>NC_092709.1:358542069-358897936 GCF_047496885.1 Scyliorhinus torazame | reverse complement strand
AGTCCCGCATTAACACGCAGAAAACGAGGCAGCACAGTCCCGCACAAACACGCAGAGTACGAGGCAGCACAGTCCCGCACTGACATACCGAAAACGATACAGCGCAGTCCCGCACAAACACACCGAGAACGAGGCAGCACAGTCCCGGACAACCACAACGAGAAAGAGGCAGCACAGTCCCGCAGAAACACACCGAGAACGGGGCAGCCCAGTTCCGCACAAACATCAGAGAACGAGGCAGCGCAGTCCCGCACAAAAACACCGAGAACGAGGCAGCACAGTCCCGCACAAAAACACCGAGAACGAGGCAGCACAGTCCCGCGTAAACTCACCGAGAACGAGGCGGCACAGTCCCGCACAAAAACACCGAGAACGAGGCAGCGCACTCCCGCACAAAAACACCGAGAACGAGGCAGCACAGTCCCGCACAAAAACACCGAGAACGAGGCAGCACAGTCCCGCGTAAACTCACCGAGAACGAGGCAGCACAGTCCCGCACAAAGACACCGAGAACGAGGCAGCACAGTCCCGCACAAACACACCGAGAACGAGGCAGCACAGTCCCGCACACAGACACCGAGAACGAGGCAGCACAGTCCCGCACAAACACACCGAGAACGTGGCAGCACAGTCCCACACAAACACACCGAGAACGGGGCAGCACAGTACCGCACGAACACACCGAGACCGAGGCAGCAAGGTCCCACGTAAACACACCGAGAACGGGCAGCACAGTCCCGCACAAACACACAGAGAACGATGCAGCACAGTCCCGCACAAACACACCGTGAACGATGCAGCACAGTTCCGCATAAACACACCAAGAATGAGGCAGCACAGTCCCGCACAAACACACCGAAAGCGATGCATCACAGTCCCGCACAAACACACCGAGAACGAGACAGCGCAGTCCCGCACGAACACACCGAAAACGAGGCAGCACAGTCGCTCGCATACACACCGAGGACGAGAGAGCACATTCCCGCACAAACACGCAGAGAGCGAGGCTGCACAGTCCAAACAAAAACACCGAGAACGAGGCAGCACAGTCCCGCACAAAACACCGAGAACAAGGCAGCACAGTCCCGCACAAACACACTGGGAACGATGCAGCACAGACCCGCACAAACACACTGAGAACGAGGCAGCACTGTCCCGCACAAACACACCGAGAATGAGGCAGCATAGTACAGCACAAACACACTGAGAACGAGGCAGAACAGTGCCCGACAGACACACAGAGAACGAGGCAGCACAGTCCCGCACAAACACACAGAGAACGAGGCAGCACAGTCCCGCACAAAGACACCGAGAACGAGGCAGCACAGTCCCGCACAAAGACACCGAGAACGAGGCAGCACAGTCCTACACAAAAACAGCGAGAACAAGGCAGCACAGTCCCTCACAAACACACCGAGAACGAGGCAGCACAGTCCCACACAAACACTCAGAGAATGAGGCAGCACAGTCCCGCACAGACACACCGAGAACGAGGCAGCACAGTTCCGCAAAAAGACACCGAGAACGAGACAGCACAGTCCCGCACAAACACACCGAGAACGAGGCAGCACAGTCCCGCACAAACACACCGAGAACGAGACAGCACAGTCCCGCACAAACACACCGAGAACGAGGCAGCACAGTCCCACACAAACACTCAGAGAATGAGGCAGCACAGTCCCGCACAGACACACCGAGAACGAGGCAGCACAGTTCCGCAAAAAGACACCGAGAACGAGACAGCACAGTCCCGCACAAACACACCGAGAACGAGGCAGCACAGTCCCGCACGAAAACACAGAGAACGAGGCAGCACAGACCCGCACAAACACACCGAGAACGAGGCAGCGCAGTTCCGCACAAAAAACACCGAGAACGAGGCAGCACAGTCCCGCACAAACACACCGAGAACGAGGCAGCACAGTCCCGCACAAACACACCGAGAACGAGACAGCACAGTCCCGCACAAACACACCGAGAACGAGGCTGCACATTTCCGCACAAAAAACACCGAGAACGAGGCAGCACAGTTCCGGACATAGACTCCAAGAACGAGGCAGCACAGTCCCGCATTAACACGCAGAAAACGAGGCAGCACAGTCCCTCACAAACCGCAGAGAACGAGGCAACACAGTCCCGCACAGACACACCGAAAACGAGGCAGCACAGTCCCGCACAATCACACCGAGAACGAGGCAGCACAGTCCCTCACAAACAAACCGAGAACGAGGCAGCACAGTCCCGCATAAACACACCGAGAACGAAGCAGCACAGTCCCGCACAAACACGCAAAGAACGAGGCATCACAGTCCCGCATAAACACACCGAGAACGAGGCAGCACAGTCCCGGACAAACACACCGAGAACGAGGCAGCACAGTCCCGCACAAACACACCGAGAACGCGGCAGCACAATCCCGCACAAACACACCGAGAACGAGGCAGCACAGTCCCGCACAAAGACGCAGAGAACAAGGCAGCACAGTCCCGCACAAAGACACCGGGAACGAGGCATCACAGTCCCGCACAAAAACACCGAGAACAAGGCAGCACAGTCCCGGACAAACACACCGAGAACAAGGCAGCACAGTCCCGCACAAACACACCGAGAACGAGGCATCACAGTCCCGCACAAAAACACCGAGAACAAGGCAGCACAGTCCCGCACAAAGACACCGGGAACGAGGCATCACAGTCCCGCACAAAAACACCGAGAACAAGGCAGCACAGTCCCGGACAAACACACCGAGAACAAGGCAGCACAGTCCCGCACAAACACACCGAGAACGAGGCATCACAGTCCCGCACAAAAACACCGAGAACAAGGCAGCACAGTCCCGGACAAACACACCGAGAACGAGGCAGCACAGTCCCGGACAAACACACCGAGAACGAGGCAGCTCATTCCCGCACAAACACACCGAGAACGAGGCATCACAGTCCCGCACAAACACACCGAGAACGAGGCAGCACAGTCCCGGACAAACACACCGAGAACGAGGCAGCACAGTCCCGCACAAACACACCGAGAACGAGGCATCACAGTCCCGCACAAACACACCGAGAACGAGGCAGCTCATTCCCGCACAAACACACCGAGAACGAGGCATCACAGTCCCGCACAAACACACCGAGAACGAGGCAGCACAGTCCCGGACAAACACACCGAGAACGAGGCAGCACAGTCCCGGCCAAACACACCGAGAACGAGGCAGCACAGTCCCGCACAAACACACCGAGAACGAGGCAGCACAGTCCCGCACAAACACACCGAGAACGAGGCAGCACAGTCCCACGTAAACCAGAGTCCGTACAGCAGATCTTCGTTCTGTTTCTTCCACCACCTTGTGACTTATTCCCAGCTGCCCTCACCGTTGCTGCATCTGTTCCTTTTCTGGACTGTTGGTTTTCACGAACTCCACGGCCTCCGCCTGGGTGCCGCATGAATGTTCTTTTCCTTAGTAAGTTACCCAGAGTCTGGCCGGGAACAACATGCGGAACCTCAGCCCTCTCTTGTAGAGCGTGTTGAGTGTTGGCCGGGGCGACCTGTGAGTCTTGTCTCGGTCCCGACCAGCATTCGGGCGATGTCGGGCAATGGGTCCCTTTCCGCCACCCCCTGTGGCAGGCCCACAGCCTGGACCTGTTTTCCTGCTCCGCTGCCTTTCCCCTCAGGTTGCCTTGGACCGTCACCAACGTCTTCACCTCGGTCTCCAGAGCCACGGTCCTGTCACTCTGGTCAATTCCCGCCCTTTCCACGTCAAGGATTGTCTTTCCTGGTCTTCCAACTTCTGTCCCAGGCCGTCTACCGTGCCTGGAGGGCACCTGACCACCTCCTTCGCCACCTCTTTCACTGCCACCTGGGGTTCCATTTGGATCGCCTCCCTCATGGCCGCCAGTTCTTTTTTAAGAAATGTCTGCCATCCCTCCCCCCGGTGTCGTGTGGGGTGGGGGGGGGGGGGCGCCGCTGCCTGCTGGTGCTCCTCTGTTCGCGTCGCCCTCTGTCTTGTCTCGGCGGGGCCTCCGCCTCGCCTCGTGTGCCCGCTGCTCCATCTGCTTGCTGCTGCTGCCCCGTGCCACCGCCTCTGCCTCCTCGCCGGCCTTTTGCGCTACTGTTTGCCGGCATCTTCTCTTCTGCGTCTGCACTGCTAATGCCTCTTGGGTTTTTAGGAGTATTGGGTGGCTTTTCTGAGCCATGAATCCTGGAAAATCTGCTGTTTTGGGTCCGCTTGGGAGGTTAGGCACCTGGTGCGCAATTCTCCGGTATCGGCGCGATGTCGGCCGACTGGCGCCAAAAGCTATAGGTATGTCAGGAATAAAAGAATGACTAGGGTAAGAGTAGGCCCAGTCAAGGACAGGGATGGGAAGTTGTGTGTGGATTCTGAAGAGATAGGCGAGATACTAAATGAATATTTTTCTTCAGTATTCACTCAGGAAAAAGAGAATGTTGTGGAGGAGAATGCTGAGACCCAGGCTATTAGAATAGATGGCATTGAGGTACGTAGGGAAGAGGTGTTGGCAATTCTGGACATGCTGAAAATAGATAAGTCCCCGGGGCCTGACGGGATTTATCCTAGGATTCTCTGGGAAGCCAGGGAAGAGATTGCTGGGCCTTTGGCTTTGATTTTTATGTCATCATTGGCTATAGGAGTAGTGCCAGAAGACTGGAGGATAGCAAATGTGGTTCCGTTTTTCAAGAAGGGGAGTAGAGACAACCCCGGCAGCTATAGACCGGTGAGCCTCACGTCTGTTGTGGGTAAAGTCTTGGAGAGGATTATAAGAGACAAGATTTATAATCTTCTAGATAGGAATAATATGATTAGGGATCGTCAGCATGGCTTTGTGAAGGGTAGGTCATGCCTCACAAACCTTATCGAGTTCTTTGAGAAGGTGACTGAATAGGTAGACGAGGGTAGAGCAGTTGATGTGGTGTATATGGATTTCAGTAAAGCTTTTGATAAGGTTCCCCACGGTAGGCTATTGCAGAAAATACGGAGGCTAGGAATTGAGGGTGATTTAGAGATGTGGATCAGAAATTGGCTAGCCGAAAGAAGACAGAGGGTGGTGGTTGATGGGAAATGTTCAGAATGGAGTCCAGTTAAAAGTGGCGTACCACAAGTATCTGTTCTGAGGCCGTTGCTGTTTGTCATTTTTATCAATGACCTAGAGGAGGGCGCAGAAGGGTGGGTGAGTAAATTTGCAGACGATACTAAAGTCGGTGGTGTTGTCGACAGTGCGGATGGATGTAGCAGGTTACAGACAGGTTACAGAGGGAGATAGATTACCTGCAGAGCTGGGCTGAGAGGTGGCAAATGGAGTTTAATGTAGAGAAGTGTGAGGTGATTCACTTTGGAAGGAATAACCGTAATGCGGACTATTTGGCTAATGGTAAAGTTCTTGGAAGTATGGATGAGCAGAGGGATCTAGGTGTCCATGTACATAGATCCCTGAAAGTTACTACCCAGGTTGATAGGGTTGTGAAGAAGGCCTATGGAGTGTTGGCCTTCATTGGTAGAGGGATTGAGTTCCGGAGTCATGAGGTCATGTTGCAGCTGTACAAAACTCTGGTACGGCCGCATTTGGAGTATTGCGTACAGTTCTGGTCACCGCATTATAGGAAGGACGTGGAAGCTTTGGAGCGGGTGCAGAGGAGATTTACCAGGATGTTGCCTGGTATGGTGGGAAAATCTTATGAGGAAAGGCTGATGGACTTGAGGTTGTTTTCGTTAGAGAGAAGAAGGTTAAGAGGAGACTTAATAGAGGCATACAAAATGATCAGGTGGTTACATAGGGTGGACAGTGAGAGCCTTCTCCCGCGGATGGAAATGGCTAGCACGAGGGGACATAGCCTTGAACTGAGGGGTAATAGATATAGGACAGAGGTCAGAGGTAGGTTATTTACGCAAAGAGTGGTGAGGCCGTGGAATGCCCTACCTGCAACAGTAGTGAACTCGCCAACATTGAGGGCATTTAAAAGTTTATTGGATAAGCATATGGATGATAATGGCATAGTGTAGGTTAGATGGCTTTTGTTTTTTGACTTCCCATGTCGGCGCAACATCGTGGGCCGAAGGGCCTGTACTGCGCTGTATCGTTCTATGTTCTATATAACGGTGCAAAATCAGTCAAGCATCGCGCCGCCCCAAAGGTGCGGAATGCTCCTCATTTTGAGGGGCCGAGCCCCAACCTTAAGGGGCTAGGCCCGCGCCGGACGAATTTCCGCCCCGCCAGCTGGCGGAAAATGCCTTTGATGCCCTGCCAGCTGCCGCGGAAATGACATCTCCGGGCGGCGCATGCGCGGGAGTGTTAGCGGCCGCTCACGGCATCCCCGCGCATACGCAGTGGAGGGAGTCTCTTCCGCCTCTGCCATGGTGGAGACCGTGGCGAAGGCGGAAGGAAATGTGTGCCCCCACGGCACAGGTCTGCCCACGGATCGGTGGGCCCCCATCGTGGGCCAGGCCACCGTGGTGGCACCCCCCTGGGCCAGATCGCCCCGCGCCCCCCCCCCCCCCCCAGGACCACGGAGTCCGCCCGCGCCGCCTTGTCCCGCCGGTAAGAGAGGTGGTTTAATCCACGCCGGCGGGACAGGCATTTTACCTGCGGGACTTCGGCCCATTCGGGCCGGAGAATCGCGGGGTCGGGGGGGAACTTCAACCGGCGCGGCGCGATTCCCGCCCCCGCCGAATCTCCGGTGCCAGAGAATTCAGCCACTGGGGGGGGGGGGGGGGGGGGGGGGGGGGGGGGAGTCGGAGAATCTCGCCCCAGAAGTCCGATTTAAGTTCATTCCTTACGAACAATGCAGCCTTACGCCCTCCGCCCAACTTGCTGTCCTTTCAAATGGACACATATCCTTGTATATTTAGATTCCAGCCCGGGACCCTGGTGCTGTGAAGCAACAGTGCTAACCACTGTGCCACCGTGCCACCCGACCTATCGAGCTGAGTCCCACTCCGGGATCTGACTTGTCCAATCGTAACATCAGCTCGGATTATAACGTTGTACTTTCAAACATCGATCTCACCTGAGCGGACACCGATTGAAAGTAACCTGTTGAAACATTGCACGGAATAACAACATAAGTATCCTTATTCCCCTCGGAGGGGGCACCTCAATACCCTCCCATCAAGCTTACTGCTCAGCATCAATTTTAGGTCAGCTCATTTGACAAGGCCAGTGTGTTACCCAAAGTGTACATGGACTGGGGAGTTAAAGGAGAAATGGGAAGCTCACCGTTACGATTCCTCCACCAAACTTTCTTGTGCACACTCCTCCATAGCGTGTCATGGTTGAAAGTCCAGATCTAATTTTACCTCTGTAAAAGAGAAATTAGCGTTCAAAGAGAAGGTGCGAGAATCAAGGAACAATTACCAATCTCCCATGACGGGAATAAAGCGATAATATTTTTCAAGGACGTTGAACGAACTTCATGGTCTTAGTGACTGATGCACCCTGAAATTGGGACTGTGCTTGGATGTTAGTCTGAGACTTTACCCAAGGGACTGATAAGAAAAACATCTCTACTGTATCCCAAAAGGAGACAATTACATCTTTTTGTTGGAATGGTTCTTGCCTAGTACTTTGATTCAGAGAAGGGTTCCAGTCCAGCCCATCATTTTGGTGATGGTTTTCAGCAAGAGATCCTTAGCTCGCCCCACTCCCCTCAATTCTCCCCACCAACCTGTCGTTTCTTTCAGAGAAGTATGCAATGTTTGACTCTGTTTCCGCCACACTCTCAGTTCAGGTCAGCACCGGCCACTGCTTTTCCTCATGTCACCTTTGACTCTCTCGCCATTCACAGTAAGTCGCTGCCCTCTGATTCTCAACCTTTCAACCAATGGCAACAATTTCTCCCTGTCTACTTATGTGGTGTAGCCATGGTGTTTCTTGTGGTGTCTCACTGAAAGTCCTGCAGTGGAGCAGGGGCCCTTTAAGAGACTGATCACATGGCGCAATCAGCCATTTGCGCGGGCAAACGGGCAGTGTGGCATGACAGCCTGTGGTGTTAACATCCTCAAAATAGGGCAGCACGGTGGCGCAGATGGTTAGCACTGCAGTCTCACGGCTCCAAGATCCCAGGTTCGATCCTGGTTCTGGGTCACTCTCCATGTGGAGTTTGCACATTTTACCCATGTTTGCGTGGGTTTCGCCCCCACAACCCAAAAATGTGCAGGCTAGGTGGATTGGCCACGTTTAAATTGGCCCTTAATTGGAAAAAAATGAAATGGGTACTCAAAAAACTTTATTTTAAATCCTCGAAATAAAGATCTTTGTTTGTTTGAACCTCTAAGGCCTGCAAACTGAAATTTGAAACCATCACAAACTTGCAACAATAATAATCTTTATTAGTGTCACAAGTAGGCTTACATTAACACTGCAGTGAGGTTACTGTGAAAATCCCCTCGCACAGAGGGCGAGTACTTTGAAGAAATAACAAATAGGTTAGACCAAGGAGAGCCAATGGATGTTATCTATCTTGACTTCCAAAAGGCCTTTGATAAGGTGCCTCACGGGAGACTGCTGAGTAAAGTAAGGGCCCATGGTATTCGAGGCAACGTGCTCACATGGATTGACGATTGGCTGTCAGGCAGAAGGCAGAGAGTTGGGATCAAAGGTTCTTTTTCGGAATGGCAACCGGTGACGAGTGGTGTCCCGCAGGGTTCAGTATTGGGACCACAGCTGTTCTCTTTATATATTAACGATCTAGATAACGGGACTGAGGGCATTCTGGCTAAGTTTGCCGATGATACGAAGATAGGTGGAGGGGCAGGTAGTAAGGAGGAGGTGGGGAGGCTTCAGAAAGATTTAGACAGTTTAGGAGAGTGTTCCAAGAAATGGCTGATGAAATTCAACGTGGGCAAGTGCGAGGTCTTGCACTTTGGAAAAAAGAATAGAGGCGTGGACTATTTTCTAAACGGTGACAAAATTCATCATGCTGAAGTGCAAAGGGACTTGGGAGTCCTAGTCCAGGATTCTCTAAAGGTAAACTTGCAGGTTGAGTCCGTAACTAAGAAAGCAAATGCAATGTTGTCATTCATCTCAAGAGGCTTGGAATATAAAAGCAGGGATGTACTTCTGAAGCTTTATAAAGCATTAGTTAGGCCCCATTTCGAATATTGTGAGCAATTTTGGGCCCCACACCTCAGGAAGGACATACTGGCACTGGAGCGGGTCCAGCGGAGATTCACACGGATGATCCCAGGAATGGTAGGCCTAACATACGATGAACGTCTGAGGATCCTGGGATTATATTCATTGGAGTTTAGGAGGTTGAGGGGAGATCTAATAGAAACTTATAAGGTAATGAATGGCTTAGATAGGGTGGATGTAGGGATGTTGTTTCCATTAGCAGGGGAGACAAGGACCCGGGGGCACAGCCTTAGAATAAAAGGGAGTCACTTTAGAACAGAGATGAGGAGAAATTTCTTCAGCTAGAGAGTGGTGGGTCTGTGGAATTCATTGCCACAGAGGGGGGTGGAGGCCGGGACGTTGAGTGTCTTTAAGACAGAAGTTGATAAATTCTTGATTTCTGGAGGAATTAAGGGCTATGGAGAGAGAGCGGGTAAATGGAGTTGAAATCAGCCATGATTGAATGGCGGAGTGGACTCGATGGGCCGAATGGCCTTACTTCCACTCCTATGTCTTATGGTCTTATGGTCTTATGGAATTCAGAATGTCCAAATTACCTAGCAAGCACGTCTTTTGCGACTTGTGGAAGGAAACTGGAGCACCCGAAGGAAACCCACGCAGACACGGGGAGAACGTGCAAACTCCACGTAGACAGAGACCCAAGCAGAAATCGAACATGGGACCCTGGAGCTATGAAGTAACAGTGCTAACCACTGTGCTGCTGTGCTGCCCAACTGGCGACGAGGTCAGTGAACTGGGTTTTTAGGCACCTGCAAAACCAGTCAAAGAGCAATAAGGCACCCAAAAAGAAGGAAGGTTATCATGTGCTCTGCCCGAATTGATCCATAACTGTGCCGGCCGGGAGTGCTGTGAGTAACAGTGCCGGCCGGGAGTACTGTGAGTAACAGTGCCGACCGGGAGTACTGTGAGTAACAGTGCCGACCGGGAGTACTGTGAGTAACAGTGCCGGCCGGGAGTACTGTGAGTAACAGTGCCGACCGGGAGTACTGTGAGTAACAGTGCCGACCGGGAGTACTGTGCGCAACAGGGCCTGATGGGGATACTGTGAGGAACAGTTCCGTCCGCGAGTACTCTGAATAACAGTGCCGGCCGGAGTACTGTGAGTAACAGTGCCGCACGGGAGTACTGTGAGTAACAGTGCCGGCCGGGAGGTTCAGACAGGGCATTGGAGGGATACAAGATAGCCAGGTGGGAACTGAAGAAAGGGATTAGGAGAGCTAAGAGAGGGCATGAACAATCTTTGGCGGGTAGGATCAAGGAAAACCCCAAGACCTTTTACACATATGTGAGAAATATGAGAATGACTAGAGCGAGGGTAGGTCCGATCAAGGACAGTAGCGGGAGATTGTGTATTGAGTCTGAAGAGATAGGAGAGGTCTTGAACGAGTACTTTTCTTCTGTATTTACAAATGAGAGGGGCGATATTGTTGGAGAGGACAGTGTGAAACAGATTGGTAAGCTCGAGGAAACACTTGTTAGGAAGGAAGATGTGTTGGGCATTTTGAAAAACTTGAGGATAGACAAGTCCCCCGGGCCTGACGGGATATATCCAAGGATTCTATGGGAAGCAAGAGATGAAATTGCAGAGCCGTTGGCAATTATCTTTTTGTCCTCACTGTCAACAGGGGTGGTACCAGGGGATTGGAGAGTGGCGAATGTCGTGCCCCTGTTCAAAAAAGGGACGAGGGATAACCCTGGGAATTACAGGCCAGTTAGTCTTACTTCGGTGGTAGGCAAAGTAATGGAAAGGGTACTGAAGGATAGGATTTCTGAGCATTTGGAAAGACACTGCTTGATTAGGGATAGTCAGCACGGATTTGTGAGGGGTAGGTCTTGCCTTACAAGTCTTATTGAATTCTTTGAGGAGGTGACCAAGCATGTGGATGAAGGTAAAGCAGTGGATGTAGTGTACATGGATTTTAGTAAGGCATTTGATAAGGTTCCCCATGGTAGGCTTCTGCAGAAAGTAAGGAGGCATGGGATAGTGGGAAATTTGGCCAGTTGCATAACGAACTGGCTAACCGATAGAAGTCAGAGAGCGGTGTTGGATGGTAAATATTCAGCCTGGATCCCAGTTACCAGTGGCGTACCGCAGGGATCAGTTCTGGGTCCTCTGCTGTTTGTGATTTTCATTAATGACTTGGATGAGGGAGTTGAAGGGTAGGTCAGTAAATTTGCAGACGATACGAAGATTGGTGGAGTTGTGGATAGTAAGGAGGGCTGTTGTCGGATGCAAAGAGACATAGATAGGATGCAGAGCTGGGCTGAGAAGTGGCAGATGGAGTTTAACCCTGAAAAGTGTGAGGTTGTCCATTTTGGAAGGACAAATATGAATGCGGAATACAGGGTTAACGATAGAGTTCTTGGCAATGTGGAGGAGCAGAGAGATCTTGGGGTCTATGTTCATACATCTTTGAAAGTTGCCACTCAAGTGGATAGAGCTGTGAAGAAGGCCTATGGTGTGCTCGCGTTCATTAACAGAGGGATTGAATTTAAGAGCCGTTTGGTGATGATGCAGCTGTACAAAACTTTGGTAAGGCCACATTTGGAGTACTGTGTACAGTTCTGGTCGCCTCATTTTAGGAAGGATGTGGAAGCTTTGGAAAAGGTGCTAAGCAGATTTACCAGGATGTTGCCTGGAATGGAGAGTAGGTCTTACGAGGAAAGGTTGAGGGTGCTAGGCCTTTTCTCATTAGAACGGAGAAGGATGAGGGGCGACTTGATAGAGGTTTATAAGATGATCAGGGGAATAGATAGAGTAGACAGTCAGAGACTTTTTCCCCGGGTGGAACAAACCATTACAAGGGGACATAAATTTAAGGTGAAAGGTGGAAGATATAGGAGGGATATCAGAGGTAGGTTCTTTACCCAGAGAGTAGTGGGGGCATGGAATGCACTGCCTGTGGAAGTAGTTGAGTCGGAAACATTAGGGACCTTCAAGCAGCTATTGGATAGGTACATGGATTACGGTAAAATGATATAGTGTAGATTTATTTGTTCTCAAGGGCAGCATGGTAGCATTGTGGATAGCACAATTGCTTCACAGCTCCAGGGTCCCAGGTTCGATTCCGGCTTGGGTCACTGACTGTGCGGAGTCTGCACGTCCTCCCCGTGTCTGCGTGGGTTTCCTCCGGGTGCTCCGGTTTCCTCCCACAATCCAAAGATGTGCGGGTTAGGTGAATTGGCCAATGATAAATTGCCCTTAATGTCCAAATTGCCCTTGGTGTTGGGTGAAGGTGTTGAGTTTGGGTAGGGTGCTCTTTCCATGAGCCGGTGCAGACTCAAAGGGCCGAATGGCCTCCTTCTGCACTGTAAATTCAATGATAATCTATGATTAATCTCGGACAAAGGTTCGGCACAACATCGTGGACCGAAGGGCCTGTTCTGTGCTGTATTTTCTATGTTCTATGTTCTATGTTCTATCGTATCCAATCCACAGTAAGCAGGACGCATGGATGATAAGTAGAAATTAATGAACAAGATTTATTGAAATACAGATCCAAAAATTCTCCCCTAAGGGTCTCCGTCCCGACCTGCACCAAGGTCGGGGCCTTTATACATGTTGGGGCTCTCCATGTAAAGGGGAAATTCATATTATGGGGAGGTCATAGGAAACCATATGGTCCTGGGACCTCCATCGGGGTTATAAGAGTATCCACTCCGCGAGGGCCTCCTTCGGAAGCCTAAGGACTTTGACAACCATGACATTCGTGCTGACACCAAGATCCTCGTGTACAAGGCGGTCATCTTCCCAACTCTTGCCCCACTGCTCTGAAACTTAGACCATGTACAGAGTCACCTCAAGACCCTGGAGAGGTACCATCAACGCTGTCTGAGATGGATTCTCCGCATCAGCTGGGAGGGCAGGTGCACTAACATCAGTGACCTTGAAAGAGCATCAAGGCCATGATCACTCGAAACCCAGTCTGCTGGGCCGACCAGGTGCTGACAATGTCAGAGTCCTGACTGACAGCAAATCTTCTACACCCAGCTAAAGAAAGGCTTCCGAGCAAGAGGAGGACAAAGGAAGCACTTTGTAGACACCCTGAAGGCTCACTTCAACAAATGCAGCATAGGCGTCAATGCCTGGGAGGTCAGAAGAGATCTACTTCAGAAGAACCTCCCGATTAAAGGAAGACAATTCTTCAAGGACACCCGGCGGCAAAAGGAAGTCCGGGAAAGGATCCTGAGAAATGGATAGCAGTGATCTAGAATCCCACCTCCTGGAAACACTTGTCAAATGTAGGGTCGAAGATGGTCCTCTAGGATCGGGCTCATCGGCCGTGGGGAAACTGAATAAAGGGAAAGCGCCCACCTGGTACAAAAAGGGCATGGTAAGATTCTCGATTCACAGTCCGAAGGAGAACTGTCATTAATGGTACTGGATATTCGTGATGAAACAAATCAATATTGGATGAGTCCATTGCCGGGCGGTCAGCCTCCCGGTGAAGACGGATGTGGGCGCTGGGGCAGTCATCTCGTTGGTACCAGGAATTGTTTAATACGAAAAGCTCCGACATATTCCTCTGCAACCCTTGAAGGTCGTGTTAAAAACCTACACTGGAGAAGGAGTTCCGTTGAAGGCCGCATTGATGCAACAGTGCGATTAGATGGACAGACGGCAGATTTCTTCCTGTACAAAGTGAAAGGACATTATCCGGCACCAATGGGAAGAACTTGGCTGGAAAAGGTCAGATTAAATTGGAATAAGGTAAATCTGAAGACAGATTCCATAGAATCCCTACAGTGCAGACGGAGGCCACGAGGCCCATCGAGTTTTCATCGGGCCTCTGAAAGAGCACCCTACCCAGGCCCACTCTCTCTCCCTATCTCAGTAACCCCACCTAACCTGCAAATCTTTGGACAATAAGTGACAATTTAGCATGGCCAATCCACCTAACCTGCAGGTCTTTGGACCGAATCAGGTCTATCCAAGCTCTTGAAGAAACACACCATTGTCTTCAACAGTGAGCTGGGAAGCATGAAGGATATCTCAATAAAGCTGAAGATCAAGGAAGAAAGTCAGGCAATTTGCTGAAAAGTTTGTCATTTCCATACGCAATCAGACCTAAGGCACAGGCAGAATCAGAATGGCCAGTCAGAACGAGAGCCCTTGAACCCTTTAACGTGAGTGATTGGGCTACGCCGAACATACCTGTGATAAGAAAATACGGAGTGACATGCATTTGTGGTGATTTTAATGTCACTATTAACCTTGTACTGTGTGCAGAGCAGTATTCTCTGCCCTTGATTGATGACCTATTAGCTGGGCTGGATGGAGACCAACGCTTCAGTAGATCAATCATATCTTCAAATGAATGTGGCGCAATGGTTAGCATTGCTGCCTCACGCTGCTGAGGACCAGGGTTCGATCCCGGCCCCGCATCACTGTCCGTGTGGAGTTTGCACATTCTCCCCGTGTCTGCGTGGGTCCCAATTTTAAAAAGACCTGTTTATTCCTGCTCTTTACTTCCTGTCTGCCAACCAGTTTTCTATCCATCTCAATACACTACCCCCAATCCCATGCACTTTAATTTTACACTTGGGACTTTGTCAAACACCTTCTGAAAGTTTAAATACACCACACCCAATGGCTCTCCTTCATTAATTCTACGAGTTACATCCTCAAAGAATTCCAATAGATTTGTCAAGCATGATTTCCCCTTCATAAATCCATGTTTACTCTGCCCGAACCTGCCAATGTTTTCGAAATGCTCTGCTATAAAATTATTGATAATGGATTCGAGAATTTTATCCACTACTGACGTCCCTGCTTTCTCTCGACCCCCCTTTCTAAATAATGGAGTTACATTAGCCACTCTCCAATCTGCAGGAACTGATCCAGAGTCCATGGAATCCTGAAAGATGACCATCAATGCATCCACTATTTCTCGAGCCGCTTCCTTACGTACTCTGGGATGTAGATTATCAGGCCCTGGAGACCTATCAACCTTCAGTCCCATTAATTTCCCCAACACTATTTCTCTACTAAGATTAATCTCCTTCAATTCCTTCCTCTCACTAAACCCTGCGTTCCCCAACATTTCTGGTATCTGATTTGTGTCCTCATTTGTGATGACATAATCAAAGAATGTATTTAGTTGGTCAGCCATTTCTTTGTTCCCTTTTATACATTCCCCTGTTTCTGACTATAAGGGACCTACATTTGTCTTCACCAATCATTTTCTCTTCACGTACTTATCGAAGCTTTTACAGTCAGTTGTTATGTTCTCTGCAAGCTTACTCTCGTACTCTATTTTCTCCTTCTTAATAAATCCTTTGATCTTTCTTTTCTGAATTCTAAACTTCTCCCAATCCTCAGACCTGTTGCTTTTCTTGGCCAAATTGTATGCTTCTTCCTAGGATCAAATACTATCTATAATTTGCCTTAAAAGCCATGGATTGGCCACCTTCCCCATTTTACTTTAGTGCCAGACAGGAATAAACAATTGTTGCAATTCCCCCATGCATTGCTGGGCATTGCCTATGCACCATTATCCCATTAACTAATGTTGGCCAATCGATCATGGTCAACCCATGCCTCATCATCATAGTTTCAAAGAACAAAGAAAATTACATCACAGGAACATTCCTTTATAAAGATTCAGGACCCTAGTCTCAGAATCAACTACTTCACTCTCCATCTGGATGAAAAATTCTATCATATCATGGTTACTCATCCCCAAGGTGTCTCGTACAGCCAGATTGGCAATGATTCCGTTTTCATTACACAGTACCCAATCAAGGATGCCTGTTCTCAACCTATTGATTCAGAAAGCCATCCCGCATACCCTCCAGAAATTCCTCCTCAATGGTATTGTTGCTAATTTGATTTGCCTAATCTATAGACGGAACAAGGTAAATGAGCTTGTTGCGCACATTGAAATTGGCCGGTACGATGTTGTGGGCATCACAGAAACGTGGCTGCAAGGGGATCAGGGCTGGGATCCAAATATCCAAGGATATGTGTCCTATCGAAAGGCAGATGGACAAAGGGGGCGGGGTTGCATTGCTAGTACAAAGAACAAAGAACAAGGAAATGTACAGCACAGGAACAGGCCCTTCGGCCCGCCAAGCCCGTGCCGACCATGCTGCCCGACTAAACTACAATCTTCTACACTTCCTGGGTCCGTATCCCTCTATTCCCATCCTATTCATGTATTTGTCAAGATGTCCCTTAAATGTCACTATCGTCCCTGCTTCCACCACCTCCTCCGGTAGCGAGTTCCAGGCACCCACTACCCTCTGTGTAAAGAACTTGCCTCGTACATCTACTCTAAACCTTGCCCCTCGCACCTTAAACCTATGCCCCCTAGTAATTGACCCCTCTACCCTGGGGAAAAGCCTCTGACTATCCACTCTGTCTATGCCCCTCATAATTTTGTAGACCTCTATCAGGTCGGAATAAAGTTGAATCGGATAGCAAGGAGCGATATAGGATGCGGACCCCGGAAGTGCAGAAGGTTTTAGTTTAGACAGGCAGCATGGTCGGCACAGGCTTGGAGGGCCGAAGGGCCTGTTCCTGTGCTGTACTTTTCTTTGTTCTTTGTTCTTTGGTTGTTCATGTTAATAATTGATAGTTGTGTTGTACTGTTTATAGTTTTGGGGACCATTGATTTAAAGGAGGAGGACATGTGTATTCAAAGTGTGTGTGTGTTTCCTCGCTGGCAGCCTTGCAACGGAACTGGGGCCTTTTAAGAGATCGATCGCAAAACATCACCGGAGTCATCGGCCGTTTGCACAGACTCAGGTTCAATTCCCACCACGGCAGCTGGTGGAATTTAAATTCGATGAATAATTATGCAACATAAAAGCTCGTCTCAGTATTGGTGAAACTATCGTCGATTGTTGGACAAACCCATCTGGTTCATTTTCAGCCCTTTAGTGAAGGAAATCTGCCATCTGACCTGGTCTGGCCCACACGGGGCCCCAGACTGACAGTCATGTGGTTGACTCTTGACTGCCCTTGAAATAGGTAATTAGGAATGGCAAATATTTAATGGATGAAAAGTTATGTTGGGGCAGTGTCCTTTTGAGAAGTGAGTCACGTTACCGCTGGGGACATGTCAGGTGCACAGGCTTTAGACCAATTTTGTCTTTAAGCCTGCGAGCGTGCACAGCTTCAGATAAATGAAAAACCCTCCCTGTCGAGTTACAGCAATCCACAAGTTGTAAAATCTTTGGTTCTGATTGTGACCTATGTAAAAGGCCCAGGACAGAACAGGTAAGAAATGCTGAGCTTGAAAAGAATAAAAACAATCTCTTCTGACACCTTCAGTGATTTGTGACCCGTGTCCTTCTGCTCCTGTAGTCTCTTTAGGTTTGTTTTATGTTGTCTAGGCTTGTTCTTTCAGCAAAATTGATCACATCTCTGCATTAAACTTCATCTGCCACTTGTCTGCCCATTCCACCATCTTGTCGCAATGCTCCCGAGGTCATCCAAAATGTTTAAAATGTCCCCTGCACACCCAAGTCCATGTCATTAAGATCGAACCAGAAAAGGCAAGGGACCTGACACTGATCAGATCATAGAATTTACAGTGCAGAAGGAAGCCATTTGGCCCATTCAGTCTGCACCGGCCTTTGGAAATAGCACCCCACTTATGCCCACATCCGTAACCCAGTAACCCCCACCTAACATTTTTTGGACTCTAAGGGCAATTTAGCATGGCCAATCCACCTAACCCGCACATCTTTGGACTGTGGGAGGAAACCGGAGCACCCAAAGGAAACCCACGCAGACACGGGGAGGACGTGCAGACTCCGCACAGACAGTAACCCAAGCCAGGAATTGAACCTGGGACCCTGGAGCTGTGAAGCTACTGTGCTAACCACTGCACTACCGTGCCGCCCTGTGTTACTGTGCCACCCTGTTACCATGATGTTGATCACGGTACAAAGGTGAATCTGTTTTATGAGGCAATCACATTTATTTGGCACCAAAAATCCAGCTTTTTGAAAGAGTGGGTGGACAAGTGAATCCTTCGCGTCTCCACAGGTGCTGAAATGGGTCAGCCCTGGGTGTGCCGCTACTTAAGTGGGTCACAGTAAAATCAGAGTCCAGCAAAGGTTTCCAATCAAAAGCCTAGTTGATGTTACTGGTTAGTACAAAGAAACCGTATAAAGTTGGGACAGAGACCGGGGGTATGTGGGGAGGACATGTCCACTAGTGGGGAATCTAGAACTGGGGGTCACAGTTTAAAAATAAGGGGTTATTCATTTAGGACAGAGATGAGCAGAAATTATTTATTTCAGAGGGTTGTAGTCTTTGCAACTCTCTTCCACAATGCAGTCAGAATCTTTGATATATTTTTAACGCAGAGCTCGATAGATTCTTGATTAACAAGAAGGTGAAAGATTATCAGGTTAGCAGGAGTGTGGGATTGAGGTCACAATCAGATCAGCTGAGATCCTATTGATTGGCAGTGCAGCTCGAGGGGCCGAATGGCCTACTCCTGCTCCTCATTCATCTGCTTCTGTCACTCAGAGAGCTAGAGAGGTGGAACTTTGCATCCACTCTCACTGTGTCTTTAAACTGGGGGGATGGAGGCAGACATCAGGGGAGGGGCAGGGTTCAGACCTCGGGATGGGCAGGGTTCGGACATCGGGGGGGGGGCTGGACATCGGGGGGGATTGGACATCGGGGGGGTTGGACATCGGGGGGGTTGGACATCGGGGGGGTTGGACATCGGGGGGGTTGGACATCGGGTGGGGTTGGACATCGGGGGTAGTTGGACATCGGGGGTAGTTGGACATTGGGGGGGTTCGGACATCGGGGGGGTTGGACATCGGGGGGGGGATTGGACATCGGGGGGGTTGGACATCGGGGGGGATTGGACATCGGGGGGGGATTGGACATCGGGGGGGGTTTGGACATCGGGGGGGTTGGACATCGGGGGGGATTGGACATCGGGGGGGATTGGACATCGGGGGGGGATTGGACATCGGGGGGGGTTTGGACATCGGGCGGGTTGGACATCGGGGGGGTTGGACATCGGGGGGGTTGGACATCGGGGGGGTTGGACATCGGGGGGGTTGGACATCGGGGGGGTTGGACATCGGGGGGGTTGGACATCGGGGGGGTTGGACATCGGGGGGGTTGGACATCGGGGGGGTTGGACATCGGGGGGGTTGGACATCGGGGGGGTTGGACATCGGGTGGGGTTGGACATCGGGGGTAGTTGGACATCGGGGGTAGTTGGACATCAGGGGGGTTCGGACATTGGGGGGGTTCGGACATTGGGGGGGTTCGGACATTGGGGGGGTTCGGACATGGGGGGGTTGGACATCGGGGGGGGTTTGGACATCGGGGGGGGTTGGACATCGGGGGGGTTGGACATCGGGGGGGGGTTTGGACATCGGGGGGGTTTGGACATCGGGGGGGTTTGGACATCGGGGGGGGTTGGACATCGAGGGGGTTTGGACATCGGGGGGGGTTGGACATCGGGGGGGGTTGGACATCGGGGGGGGTTGGACATCGAGGGGGTTTGGACATCGAGGGGGTTTGGACATCGGGGGGGGGTTGGACTTCGGGGGGGGTTGGACTTCGGGGGGGGTTCGGACATCGGGGGTTTTGGCTATCGGGGGGGTTTGGACATCGAGGGGGGTTGGACATCGGGGGGGGTTGGACATCGAGGGGGTTTGGACATCGGGGGGGGACATCGGGGGGGGTTGGACATCGGGGGGGGTTTGGACATCGAGGGGGTTTGGACATCGGGGGGGGTTGGACTTCGGGGGGGTTGGACTTCGGGGGGGTTGGACTTCGGGGGGGGTTCGGACATCGGGGGTTTTGGCTATCGGGGGGGTTTGGACATCGGGGGGGTTCGGACATCGGGGGGGGGAGTTGGACATCGGGAGGGGGGTTGAACATCGGGGGGGGGGTTGGACATTGGGGGGGTTGGACATCGGGGGGGTTTGGACATCGGGAGTAGTTGGACATTGGGGGGGACATCGGGGGGGGTTGGACATCGGGGGGGGGTTTGGACATCGGGGGGGAGTTGGACATCGGGGGGGATGGACAGCGGGGGGGTTTGGACAGCGGGGGGGTTTGGACAGCGGGTGGGGGGGTTGGACATCGGGGGGGTTGGACATCGGGGGGGTTGGACAGCGGGGGGGTTTGGACAGCGGGTGGGGGGGTTGGACATCGGGGGGGGTTGGACATCGTGGGGGTTGGACATCTGGTGGGGTAGGAGAGTCAGACATCAGGTGGGGGCATGTTGCGGGTTTAGGACTGGGGCATGTTGCTGGGGGGATATCGGATGATTAAAGCGGTGGGCGGGGGCACAGTTATTCTGTCGGTTGGGTGGCGGGGCTCGTGTGGAGTCCGGCCGGGTGTTCAAGCCGAGATAGGGAGTGGGGAATACTGATGAGGGGTGGGATTCTTAATTGGAGGGGGGGTTATGGGGGGGTGCACCACGTGGGGTTCTGTCTGAGTATTTTATACTGTTAACCCTGAAGATGGAAATGGTTTTAATCCTTCCAACTGAGTTGGCGCTTGGGAGGGGTTCAGGGGTCAACCCGGGAGTGTCGACAGAGAAATGGTGTCCCGATCTCCTGACTGCGGAGTTCCAGCAAGCGGACATCCAGAATGCAGAAAACGGGTCTTAGTGAGACCTCGGCCATGTGGAGACCCCGACCTACCTGGACGGATGTTCCGTGGCACAGTGTTTCTCAGCCCTCTGACCACCGGGAAACACCCAGCTCATTGCCCACGCTATGGGAGTCTGGTCCCATTCAGGTCGGCCGTGCCCAGACTGTTGGATGTGATTTTGCAATGGGGCAGCACTTGGTGAAAAATGTTGAGTGCACTAATATTTATAAAATGCTGATTGATGACAATCAGTCGTGTTGAAAAGCAGCTCATTAACCCTTCCAGAGAAGCAACATACATTCATATAGAAGGGAGCCACGTTCTCCCTGTGTCTGCGTGGGTTTCCTCCGGGTGCTCCGGTTTCCTCCCAGAGTCGAAAGACGTGCTGTTAGCTGGATTGGCCACGCTAAATTTCCCTTAGTGTCCAAAAAGGTTAAGTGGGGGTTACTGGGTTACAGGGATAGGCTAGAGACGTGGGCTTGAGTAGGGTGCTCTTTGTAAGGGCCGGTGCAGACTTGATGGGCCGAATGGCCTCCTTCTTCAGTGTAAATTGTATGATTCGATGAACAGACCCTGTTTAAGCGTCCCGCCTTTATCAAATTACACAGAACCAGTCCATAGTTCCCACTTCCTTTCTCCAGAGCAACACCTTGTCGAATCTGAGTCAACCAGCCAACCAATGAGCACCTCTTACTCCTGTCATAAACATTCTTGCGGCCGTTTGAAATTTGACATTTCTGTGCTTATCCGAATGAATGCAAAACGCAAACCTTTCACAGCACTCTCTTTTTGGGAACAATCAAAACAAGAAATGTCATTTGGTGTGCAGGGTTAGTCTGCGATGAGAGAGTTCAGTGTGCGGTACTCACAGCAAAAGCTGAGCATTGTCGTTGGGAATCCGGTATGAAAGGTCGTTTTCTCTCCACTTTAGGAATCTTTCCAGGTTATCTCCTAGGTTATTTGTCAGGGTGATTGGATCTACAGTCCAGGCTTCTACTCCAATCAGTACAATGCGGATGTTCAATGGCCTAAAGTACTGGAGATAAGAAAGGTGTAAGGAAGTCAGGTGACTGGATTTACCAGAAATAGAACGGCGGTGGGGGGGGCACTAAATAGGCTGACGATCGAAATTTCAGAGGGAAACTGAAAAGGGAAAATCAAAGATGCAAAGATGAGAAGAGATTGGCAGCTAGTGTGGGGGAAATCCCAAAATCTTTTCCAACTCCACAGACAGTAAAAATGTTCCCAGGGAAGAGATGGAAAATGGCTAATGCCACACCACTGGTATGGCAACTGCTCGGCCCAGGACCGCAAGAAACTTCAGAGAGTCGTGAACACCGCCCAGTCCATCACACGAACCTGCCCCCCATCCATTGACTCCATCTACACCTCCCGCTGCCTGGGGAAAGCGGGCAGCATAATTAAAGATCCCTCCCACCCGGCTTACTCACTCTTCCAACTTCTTCCATCGGGCAGGAGATACAGAAGTCTGAGAACACGCACGAAAAGACTCAAAAACAGCTTCTTCCCCACTGTTACCAGACTCCTAAATGACCCTCTTATGGTCTGACTTCATTAACACTACACCCTGTATGCTTCATCCGATGCCAGTGCTTATGTCCAATCCAATCCAATCCAAGAAGGGAGGGAGGCAGAAGACGGGAAATTATAGGCCGGTTAGCCTGACTTCGGTCATTGGTAAGATTTTAGAGTCCGTTATTAAAGATGAGATCGCAGAGTACTTGGAAGTGCATGGTAAAATAGGACTGAGTCAACATGGCTTCATCAAGGGGAGGTCGTGTCTGACAAATCTGTTAGAATTCTTTGAGGAGGTAACAAGGAAGTTAGACAAAGGAGAACCAGTTATTTAGATTTCCAGAAGGCCTTTGCCAAGGTGTCGCAAAGGAGACTGTTAAATAAGTTAAGAGCCCATGGTGTTAAGGGTAAGATCCTGGCACGGATAGAGGATTGGCTGACTGACAGAAGGCAGAGAATGGGGATAAAGGGGTCTTTTTCAGGATAGCAGCCGGTGACTAGTGATGTGCCTCAGGAGTCTGTGCTGGGACCACAACTTTTCACAATATACATTAATGATCTGGAAGAAGGAACTGAAGGCACTGTTGCTCAGTTTGCAGATGATACAAAGATCTGTAGAGGGGCAGGTAGTATTGAGGAAGCAGGCGGGCTGCAGAAGGACTTGGACAGCTAGGAGAGTGAGCAGTGAAGTGGCAAACAAAATACAATGTGGAAAAGTGTGAGGTTATGCACTTTGGAAGGAGAAATGGGAAGATATTTAGGAAATCAGAAGCACAAAGGGACTTGGGAATCCTTGTTCACGATTCTATTAAGGTTAACGAACAGGTTTAGTCGGCAGTTGGGAAGGCAAATGCAATGTTAGTATTCATGTCGAGAGGGCTAGAATACAAGAGCAGGGATGTACTTCTGAGGCTGTATAAGGCTCTGGTCAGACCCCTTTTGGAGTTTTGTGAGCGGTTTTGGGCCTCGTATCTAAGGAAGGATGTGCTGGCCTTGGAAAGGGTCCAGAGGAGGTTCACAAGAATGATCCCTGGAATAAAGAGTTTGTCGTATGAGGAACGGTTGAGGACTCTGGGTCTGTACTCGTTGGAGTTTAGAAGGACGAGGGGGGATCTTATTGAAACTTACAGGACACTGCGAGGCCTGGATAGAGGGGACGTGGAGAGGATGTTTCCACTTGTAGGAAAAACTAGAAGCAGAGGACACAATCTCAGACTAAAGGGACAATCCTTTAAAACAGAGGTGAGGAGGAATTCCTTCAGCCAGAGGGGGGCGAATCTGTGGAACTCTTTGCCGCAGAAGGCTGTGGAGGCCAAATCACTGAGTGTCTTTAAGACAGAGATAGATAGGTTCTTGATCAATAAGGGGATCAGGGGTTATGGGGAGAAGGCAGGAGAATGGGGATGAGAAAATATCAGCTACGATATTTCATTTCATTCATGGCGGAGCAGATTCGATGGGCCGAGTGGCCTAATTCTGCTCCTATGTCTTATGGGTTCATGGTCTTATGGAGCACATTCATGATAAACATTGGGATAGGTGCGTTGTAGCAGAGAGAGGAGCAGAGGTGGGAAAATCGGTGTTTCACATCGGTTTTCTGGAGGAAGAGGGAGCTTTTACATCACAGCGGAGGCAGAGAAAAATGAAATGAAAATGAATGAAAATCGCTTATTGTCACAAGTAGGCTTCAAATGAAGTTATTGTGAAAAGCCCCTAGTCGCCACATTCCGGCGCCTGTTCGGGGAGGCTGGTACGGGCCAACACGCCGGAGGCTGTCAGATCTCATCGACAAAGGTGTTATCTGCTCACAGTCGAAGATGGAGGAGGGAAAATCTCCCATGTGCCTCTGATGATGGCGCCATGTAATCACGTGACACACTATACAGAAGACACTATACAGAAGGGCATTGGTTACAAGACACAGGCATTACAGCAAACCATAATCCACTTGCGTTTAATGAAAAATGTAAAACATTTAAAGGATCAGGGGTTATGGGGAGACGGCGGGCGAATGGGGATGAGAAACATATCAGCCATGATTGAATGGGGCAGCACGGTAGCGCAAGTGGATAGCACTGTGGCTTCACAGCTCCCATATTCGATTCCCGGCTTGGGTCACCGTCTGTGCGGAGTCTGCACGTCCTCCCAGTGTCTGCGTGGGTTTCCTCCGGGGGCTCCGGTTTCCCCCCACAGTCCAAAGATGTGCAGGTTAGGTGGATTGGCCATGATAAATTGCCTTTATTGACCAAAAAAGGTTAGGAGGGTTTATTGGGTTACGGGGATAGGGGGGAAGGGAGGGCTTAAGTGGGTCGGTGCAGGCTCGATGGGCCGAATGGTCTCCTTCTGCAATGTATGTTCTATGTTCTAATGGCAGAGCAGACTCGATGGGCCGAATGGCCTAATTCAGTTCCTATGTCTCATGGTCTTATGGAATGCAACATCCTTTTTGGAGCTTGTTGTTGCAACCTTTCGATGTTCAAATGGTACATATTCCTGGAAAGGGCAATATAATTGCAGATGCATTGTCACCCGAATTGGTCAATATAAGAAACACAAGCAACTTAGCTTGTGGGAAAGGAAGGATGAATCAATGTGTGTTTTGAGTCATGTACCTTGGTATGAAACATCCATGTAATCATGTCTTATCCCTCTAACGGGGAGGTATGTTAGAGTCCTTTTGATTTCCCTTAATTTGCATTTGTTTTTTGTTTTTTTATTATTTTCGGACCGTGGACTAATCGGAATGTGCCTTAAAGTAATGGACTTAATTTGAGGCAGCCGGTGAGTCAGGACAGCGTGGTCCAAGAATTGTTTTTTGGAGAGAAAACAGACTCGGGGGCGTTGAGTGAATCTTAAGGACCAGCTCTGGAGGAAATCTGTTTGATTAGCTGGCTGGCAACCTGTGGATTGATCAGGGACAGTGTTCTGGCTGACAACAGTCAGTGATTGGTTCCTGCTGGATGCTCCTGAGAAAACGAGTGATTAGACCATGAATGAGGAAGGGCCTTCTCTCTCTCTGCAAGGACTGATTTACTGGGTTTTGTAAATTAAATTTAGAGTACCTTATTATTTTTTTTCCATTTAATGGGCCATTTAGTGTGGCCAGTCCATCTAACCAGCACATCTTTGGACTGTGTGGGGTGAAACCCACGCAGACACGGGGAGAATGCAATCTCCACATGGAGAGGTGAGCCAGGGCTGGGATTCGAACCAGTGTCCTCAGCGCCGCAGTCCAGTGCTAACCACTGCGCCATGGGCCGCCCTGCTTTAAAACCAGTGAGTGACTGGCACACCTTCACGATATAGTGGAAATGATCTTGAATCTACAAAGACAGTGGATAGCCTTGCCAGAGAAAACCCTCCCAAGCTTACAAAGAAGAAGCATCGAAACGAAAGCTTGAACTCCTGAAAGACATTAACTGAAAACCATCATGGATTGGATTGGATTGGATTTGTTTATTGTCACGTGTACCGAGGTACAGGGAAAAGTATTTTTCTGCGAGCAGCTCAACAGATCATTAAGTACATGAGAAGAAAAGGGAATAAAAGAAAATACATAATAGGGCAACACAACATATACAATATAACTACATAAGCACTGGCATCGGATGAAGCATACAGGGTGTAGTGTTAATGAGGTCAGTCCATAAGAGGGTCATTTAGGAGTCTGGTAACAGCGGGAAAGAAGCTGTTTCTGAGTCTGTTCGTGCGTGTTCTCAGACTTCTGTATCTCCTGTCCGATGGAAGAAGTTGGAAGAGTGAGTAAGCCAGGTGGGAGAGATCTTTGATTATACTGCCCGCTTTCCCCAGGCAGCGGGAAGTGTAGATAGAGTGCATCATAGTGCATTGGAGATCTTTTGTCCTTCTTACTTTGTCATCATTTTTCTTCAATCTCCACCACCTTTTCCCTCTTTGTTGTCTGTGTATGTGTGTATATATTTATATACATATCCATGTAGTGTGGGGTAAGTTGGAAAGGGATAAGGTTGGGTCATGGGTATTAATCTAATAATATTTTAATAATGTCACAAGTAGATTTACATTAACACTGCAATGAAGTTACTGTCAAAATCCCCTATTCGGGAATCAGTTCCATTTTTGTCGGTTTAATTATATTACTGTTAAATAATAAAAGGTTATTTGTGTTAAATATACAAACCTGGTGATTATTGAGCTGAACTAACATCCTCAAGTATTTTAATATAATATCTGATTTCGCTTTTAATAGTAATGATCTTTATTGTTGTCACAAGTAGGCTCACATTGACACTGCAATGAAGTTACTGTGAAAAGCCCCCAGTCGCCACATTCCGGCGCCTGTTCGGGTACACAGAGGGATATTTCAGAAAATCCAATTCACCTAGCAAGCACGTCTTTCGCGACTTGTGGGAGGAAACCGGAGCACCCGGAGGAAACCCACGCAGACACGGGGAGAACGTGGAGACTCCGCACAGACAGTGACCCAAGCCGGGAATCGAACCCCGGACCCTTGAGCTGTGAAGTCACAGTGCTAACCACGACGCTACCATGCCGCTTGGGTCATGACTCAGGGTTGAGTGATCTGGAATTGACTGCACACTGTTGTGTTCTGCTGTTTCGTGTAAGCTGCTTCCTTGATGCATGCTTTGACAAAGGAAGCTCCCGAGTTCGAGATAAGTTTAACACATTTATTGAACTGTTAACAATTCTCCTACTTGAGTTTAACTCTCCTGCTAATCTAACTGTAGTAACTCAGTCTATCTAAACCAGTCTGCTCTAAGCCTCGTGCTGGGTGTGATGCTTCTGATCAACCCTGTATCACTCTATAGATGTCTGTCTGTGGAAAGAGACAGAGCATGTGTGCCCTGTCCTCATATATGGGTTACATAGAACATAGAACAATACAGCGCAGTACAGGCCCTTCGGCCCACGATGTTGCACCGAAACAAAAGCCATCTAACCTACACTATGCCATTATAATCCATATGTTTATCCAATAAACTTTTAAATGCCCTCAATGTTGGCGAGTTCACTACTGTAGCAGGTAGGGCATTCCACGGCCTCACTACTCTTTGCGTAAAGAACCTACCTCTGACCTCTGTCCTATATCTATTACCCCTCAGTTTAAAGTTATGCCCCCTCGTGCCAGCCATATCCATCCGCGGGAGAAGGCTCTCACTGTCCACCCTATCCAACCCCCTGATCATTTTGTATGCCTCTATTAAGTCTCCTCTTAACCTTCTTCTCTCCAACGAAAACAACCTCAAGTCCGTCAGCCTTTCCTCATAAGATTTTCCCTCCATACCAGGCAACATCCTGGTAAATCTCCTCTGCACCCGCTCCAAAGCCTCCACGTCCTTCCTATAATGCGGTGACCAGAACTGTACGCAATACTCCAAATGCGGCCGGACCAGAGTTCTGTACAGCTGCAACATGACCTCCCGACTTCGGAACTCAATCCCTCTACCAATAAAGGCCAACACTCCATAGGCCTTCTTCACAACCCTATCAACCTGGGTGGCAACTTTCAGGGATCTATGTACATGGACACCTAGATCCCTCTGCTCAGCCACACTTTCAAGAACTTTACCATTAGCCAAATATTCCGCATTCCTGTTATTCCTTCCAAAGTGAATCACCTCACACTTCTCTACATTAAACTCCATTTGCCACCTCTCAGCCCAGCTCTGCAGCTTATCTATATCCCTCTGTAACCTGCTACATCCTTCCACACTATCGACAACACCACCGACTTTAGTATCGTCTGCAAATTTACTCACCCACCCTTCTGCGCCTTCCTCTAGGTCATTGATAAAAATGACAAACAGCAACGGCCCCAGAACAGATCCTTGTGGTACTCCACTTGTGACTGTACTCCATTCTGAACATTTCCCATCAACCACCACCCTCTGTCTTCTTTCAGCTAGCCAATTTCTGATCCACATCTCTAAATCACCCTCAATCCCCAGCCTCCGTATTTTTTGCAATAGCCTACCGTGGGGAACCTTATCAAACGCTTTGCTGAAATCCATATACACCACATCAACTGCTCTACCCTCGTCTACCTGTTCAGTCACCTTCTCAAAGAACTCAATAAGGTTTGTGAGGCATGACCTACCCTTCACAAAGCCATGCTGACTATCCCTGATCATATTATTCCTATCTAGATGATTATAAATCTTGTCCCTTATAATCCCCTCCAAGACTTTACCCACTACAGACGTGAGGCTCACCGGTCTATAGTTTCCGGGGTTGTCTCTGCTCCCCTTTTTGAACAAAGGGACCACATTTGCTATCCTCCAGTCCTCTGGCACTATTCCTGTAGCCAATGATGACATAAAAATCAAAGCCAAAGGTCCAGCAATCTCTTCCCTGGCCTCCCATAGAATCCTAGGATAAATCCCATCAGGTCCCGGGGACTTATCTATTTTCAGCCTGTCCAGAATTGCCAACACCTCTTCCCTACATACCTCAATGCCATCTATTCTATTAGCCTGGGGCTCAGCATTCTCCTCCACAACATTATCTTTTTCCTGAGTGAATACTGACGAAAAATATTCATTTAGTATCTTGCCTATCTCTTCAGACTCCACACACAATTTCCCATCCCTGTCCTTGACTGGTCCTACTCTTTCCCTCGTCATTCGCTTATTCCTGACATACCTATAGAAAGCTTTTGGGTTTTCCTTGATCCTTCCTGCCAAATACTTCTCATGTCCCCTCCTTGCTCGTCTTAGCTCTCTCTTTAGATCCTTCCTCGCTACCTTGTAACTATCCATCGCCCCAACCGAAACTTCACACTTCATCTTCACATAGGCCTTCTTCTTCCTCTTAACAAGAGATTCCACTTCCTTGGTAAACCACGGTTCCCTCGCTCGACGCCTTCCTCCCTGTCTGACCGGTACATACTTATCAAGAACACGCAGTAGCTGATCCTTGAACAAGCCCCACTTATCCAGTGTGCCCAACACTTGCAGCCTACTTCTCCACCTTATCCCCCCCAAGTCACGTCTAATGGCATCATAATTGCCCTTCCCCCAGCTATAACTCTTGCCCTGCGGTGTATACTTATCCCTTTCCATCATTAACGTAAACGTCACCGAATTGTGGTCACTGTCCCCAAAGTGCTCTCCTACCTCCAAATCCAACACCTGGCCTGGTTCATTACCCAAAACCAAATCCAACGTGGCCTCGCCTCTTGTTGGCCTGTCAACATATTGTTTCAGGAAACCCTCCTGCACACACTGTACAAAAAACGACCCATCTATTGTACTCGAACTATATCTTTTCCAGTCAATATTTGGAAAGTTAAAGTCTCCCATAATAACTACCCTCTTACTTTCGCTCATATCCAGAATCATCTTCGCCATCCTTTCCTCTACATCCCTAGAACTATTAGGAGGCCTATAAAAAACTCCCAACAGGGTGACCTCTCCTTTCCTGTTTCTAACTTCAGCCAATACTACCTCGGAAGAAGAGTCCCCATCTAGCATCCTCTCCGCCACCGTAATACTGCTCTTGACTAGCAGCGCCACACCTCCCCCTCTTTTGCCTCCTTCTCTGAGCTTACTAAAACACCTAAACCCCGGAACCTGCAACATCCATTCCTGTCCCTGCTCTATCCATGTCTCCGAAATGGCCACAACATCGAAGTCCCAGGTACCAACCCACGCTGCCAGTTCCCCTACCTTGTTTCGTATACTCCTGGCATTGAAGTAGACACACTTCAAACCACCTACCTGAACGCTGGCCCCCTCCTGCGACGTCAAATCTGTGCTCCTGACCTCTATACTCTCATTCTCCCTTACCCTAAAACTACAATCCAGGTTCCCATGCCCCTGCTGCATTAGTTTAAACCCCCCCAAAGAGCACTAACAAATCTCCCCCCCAGGATATTTGTGCCCCTCAGGTTCAGAGGTTGTGTAATGCCCCCTTGTGGTAGTGTCACCTCTGGGTATCTTGACTGCCCATTGGTCGTGTCCTATTCTAAGTGTTCATTAGCTGCATGTCTGCATGTCATGACGTCTCTGGTGCTCCCTCTAGTGGTTACTTAGTTGTAGTGTATTTACATTCACCCCTTGTGCATGTACAGTGATGCACATCACCACACACACCAGCCTGAGGCATCATGACAAAAGTAGGTTTTAGTGAGGAAAGAAGTGTAGAGCAGGAGAGGGAGACAGGGCACAGATGGAGTCGCAGCACAAGGTGGGAGAGGGAGTAAAAATCTGAGCTCGGTCTCCATACTCACCGAATCCACTAATTTTATAGTTTCAACCACTTCTGCCTCAACAGCCGCTTGTGTATTGCCAAGTTTACGTGTCTGAAAGAAAAACAAATGATTGGTGATGAGTCATCAAAATACCTCCTTCATAGCCACCATGATCTTCAGAAGATCTAAGCCAATCCCCATGGTCCTCGATGATAAAACAACACAGCTCATCAGAACACCCCGTCCATTGTGTGTCTGGACTTTGCTCGACTGATTAATACCACTTCAAGTGCTCTCTATCCTTTCAAACTCCAATTGCCTTCTGCAAGTTTCTATTCAATCTGCTTGCCCTTTCCTGGCAGACACTGCAGTCTCAATCAAGAGGACTCGTTGGTGGAGAACGACCTTCAATTCTGGTCGAACTATTATAAAAAGAATGCAAAGGCACTGCAGAGATTGCAGAAGCATTTTACCAGATTAACCCCAGAAATGTGTGGGGATACATATTAGTAAAGGTTTATAATAATGGGGATACATATTAGTAAAGGTTTATAATAATGGGGATACATATTAGTAAAGGTTTATAATAATGGGGATACATATTAGTAAAGGTTTATAATAATGGGGATACATATTAGTAAAGGTTTATAATAATAGGGATACATATTAGTAAAGGTTTATAATAATGATAATCTTTTATTGTCTAGTTAAGCAACAGCCTGACATAGTCACATTCACAGAATCATACCTTACAGGCAACGTCCCAGAGACCACTATCACCATTCCTGGATATGTCCTGTCTCACCGGCAGGACAGACCCAGCAGAGGGGCCGGCACAGTGGTATACAGTCGGGAGGGAGTTACCCTGGGAGTCCTCAACATTGACTCTCGACCGCATGAAGTCTCATGGCTTCAGGTTAAACATGGGCAATGAAACCTCCTGCTGATTACCACGTACCGGCCACCATCAGCTGATGAATCAGTTCTCCTCCATGTTGAACACCACTTGGAGGAAGCACTGAGGGTGGCAAGGGCACAGAATATACTCTGGGTGGGACTTCAATGTCCATCACCAAGAGTGGCTCGGTAATACCACCACAGACCCAGCTGGCCGGGTCCTAAAGGACAGAGCTGCTAGACTGGGACTGCAGCAGGTGGTGAGGAACCAACAAGAGGGAAAGCATACTTGACCTCATCCTCACCAATCTGCCTGCTGGGGACACATCTGTCCCTGACAGTATCGGTAGAAATGACCACCGCACTGTCCTTGTCGAGCCAAAATCCCGTCTTCACATTGAGGATGCCCTCCATCGTGTTGTGTGGCACTAGCACCGTGCTAAATGGGATAGACTTCGAACAGATCTAGCAACTCAAGACGGGGCATCCACGAGCCACTGTGGGACATCAGCAGCAGCAGAATTGTGTTCAACCCCAATCTGTAACCTCATGGCCCGGCATATCCCCCACTCCACCATTACCACCCAGCCAGGGAATCAACCCCGGTTCAATGAAGAGTGCAGGAGAGCATGGCAGGAGCAACACCAGGCAGACCGAACAATGAGGTGTCGCCCTTGTGAAGCTACAACACAGGACCACTTGTGTGACAAACGCAGAAGCAGCAAGTACCAGACAGAGCTAAGCGATTCCACAATGCACGCACCAGATCTAAGCTCTGCCATGCTGCCACATCCAGCTGTCAATGGTGATGGACAATTGAACAACTCACTGGAGGAGGAGGCTCCACAAATATCCCCATCCTCAATGATGGAGGAGCCCAGCACATCTGTGCAAAAGACAAGGTTGAGGCATTCGCAACAATCTTCAGCCAGAAATGCCGAGTGAATGATCCATCTCGGTCTCCTCCGGAGGTCCCCTGCATCACAGATGTCCGTCTTCAGCTAATACGATTCACTCCACGTGATATCAGGAAACGGCTGAAGACACTGGATACTGCAAAGGCTCTGGGCCCTGACAATATTCCGGCAATAGTGCTGAAGGCTTGTGCTCCAGAACTTGCTGCACCCCTAGCCAAGCTGTTCCAGTACAGCTACAACACTGGCATCTACCCGGCAATGAGGAAAATTGCCCAGGTGTGTCCTGTACACAAGAAACAGGATAAATCCAACCCAGCCAATTATCGTCCCATCAGTCTGCTCTCCATCATCAGCAAAGTGATGGAAGGAGTCATCAACAGCACTATCAAGAGGTACTTACTCAGCAATAACCTGCTCACGGACGCTCAGTTTGGATTCCACCAGGGTTACTCAGCTCCTGACCTCATTACAGCCTTGGTTCGAACATGGACAAAAGAGCTGAATACCAGAGGTGAGGTGAGAGTGACTGCCCTCTACACCAAGGAAGCATTTGGCCGAGTGTGGCGTCATGGAGCCTGAGCTTGATGTAGGGGCGGTTTCAAGACCTGTGTATTGAGTCAGCTTCCACGTGGGGATATTCTCTGTGGCTCAGCTCAGTACAAAGAGGAACAAACACGACAACCTGGACAAGATGGCTATTTAATCAAGCTTGTTACGTGTACATGGAGAACAGACTGGATATTGGCCAAGACCTGTTCTACCGACCAAAGACCAGAACACAGTCCTTCTACAACATTCAAAAATCAATAGCCCACCCCACTTGGACGCGATCCAATCCCTGAAGCTGCTACTTTTAAACTTATCCAATGGAATTGCAAGCAGCACATGTTTGATCCACATCCTGACAACTGTGTACAATCCCAGCAGCCTGTGCACAATCCCAGCAGCCTGTGTACAATCCCAGCAGCCGGTGCACAATCCCAGCAGCCTGTGTACAATCCCAGAAGCCGGAGTACAATCTCAGCAGCCTGTGCACAATCCCGGCAGCCTGTGCACAATCCCGGCAGCCTGTGTACAATCCCGGCAGCCTGTGTACAATCCCGGCAGCCTGTGTACAATCCCGGCAGCCTGTGTACAATCCCAGCAGCCTGTGTACAATTCCAGCAGCCTGTGCTGACTGTGAGAAACAGAACAACAGAACCAGCACCCTGAATTGTTTCACAGATACAGGGGTCTGGATTCTCCACCCCCACGCCAAAGTGGCCACGCTGACATGAACGCTGTCGAGGTTCACGACGGCGCGGAACGGCCCCGGTCCCAACCGATTCAGGCCCTGACAATGGGCCAGTATCGGGGCCACGTCATTTACCCGCGCCAGGCCTTGTCGCCCGCGTAAAAGCGGCGCCGAATAGATGATGCGGCCGGCGCCGCATAACGGAAGTCATCCGTGCATGCACGGCTGGCCGGTGCCAATCCGCGCATGCGTGGTTGCCGTCCTGTCGAAATCCGCCCCGCAAGAAGGTGGGGGATGGATCTTGCGGGGCCGCGGAAGGAAGGAGGTCCTCCTTCAGAGAGGATGGCCCGACGATCGGTGGGCACCGATCGCGGGCCACCCCACATTCAAGGTGAAGCCCGGTGCAGGATCCACCCTTGCCCCCCCACAGGCCGTCCCCCCAGTGTTCACGCACCGCCCACGACTGTAGCGACCCCTGTGGACGGCGCCGGGGGGAACCCGCCGTTTTGGCCTGGCCGCTCGGCCCATCCGGGCCTCAGAATCGCACGGTTGCCGGAGAATCACCATTTTGGGTATGTCCGGCGATTCTCCGGCCTGCGGCCCACGAAACTCGACCGGGCCGTTCCCGCTGCTTGGGAGAGTCGCGGGAGGGCGTCGGACCGGCGTCCCCGGAAATTTTGGCGGCCCAGGCGATTCTCCCAACCGGCGTGGGAGTGGAGAATCGCGCCCAGGGTGTCACAAGTACTGTCCCTTTGGTCAAATGAACTATCCTAAATCCCATTTGAGTACTTATTACTGCTATGTCCTAAAAATACATGTTTAATGGTTAATAATGATTACTCAGTCCTATAATTAATCTCAATTCTTAACAAAATATCTCATGTAAAACTACTCTAGTGGCATGCTAACAATTCAGTTTTAAGAGGTATCATCGCTGAACCCCCCCTTCAAGCTAAACTGGAGTCAATGAGAATTAGGGAATTAGAGACCAGACCCAATAAGATGTCCGGGCAGGATCCGCCACCACCTCTGACATGCCCAGGGGGCAATCGCTAGCAAGCATGTCACCCAAGTGCCTATTTGACATGGGTGCCCTTCATCAATAGGACATGGTTCCACTCCCTGAATGTGCAGTTGATGTGCGACCATCAATTGCACATCATGCACGTTGCACCCAATACCCTGGGTGTGAACGACTCATACATCCTGGCCACTCAGCAGTGTCCAGCACTTTCGAGGCTCTGTCTTGGGTGAGGGGTTAGCTATTGGGCGACAAGGTTTACGCGCTGAGATCATAGCTAATGATGCCTGAGTGGAGGCTTGAAACAGAGGCGAAGAACTGATATCATGATGATCACAAAGCAACCAGGAGCGTCAATGAGCGACAATGAGCGAGGCATCAGCAACCTCAAGGTGCGCCTCCGATGCCTGGTCTGCTCTGCTGGGGCTCTTCACTACAGCCGCGAGAGGGCCTCGAGCATCGTGGTGGCCTGCTGCGTCCTGCACAACAGCGTGGGGCAGGGAGACAACAGGCTGGAGGAGGAGGAAAAACGACAGGCCTCATCTGACGAGGGTGTCCAGGAAGACCTGGGCGTGGAGGCTGGACTGGCAGAGCAGGCCGCCCAACGTGTCATTCAGAGCCGCCCCACATGGGACAACCACATCAACGCCCGAGTTACCAACCGAGGCCTGGTGACTGGCAGCTCCGCCTCCCTGTCCCACCTCTTTTCATAAGTTCATAAGATATAGGAGCAGAATTAGGACATTCGGCCCATCGAGTCTGCTCCATCCTTCAATCATGGCTGATCCCATCCTGGCCTTAACTCCACCGTCCTGCCCGTTCTCCAGAACCCTTCAACCCATCACCAATTAAAAATCTGTCGAACTCCTGCTTAAATTTACTCACTGTCCCAGCATGCACCACACTCTGGAGTAGCGAATTCCACAGATTCACAACCCTTACGGAGTAGTTTCTCATTTTGGTTTTAAATTTGCTGCCTTTTATCCTGAAGACTATGACCTCTCGCTTTCGAATGCCCCACAAGAGGAAGCATCGTCTCCATGTCTACCTCATCCAGACCTTTTAACATCTGTACACCTCGATTAGATCTCCCCTCATTCTACTAAACTCTCCTGAATTTGGCCTAATCTGTTCAATCTCTCCTCATATGACAAACACCTCATCTCCTCTGAACTGCCTCCAATGCCACTACATCTTTCATCAAGTAAGGGGACCAAAACTGCACAATACTCCAGGACTTCCGACTTCAAACTCCCCCCAGTAAATCTCCCTTCACCCGAGACTCTCAACCCTTCCATCCCCCTCAGTCCATCCACCATCCCCCTCCCTCAGTCCCTCCACCCCCTCAGTACCTCCAGCCCTCCCCTCTCCCTCAGCCCACCCTCCCCCTCCCTCAGTCCCTACACCCCTCCCCTCTCCCTCAGTCCCTACACCCCTTACCTCTCCCTCGTCCCTCCACCCCTCCCCTCTCCCTCAGTCCCTACACCCCTCCCCTCTCACTCAGTCCCTCCACCTTCCCCTCTCCCTCAGTCCCTACACCCCTCCCCTCTCCCTAAGTCCCTCCACCCTCCCCTCGCCCTCAGTCCATCCACTCTCCTCAGTCCCTCCACCCTCCCCTCTCCCTCAGTCAATCCCCACCTTCCCTCTCCCTCAGTCCCTCCACACCTCCCCACTCCCTCAGTCCCTCCACCCCTCCCTCTCCCTCAGTCCCTACACCCCTCCCCTCTCACTCAGTCCCTCCACCTTCCCCTCTCCCTCAGTCCCTACACCCCTCCCCTCTCCCTAAGTCCCTCCACCCTCCCCTCGCCCTCAGTCCATCCACTCTCCTCAGTCCCTCCACCCTCCCCTCTCCCTCAGTCAATCCCCACCTTCCCTCTCCCTCAGTCCCTCCACACCTCCCCACTCCCTCAGTCCCTACACCCCTCCCCTCTCCCTAAGTCCCTCCACCCTCCCCTCGCCCTCAGTCCATCCACTCTCCTCAGTCCCTCCACCCTCCCCTCTCCCTCAGTCAATCCCCACCTTCCCTCTCCCTCAGTCCCTCCACACCTCCCCTCTCCCTCAGTCCCTACACCCCTTACCTCTCCCTCGTCCCTCCACCCCTCCCCTCTCCCTCAGTCCCTCAACCCTCCCCCTCCCTCAGTCCCTACACCCCTCCCCTCTCACTCAGTCCCTCCACCTTCCCCTCTCCCTCAGTCCCTACACCCCTCCCCTCTCCCTAAGTCCCTCCACCCTCCCCTCGCCCTCAGTCCATCCACTCTCCTCAGTCCCTCCACCCTCCCCTCTCCCTCAGTCAATCCCCACCTTCCCTCTCCCTCAGTCCCTCCACACCTCCCCACTCCCTCAGTCCCTCCACCCCTCCCTCTCCCTCAGTCTCTCCACCCCTCCCCTCCCCCTCAGACCCTCCACCCATTCCCTCTCCCTCAGTCCATCCCACCTTCCCTCTCCCTCGGTCCATCCACCCCTCCCCTCTCCTTCAGTCCATCCCCCTTCCCTCCCCCTCAGGCCCTCCACCCTTCCCTCCCCCTCAGTCCATGCACCCCTCCCGTCTCCCTCAGTCCCTCCACACCTCCCCTCTTCCTCAGTCCCTCCACCCCTCCCCTCTCGCTCAGTCCATCCACCCCTTCCCTCCCCCTCAGTCACTCCACCCCTCCCCTCTCCCTCAGTCCATCCAAACCTCCCCTCCCCCTCAGACATCCACACCTTCCCTCCCCTTCAGTCCATCCTCCGTCAGTCCATCCACTCCTTCCCCTACCCTCAGTCCATCCACCCGTTCCCTCCTCCTCAGTCCCTCCACCCCTCCCCTCTCCCTCAGTCCCTCCACCCCTCCCTCTCCATCAGTCAATCCACCCCTCCCCTCCCCCTCAGACATCCACACCTTCCCTCCCCCTCAGTCCATCCACCCCTTCCCTCCCCGCAGTCCATCACCCCGCCACTCCCCCTCAGAAAATCCACCCCTTCCTTCCCCATCAGTCCATCCACACCTCCCCTCTCCCTCAGTCCGTCCACTCCTTCCCTCTTCCTCAGTTCGTCCACCGCTTCCCCCTCCCTCAGTCCCTCCACCCCTTCCCCCTCCCTCAGTCCATCCACCCCTTCCCCCTCCCTCAGTGCCTCCACCCCTTTCCCCTCCGTCACTCCCTCCACCTCTTCCCCCTCCCTCAGTCCATCCACCCCTTCCCTTTCCCTCAGTCCTCCACCCCTTCCCAAAACCTCAGTCCCTCAAACCCTCCCCTCTCCCTCAGTCCATCCACCCCTCCCCCTCCCTCAGTCCATCCACCCCTTCCCTCTCCCTGTCCATCCACTCCTTCCCACTCCCTCAGTCCCTCCACCCTTCCCCGAGTCCATCGACCTCTTCCCTCTCCCTCAGTCCATCCACTCCTTCCCCCTCCCTCAGTCCCTCCACCCCTTCCCCCTCCCTCAGTCCATCCCAAATCCCTCCCCTTAGTCCCTCCACCCCAACCCCCTCCCTCAGTCCCTCCACCCCATCCCTCTCCCTCAGTCCCTCCACCCCATCCCTCTCCCTCAGTCCCTCCACCCCAACCCCCTCCCTCAGTCCATCCACCCCTTCCCTCTCCCTCAGTCCCTCCACCCCTTCCCCTTCCCTTGCTCCATCCATCCTTTTCCCCTCCCTCAGTCCATCCACTCCTTCCCTCCCCCACAGTCACTCCACCCCTCCCCTCTCCCTTAGTGCATCCACCCCTTCCCCCTCCCACAGTCCCTCCGCACCTCCCCTCTCCCTCAGTCCCTCCTCCCCTCCCCTCATCCTCAGTCCCTCCACCGCTTCCCTCCCCCTCAGTCCATCCACGCCTTCCCCTCCCTCAGTCCATCCACCCTTCCCCTCTCCCTCAGTCCTTCCCCCCTTCCCTCTCCCAAAGTCCCTCCACCCTTTCCCTCTCCCTCAGTCCATCCCCCCTCACCTCTCCCTCAGTCCATCCCCACTTCCCTGTCCCTCAGTCCCTCCAACCCTCCCCTGTCCCTCAGTCCCTCCACCCCTTCCCTCTCGCTCAGTCCATCCCGTCTCCCTCAGTCCATCTGCCCTTCCCTCCCCCTCAGTCCATCCACCCCTTCCCCCTCCCTCAGTGCCTCCACCCCTCCCCTCCCCCTCAGCCCATCCACCCCTTCCCTCCCCCCTCAGTCCATCCACCCCTCCCCTCTCCCTCAGTCCATCCACACCTCCCCTCTCCCTCAGTCCATCCACCCCTCTCCTCTCCCTCAGTCCCTCCACCCCTCCCTCTCCATCAGTCCATCCACCCCTCCCCTCCCCCTCAGACATCCACACCTTCCCTCCCCCTCAGTCCATCCACCCCTTCCCTCCCCGCAGTCCATCACCCCGCCACTCCCCCTCAGACAATCCACCCCTTCCCGCTCCGTCAGTCCCTCCACACCTCCCCTCTCCCTCAGTCCATCCACCCCTTCCCTCCCCGCAGTCCATCACCCCGCCACTCCCCCTCAGAAAATCCACCCCTTCCTTCCCCATCAGTCCATCCACACCTCCCCTCTCCCTCAGTCCGTCCACTCCTTCCCTCTTCCTCAGTCCCTCCACCCCTTCCCCCTCCCTCAGTCCCTCCACCCCTTCCCCCTCCCTCAGTCCATCCACCCCTTTCCCCTCCCTCAGTGCCTCCACCCCTTTCCCCTCCGTCACTCCCTCCACCTCTTCCCCCTCCCTCAGTCCATCCACCCCTTCCCTTTCCCTCAGTCCTCCACCCCTTCCCACAACCTCAGTCCCTCAAACCCTCCCCTCTCCCTCAGTCCATCCACCCCTCCCCCTCCCTCAGTCCATCCACCCCTTCCCTCTCCCTGTCCATCCACTCCTTCCCACTCCCTCAGTCCCTCCACCCTTCCCCGAGTCCATCGACCTCTTCCCTCTCCCTCAGTCCATCCACTCCTTCCCCCTCCCTCAGTCCCTCCACCCGTTCCCCCTCCCTCAGTCCATCCCCAATCCCTCCCCTCAGTCCCTCCACCCCAACCCCCTCCCTCAGTCCCTCCACCCCATCCCTCTCCCTCAGTCCCTCCACCCCTTCCCCCTCCCTCAGTCCCTCCACCCCAACCCCCTCCCTCAGTCCATCCACCCCTTCCCTCTCCCTCTGTCTATCCACCCCTTCCCCCCTCAGTCCCTCCACCCCTTTCCTGTCCCTCAGTCCCTCCACCCCTTCCCCTTCCCTTGCTCCATCCACCCTTTTCCCTTCCCTCAATCCATCCACTCCTTCCCTCCCCCACAGTCACTCCACCCCTCCCCTCTCCCTTAGTGCATCCACCCCTTCCCCCTCCCACAGTCCCTCCGCACCTCCCCTCTCCCTCACTCCCTCCTCCCCTCCCCTCATCCTCAGTCCCTCCACCGCTTCCCTCACCCTCAGTCCATCCACGCCTTCCCCTCCCTCAGTCCATCCACCCTTCCCCTCTCCCTCAGTCCTTCCCCCCTTCCCTCTCCCAAAGTCCCTCCACCCTTTCCCTCTCCCTCAGTCCATCCCCCCTCACCTCTCCCTCAGTCCATCCCCACTTCCCTGTCCCTCAGTCCCTCCAACCCTCCCCTGTCCCTCAGTCCCTCCACCCCTTCCCTCTCGCTCAGTCCATCCCCTCTCCCTCAGTCCATCTGCCCTTCCCTCCCCCTCAGTCCATCCACCCCTTCCCCCTCCCTCAGTGCCTCCACCCCTTCCCTCTCCGTCACTCCCTCCACCTCTTCCCCCTCCCTCAGCCCATCCACCCCTTCCCTTTCCCTCAGTCCTCCACCCCTTCCCACAACCTCAGTCCCTTAAACCCTCCCCTCTCCCTCAGTCCATCCACCCCTCCCCCTCCCTCAGTCCATCCACCCCTTCCCTCTCCCTGTCCATCCACTCCTTCCCACTCCCTCAGTCCCTCCACCCTTCCCCGAGTCCATCGACCTCTTCCCTCTCCCTCAGTCCATCCACTCCTTCCCCCTCCCTCAGTCCCTCCACCCCTTCCCCCTCCCTCAGTCCATCCCCAATCCCTCCCCTCAGTCCCTCCACCCCAACCCCCTCCCTCAGTCCCTCCACCCCATCCCCCTCCCTCAGTCCCTCCACCCCTTCCCCCTCCCTCTGCCCCTCCTCTCTCCCTCAGTCCGTCAGTCCGTCCAGCCCTTCCCTCTCCCTCAGTCCCTCCACCGCTCCCCTCTCCCTCAGTCCATCCACCCCTTTCCCCCCCCAGTCCATCCACTTCTTCCCTCTCCCTCAGTCCCTCCACCCCAACCCCCTCCCTCAGTCCATCCACCCCTTCCCTCTCCCTCTGTCTATCCACCCCTTCCCCCCTCAGTCCCTCCACCCCTTCCCCTTCCCTTGCTCCATCCACCCTTTTCCCCTCCCTCAGTCCATCCACTCCTTCCCTCCCCCTCAGTCACTCCACCCCTCCCCTCTCCCTTAGTGCATCCACCCCTTCCCCCTCCCACAGTCCCTCCACACCTCCCCTCTCCTTCAGTCCCTCCTCCCCTCCCCTCATCCTCAGTCCCTCCACCCCTTCCCTCCCCCTCAGTCCATCCACACCTCCCCTCTCCATCAGTCCTCCACCCCTCCCCTCTCCCTCAGTCCATCCAGACCTCCCCTCCCCCTCAGACATCCACACCTTCCCTCCCCCTCAGTCCATCCACTCCTTCCCCCTCCCCCAGTCCCTCCACCCCTTCCCCCTCCGTCAGTTCCTCCACCTCTTCCCCCTCCCTCTGTACATCCACTCCTTCCCCTACCCTCAGTCCATCCACCCGTTCCCTCCTCCTCAGTCCCTCCACCCCTTCCCTCCTCCTAAGTCCATCCACCCTCACCTCTCCCTCAATCCCTACACCCCTCCCCTCTCCCTAAGTCCCTCATCCCTCCCCTCTCCCTCAGTCCCTTCAACCATCCCCTCTCCCTCAGTCCATCTCCACCTTCCCTCTCCCTCAGTCCTCCACCCCTCCCCTCTCCCTCAGTCCATCCAGACCTCCCCTCCCCCTCAGACATCCACACCTTCCCTCCCCCTCAGTCCATCCACTCCTTCCCCCTCCCCCAGTCCCTCCACCCCTTCCCCCTCCGTCAGTTCCTCCACCTCTTCCCCCTCCCTCTGTACATCCACTCCTTCCCCTACCCTCAGTCCATCCACCCGTTCCCTCCTCCTCAGTCCCTCCACCCCTTCCCTCCTCCTAAGTCCATCCACCCTCACCTCTCCCTCAATCCCTACACCCCTCCCCTCTCCCTCAGTCCATCCACCCCTTCCCTCCCCGCAGTCCATCACCCCGCCACTCCCCCTCAGAAAATCCACCCCTTCCTTCCCCATCAGTCCATCCACACCTCCCCTCTCCCTCAGTCCGTCCACTCCTTCCCTCTTCCTCAGTCCCTCCACCCCTTCCCCCTCCCTCAGTCCCTCCACCCCTTCCCCCTCCCTCAGTCCATCCACCCCTTTCCCCTCCCTCAGTGCCTCCACCCCTTTCCCCTCCGTCACTCCCTCCACCTCTTCCCCCTCCCTCAGTCCATCCACCCCTTCCCTTTCCCTCAGTCCTCCACCCCTTCCCACAACCTCAGTCCCTCAAACCCTCCCCTCTCCCTCAGTCCATCCACCCCTCCCCCTCCCTCAGTCCATCCACCCCTTCCCTCTCCCTGTCCATCCACTCCTTCCCACTCCCTCAGTCCCTCCACCCTTCCCCGAGTCCATCGACCTCTTCCCTCTCCCTCAGTCCATCCACTCCTTCCCCCTCCCTCAGTCCCTCCACCCCTTCCCCCTCCCTCAGTCCATCCCCAATCCCTCCCCTCAGTCCCTCCACCCCAACCCCCTCCCTCAGTCCCTCCACCCCATCCCTCTCCCTCAGTCCCTCCACCCCTTCCCCCTCCCTCAGTCCCTCCACCCCAACCCCCTCCCTCAGTCCATCCACCCCTTCCCTCTCCCTCTGTCTATCCACCCCTTCCCCCCTCAGTCCCTCCACCCCTTTCCTGTCCCTCAGTCCCTCCACCCCTTCCCCTTCCCTTGCTCCATCCACCCTTTTCCCTTCCCTCAATCCATCCACTCCTTCCCTCCCCCACAGTCACTCCACCCCTCCCCTCTCCCTTAGTGCATCCACCCCTTCCCCCTCCCACAGTCCCTCCGCACCTCCCCTCTCCCTCAGTCCCTCCTCCCCTCCCCTCATCCTCAGTCCCTCCACCGCTTCCCTCACCCTCAGTCCATCCACGCCTTCCCCTCCCTCAGTCCATCCACCCTTCCCCTCTCCCTCAGTCCTTCCCCCCTTCCCTCTCCCAAAGTCCCTCCACCCTTTCCCTCTCCCTCAGTCCATCCCCCCTCACCTCTCCCTCAGTCCATCCCCACTTCCCTGTCCCTCAGTCCCTCCAACCCTCCCCTGTCCCTCAGTCCCTCCACCCCTTCCCTCTCGCTCAGTCCATCCCCTCTCCCTCAGTCCATCTGCCCTTCCCTCCCCCTCAGTCCATCCACCCCTTCCCCCTCCCTCAGTGCCTCCACCCCTTCCCTCTCCGTCACTCCCTCCACCTCTTCCCCCTCCCTCAGCCCATCCACCCCTTCCCTTTCCCTCAGTCCTCCACCCCTTCCCACAACTTCAGTCCCTTAAACCCTCCCCTCTCCCTCAGTCCATCCACCCCTCCCCCTCCCTCAGTCCATCCACCCCTTCCCTCTCCCTGTCCATCCACTCCTTCCCACTCCCTCAGTCCCTCCACCCTTCCCCGAGTCCATCGACCTCTTCCCTCTCCCTCAGTCCATCCACTCCTTCCCCCTCCCTCAGTCCCTCCACCCCTTCCCCCTCCCTCAGTCCATCCCCAATCCCTCCCCTCAGTCCCTCCACCCCAACCCCCTCCCTCAGTCCCTCCACCCCATCCCCCTCCCTCAGTCCCTCCACCCCTTCCCCCTCCCTCTGCCCCTCCTCTCTCCCTCAGTCCGTCAGTCCGTCCAGCCCTTCCCTCTCCCTCAGTCCCTCCACCGCTCCCCTCTCCCTCAGTCCATCCACCCCTTTCCCCCCCCAGTCCATCCACTTCTTCCCTCTCCCTCAGTCCCTCCACCCCAACCCCCTCCCTCAGTCCATCCACCCCTTCCCTCTCCCTCTGTCTATCCACCCCTTCCCCCCTCAGTCCCTCCACCCCTTCCCCTTCCCTTGCTCCATCCACCCTTTTCCCCTCCCTCAGTCCATCCACTCCTTCCCTCCCCCTCAGTCACTCCACCCCTCCCCTCTCCCTTAGTGCATCCACCCCTTCCCCCTCCCACAGTCCCTCCACACCTCCCCTCTCCCTCAGTCCCTCCTCCCCTCCCCTCATCCTCAGTCCCTCCACCCCTTCCCTCCCCCTCAGTCCATCCACACCTCCCCTCTCCATCAGTCCTCCACCCCTCCCCTCTCCCTCAGTCCATCCAGACCTCCCCTCCCCCTCAGACATCCACACCTTCCCTCCCCCTCAGTCCATCCACTCCTTCCCCCTCCCCCAGTCCCTCCACCCCTTCCCCCTCCGTCAGTTCCTCCACCTCTTCCCCCTCCCTCTGTACATCCACTCCTTCCCCTACCCTCAGTCCATCCACCCGTTCCCTCCTCCTCAGTCCCTCCACCCCTTCCCTCCTCCTAAGTCCATCCACCCTCACCTCTCCCTCAATCCCTACACCCCTCCCCTCTCCCTAAGTCCCTCATCCCTCCCCTCTCCCTCAGTCCCTTCAACCATCCCCTCTCCCTCAGTCCATCTCCACCTTCCCTCTCCCTCAGTCCCTTCACCCCTCCCCTCTCCCTCATTCCCTCCAACCCTCCCCTCCACCGCAGACCCTCCACCCATTCCCTTCCCCTCAGTCCATCCCCCTTCCCTCCCCCTCAGTCCCTCCACGCCTTCCCCTCCCTCAGTCCATCCACCCTTCCCCTCTCCCTCAGTCGTTCCCCCCTTCCCTCTCCCAAAGTCCCTCCACCCTTTCCCTCTCCCTCAGTCCATCCCCACTTCCCTGTCCCTCAGTCCCTCCAACCCTCCCCTGTCCCTCAGTCCCTCCACCCCTTCCCTCTCACTCAGTCCATCCCCATCCCCTCCCCCTAAGTCCATCCACCCCTCCCCCTCCCTCAGTCACTCCACCCCTCCCCTCTCCCTCAGTCCCTCCACCACTTCCATCCCCCTCAGTCCATCCACCCCTCCCCTCTCCCTCAGTCCCTCCACCCCTCCCCTCCCCCTCAGCCGATCCACCCCTCCCCTCTCCCTCAGTCCCTCCACACATCTCCTCTCCCAAAGTCCCTTCTCCCCTCCACTCACCCTCAGTCCCTCCACCACTTCCATCCCCCTCAGTCCATCCACCCCTCCGCTCTCCCTCAGTCCATCCACACCTCCCCTCTCCCTCAGTCCATCCTCCCCTCTCCTCTCCCTCAGTCCCTCCACCCCTCCCTCTCCATCAGTCCATCCACCCCTCCCCTCCCCCTCAGACATCCACACCTTCCCTCCCCCTCAGTCCATCCACCCCTTCCCTCCCCGCAGTCCATCACCCCGCCACTCCCCCTCAGACAATCCACCCCTTCCCCCTCCGTCAGTCCCTCCACACCTCCCCTCTCCCTCAGTCCATCACCCCGCCACTCCCCCACAGACAATCCACCCCTTCCTTCCCCATCAGTCCATCCACACCTCCCCTCTCCCTCAGTCCGTCCACTCCTTCCCTCTTCCTCAGTCCCTCCACCCCTTCCCCCTCCCTCAGTCCCTCCACCCCTTCCCCCTCCCTCAGTCCATCCACCCCTTCCCCCTCCCTCAGTGCCTCCACCCCTTCCCCCTCCGTCACTCCCTCCACCTCTTCCCCCTCCCTCAGTCCATCCACCCCTTCCCTTTCGCTCAGTCCTCCACGCCTTCCCAGAACCTCAGTCCCTCAAACCCTCCGCTCTCCCTCAGTCCATCCACCCCTCCCCCTCCCTCAGTCCATCCACCCCTTCCCTCTCTCTGTCCATCCACTCCTTCCCCCTCCCTCAGTCCCTCCACCCTTCCCCCTCCCCGAGTCCATCGACCTCTTCCCTCTCCCTCAGTCCATCCACTCCTACCCCCTCCCTCAGTCCCTCCACCCCTTCCCCCTCCCTCAGTCCATCCCCCATTCCTCCCCTCAGTCCCTCCACCCCAACCCCCTCCCTCAGTCCCTCCACCCCATCCCTCTCCCTCAGTCCCCCCACCCCTTCCCCCTCCCTCAGTCCCTCCACCCCTTCCCCCTCCCTCTCCACCCCTCCTCTCTCCCTCAGTCCCCCTTCCGTCTCCCTCAGTCCCTCCACCGCTCCCCTCTCCCTCAGTCCATCCACCCCTTTCACCCCCCAGTCCATCCACTTCTTCCCTCTCCCTCAGTCCCTCCACCCCAACCCCCTCCCTCAGTCCATCCACCCCTTCCCTCTCTCTCTGTCTATCCACCCCTTCCCCCCTCAGTCCCTCCACCACTTTCCTCTCCCTCAGTCCCTCCACCCCTTCCGCTTCCCTTGCCCCATCCACCCTTTCCCCTCCCTCAGTCCATCCACTCCTTTCCACTTCCTCAGTCCCTCCACCCCTTCCCTCTACCTCAGTCCCTCCACCCCTTCCCCCTCCCTCAGTCCCTCCACCCCATCCCCCTCCCTCAGTCCCTCCACCCCTCCCCTCTTCCTCAGATACTCCACCCCCTCCCCCTCCCTAACTCCATCCATCCCTTCCCTCTCCCTCAGTCCATCCATCCGCTCCCTCTCCCTCAGTCCCTACACCCCTCCCCTCTCCCTCAGTCCCTACACCCTTTCCCTCCCCCTCAGTCCCTCCGCCACTCCCCTCTCCCTCAGTCACCCCACCCTCCCTTCTCCCTCAGTCCCTACACCCTTCCCTACTCCCTCAGTCCCTCCACCCGTCCACTTTCCCTCAGTCCCTCCACCCTCCCCTCTCCCTCAGTCCCTCCACCCCCCTTAGTCCCTCCACCCCTCCCCTCTCCCTCAGTCCATCCCCACCTTCCATCTCCCTCAGTCAATCCACCCCTCCCCTCCCCCTCAGACACTCCACCCATTCCCTCTCCCTCAGTCAATCCACCCCTCCCCTCCCCCTCAGACCCTCCACCCATTCCCTCTCCATCACTCCATCCCCCATTCCGTCTCCCTCACTCCATCCACCCTTCCCTCTCCCTCAGTCCATCCACCCCTCCCCTCTCCCTCAGTCCATCCCCCCTTCCCTCCCCTTCAGACCCTCCACCCCTCCATTCTCCCTCAGTCCATCCCCCCTTCCCTCTCCCTCAGTCCCTCCACCCTTCCCCTCCCTCAGTCCATCCACCCTTCCCCTCTCCCTCAGTCCTTCCCCCCTTCCCTCTCCCAAAGTCCCTCCACCCTTTCCCTCTCCCTCAGTCCATCCCCCCTCACCTCTCCCTCAGTCCATCCCCACTTCCCTGTCCCTCAGTCCCTCCAACCCTCCCCTGTCCCTCAGTCCCTCCACCCCTTCCCTCTCGCTCAGTCCATCCCCTCTCCCTCAGTCCATCTGCCCTTCCCTCCCCCTCAGTCCATCCACCCCTTCCCCCTCCCTCAGTGCCTCCACCCCTTCCCTCTCCGTCACTCCCTCCACCTCTTCCCCCTCCCTCAGCCCATCCACCCCTTCCCTTTCCCTCAGTCCTCCACCCCTTCCCACAACCTCAGTCCCTTAAACCCTCCCCTCTCCCTCAGTCCATCCACCCCTCCCCCTCCCTCAGTCCATCCACCCCTTCCCTCTCCCTGTCCATCCACTCCTTCCCACTCCCTCAGTCCCTCCACCCTTCCCCGAGTCCATCGACCTCTTCCCTCTCCCTCAGTCCATCCACTCCTTCCCCCTCCCTCAGTCCCTCCACCCCTTCCCCCTCCCTCAGTCCATCCCCAATCCCTCCCCTCAGTCCCTCCACCCCAACCCCCTCCCTCAGTCCCTCCACCCCATCCCCCTCCCTCAGTCCCTCCACCCCTTCCCCCTCCCTCTGCCCCTCCTCTCTCCCTCAGTCCGTCAGTCCGTCCAGCCCTTCCCTCTCCCTCAGTCCCTCCACCGCTCCCCTCTCCCTCAGTCCATCCACCCCTTTCCCCCCCCAGTCCATCCACTTCTTCCCTCTCCCTCAGTCCCTCCACCCCAACCCCCTCCCTCAGTCCATCCACCCCTTCCCTCTCCCTCTGTCTATCCACCCCTTCCCCCCTCAGTCCCTCCACCCCTTCCCCTTCCCTTGCTCCATCCACCCTTTTCCCCTCCCTCAGTCCATCCACTCCTTCCCTCCCCCTCAGTCACTCCACCCCTCCCCTCTCCCTTAGTGCATCCACCCCTTCCCCCTCCCACAGTCCCTCCACACCTCCCCTCTCCCTCAGTCCCTCCTCCCCTCCCCTCATCCTCAGTCCCTCCACCCCTTCCCTCCCCCTCAGTCCATCCACACCTCCCCTCTCCATCAGTCCTCCACCCCTCCCCTCTCCCTCAGTCCATCCAGACCTCCCCTCCCCCTCAGACATCCACACCTTCCCTCCCCCTCAGTCCATCCACTCCTTCCCCCTCCCCCAGTCCCTCCACCCCTTCCCCCTCCGTCAGTTCCTCCACCTCTTCCCCCTCCCTCTGTACATCCACTCCTTCCCCTACCCTCAGTCCATCCACCCGTTCCCTCCTCCTCAGTCCCTCCACCCCTTCCCTCCTCCTAAGTCCATCCACCCTCACCTCTCCCTCAATCCCTACACCCCTACCCTCTCCCTAAGTCCCTCATCCCTCCCCTCTCCCTCAGTCCCTTCAACCATCCCCTCTCCCTCAGTCCATCTCCACCTTCCCTCTCCCTCAGTCCCTTCACCCCTCCCCTCTCCCTCATTCCCTCCAACCCTCCCCTCCACCGCAGACCCTCCACCCATTCCCTTCCCCTCAGTCCATCCCCCTTCCCTCCCCCTCAGTCCCTCCACGCCTTCCCCTCCCTCAGTCCATCCACCCTTCCCCTCTCCCTCAGTCGTTCCCCCCTTCCCTCTCCCAAAGTCCCTCCACCCTTTCCCTCTCCCTCAGTCCATCCCCACTTCCCTGTCCCTCAGTCCCTCCAACCCTCCCCTGTCCCTCAGTCCCTCCACCCCTTCCCTCTCACTCAGTCCATCCCCATCCCCTCCCCCTAAGTCCATCCACCCCTCCCCCTCCCTCAGTCACTCCACCCCTCCCCTCTCCCTCAGTCCCTCCACCACTTCCATCCCCCTCAGTCCATCCACCCCTCCCCTCTCCCTCAGTCCCTCCACCCCTCCCCTCCCCCTCAGCCGATCCACCCCTCCCCTCTCCCTCAGTCCCTCCACACATCTCCTCTCCCAAAGTCCCTTCTCCCCTCCACTCACCCTCAGTCCCTCCACCACTTCCATCCCCCTCAGTCCATCCACCCCTCCGCTCTCCCTCAGTCCATCCACACCTCCCCTCTCCCTCAGTCCATCCTCCCCTCTCCTCTCCCTCAGTCCCTCCACCCCTCCCTCTCCATCAGTCCATCCACCCCTCCCCTCCCCCTCAGACATCCACACCTTCCCTCCCCCTCAGTCCATCCACCCCTTCCCTCCCCGCAGTCCATCACCCCGCCACTCCCCCTCAGACAATCCACCCCTTCCCCCTCCGTCAGTCCCTCCACACCTCCCCTCTCCCTCAGTCCATCACCCCGCCACTCCCCCACAGACAATCCACCCCTTCCTTCCCCATCAGTCCATCCACACCTCCCCTCTCCCTCAGTCCGTCCACTCCTTCCCTCTTCCTCAGTCCCTCCACCCCTTCCCCCTCCCTCAGTCCCTCCACCCCTTCCCCCTCCCTCAGTCCATCCACCCCTTCCCCCTCCCTCAGTGCCTCCACCCCTTCCCCCTCCGTCACTCCCTCCACCTCTTCCCCCTCCCTCAGTCCATCCACCCCTTCCCTTTCGCTCAGTCCTCCACGCCTTCCCAGAACCTCAGTCCCTCAAACCCTCCGCTCTCCCTCAGTCCATCCACCCCTCCCCCTCCCTCAGTCCATCCACCCCTTCCCTCTCTCTGTCCATCCACTCCTTCCCCCTCCCTCAGTCCCTCCACCCTTCCCCCTCCCCGAGTCCATCGACCTCTTCCCTCTCCCTCAGTCCATCCACTCCTACCCCCTCCCTCAGTCCCTCCACCCCTTCCCCCTCCCTCAGTCCATCCCCCATCCCTCCCCTCAGTCCCTCCACCCCAACCCCCTCCCTCAGTCCCTCCACCCCATCCCTCTCCCTCAGTCCCCCCACCCCTTCCCCCTCCCTCAGTCCCTCCACCCCTTCCCCCTCCCTCTGCCCCTCCACCCCTCCTCTCTCCCTCAGTCCCCCTTCCGTCTCCCTCAGTCCCTCCACCGCTCCCCTCTCCCTCAGTCCATCCACCCCTTTCACCCCCCAGTCCATCCACTTCTTCCCTCTCCCTCAGTCCCTCCACCCCAACCCCCTCCCTCAGTCCATCCACCCCTTCCCTCTCTCTCTGTCTATCCACCCCTTCCCCCCTCAGTCCCTCCACCACTTTCCTCTCCCTCAGTCCCTCCACCCCTTCCGCTTCCCTTGCCCCATCCACCCTTTCCCCTCCCTCAGTCCATCCACTCCTTTCCACTTCCTCAGTCCCTCCACCCCTTCCCTCTACCTCAGTCCCTCCACCCCTTCCCCCTCCCTCAGTCCCTCCACCCCATCCCCCTCCCTCAGTCCCTCCACCCCTCCCCTCTTCCTCAGATACTCCACCCCCTCCCCCTCCCTAACTCCATCCATCCCTTCCCTCTCCCTCAGTCCATCCATCCGCTCCCTCTCCCTCAGTCCCTACACCCCTCCCCTCTCCCTCAGTCCCTACACCCTTTCCCTCCCCCTCAGTCCCTCCGCCACTCCCCTCTCCCTCAGTCACCCCACCCTCCCTTCTCCCTCAGTCCCTACACCCTTCCCTACTCCCTCAGTCCCTCCACCCGTCCACTTTCCCTCAGTCCCTCCACCCTCCCCTCTCCCTCAGTCCCTCCACCCCCCTTAGTCCCTCCACCCCTCCCCTCTCCCTCAGTCCATCCCCACCTTCCATCTCCCTCAGTCAATCCACCCCTCCCCTCCCCCTCAGACACTCCACCCATTCCCTCTCCCTCAGTCAATCCACCCCTCCCCTCCCCCTCAGACCCTCCACCCATTCCCTCTCCATCACTCCATCCCCCATTCCGTCTCCCTCACTCCATCCACCCTTCCCTCTCCCTCAGTCCATCCACCCCTCCCCTCTCCCTCAGTCCATCCCCCCTTCCCTCCCCTTCAGACCCTCCACCCCTCCATTCTCCCTCAGTCCATCCCCCCTTCCCTCTCCCTCAGTCCCTCCACCCTTCTCCTCTCCCTCAGTCCATCCCCCCTCCCGGCTCCCTCAGCCCATCTCCCCTTCCCTCCCCCTCATTCCATCCACCCCTCCCCTCTCCCTCAGTCCCTCCACACCTCCCCTCTCGCTCAGTCCATCCACCCATTCCCTCCCCCTCAGTCACTCCACCCCTCCCCTCTCCCTCAGTGCATCCACCCCTTCCCACTCCCTCAGTGCATCCACCCCTTCCCACTCCCTCAGTCCCTCCACACCTACCCTCTCCCTCAGTCCCTCCACCCCTCCCCTCACCCTCAGTCCCTCCACACCATCCCTCCCCCCTCAGTCCATCCACCCGTCCCCTCGATCGCAGTCCCTCCACCCCTCCCTCTCCATCAGTCCATCCACCACTCCCCTCCCCCCTCACCATCCACACCTTCCCTCCCCCTCAGTCCATCCACTCCTGCCCTCCCCTCAGTCCATCAAAACGCCACTCCCCCTCAGACAATCCACCCTTTCCTTCCCCATCAGTCCATCCACATCTCCCCTCTCCCTCAGTCCATCCACTCCTTCCCTCTCTCTCAGTCCATCCACATCTCCCCTCTCCCTCAGTCCATCCACTTATTCCCACTCCCTCAGTCCCTCCAGCACTTACCCCTCCGTCAGTCCCTCCACCTCTTCCCCCTCCCTCAGTCCATCCACCCATTCCCTATCCCTCAGTCCTCCACCCCTTCCCACAACCTCAGTCCCTCAACCCCTCCCCTCTCCCTCAGTCCATCCACCCCTCCCCCTCCCTCAGTCCATCCACCCCTTCGCTCTCGCTGTCCATCCACTCATTCCCCCTCCCTCTGTCCCTCCACCCTTCCCCCTCCCTGAGTCCATCCACCTCTTCCCTCTCCCTCAGTCCATCCACTCCTTCCCCCTCCCTCAGTCCCTCCACCCCTTCCCCCTCCCTCAGTCCATCCCCGATCCCTCCCCCTCAGTCCCTCCACCCCAACCCCCTCCCTCAGTCCCTCCACCCCATCCCTCTCCCTCAGTCCCTCCAGCCCTTCCCTCTCCCTCAGTCCCTCCACCGCTCCCCTCTCCCTCAGTCCATCCACCCCTTTTCCCCTCCAGTCCATCCACTTCTTCCCTCTCCCTCAGTCCCTCCACCCCAACCCCCTCCCTCAGTCCATCCACCCCTTCCCTCTCCCTCTGTCTATCCACCCCTTCCCCCCTCAGTCTCTCCACCCCATTCCTCTCCCTCAGTCCCTCCACCCCTTCCCCTTCCCTTGCTCGATCCACCCATTCCCCTCCCTCAGTCCATCCACTCCTTCCCACTTCCTCAGTCCCTCCACCCCATCCCTCTACCTCAGTCCCTCCACCCCTTCCCCCTCCCTCAGTCCTCCACCCCATCCCCCTCCCTCAGTCCCTCCACCCCTCCCCTCTTCCTCAGACACTCCACCCCTTCCCCCTCCCTCACTCCATCCATCCCTTCCTTCTCCCTCAGTCCATCCATCCGCTCCCTCTCCCTCAGTCCATCCACCCCTTCCCCCTCCCTCAGTCCATCCACCCTCCCCCTCACTCAGTCCCTACACCCCTCCCCTCTCCCTCAGTCCCTACACCCTTTCCCTTCCCCTCAGTCCCTCCGCCACCCCTCTCCCTCAGTCCCTACACCCCTCCCCAGTCCCTAAGTCCCTCCACCCTCCCCTCTCCCTCAGTCCCTCCACCCTCCCCTCTCCCTCAGTCCCTACACCCCACCCCTCTCCCTATGTCCCTCCACCCTCCCCTCTCCCTCAGTCCCTCCACCCCCCTCAGTCCCTCCACCCCTCCCCTCTCCCTCAGTCCATCCCCACCTTCCCTCTCCCTCAGTCCCACAACCCCTCCCCTCTCCCTCAGTCCATCCCCCCTTCCCTCTACCTCAGTCCCTCCACCCTTCTCCTCTCCCTCAGTCCATCCCCCCTCCCGTCTCCCTCAGCCCATCTCCCCTTCCCTCCCTCTCATTCCATCCACCCCTCCCCTCTCCCTCAGTCCCTCCACACCTCCCCTCTCTCTCAGTCCCTCTACCCCTCCCCTCTCGCTCAGTCCATCCACCCCTTCCCTCTCCCTCAGGCCCTCCACATCTCCTCTCTCCCTCAGTCCCTCCACCCCTCCCCTCACCCTCAGTCCCTCCACACCTTCCCTCCCCCTTAGTCCATCCACCCGTCCCCTCGATCTCAGTCCCTCCACCCCTCCCCTCTCCCTCAGTCAATCAACCCCTCCCCTCCCACTCAGACATCTACACCTTCCCCCCCCTCAGTCCATCTACTCCTTCCCCATCCCTCAGTCCCCCCACCCCTTCGCGCTCCGTCAGTCCATCCACTCCTTCACCTACCCTCAGTCCATCCACCCGTTCACTCCTCCGCAGGCCCTCCACCCCTCCCCTCTCCCTCAGTCCATCCACCGTCCCCTCTCCCTCAGTCCCTCCACCCCTTCCCTCTCCCTCAGCCCATCCACCCCTTCCCACAACCTCAGTCCCTCAACCCCTCCCCTCTCCCTCAGTCCATCCACCACATCCCTCTCCCTCAGTCCTTTCCCCCTCCCCTCTCCCTCAGTCCATCCCCCCTTCCCTCCCCCTCAGTCCCTCCACCCCTTCCCTCCCCCTCAGTCCCTCCACCCCTTCCCTCCCCCTCTGTCCATCCACCCTCCCCTCTCCCTCTGTCCCTACACCCCTCCCCTCTACCTAAGACCCTCCACACCTCCCCTCTCCCTCAGTCCCTCCACCCCTCCTCTCTCCCATTCCCATCACCCCTCCCCTCCCCCTCAGACCCTCCACACATTCCCTCTCCCTCACTCCATCCCCTTCCCTCTCCCTCAGTCCATCCCCCCTTCCCTCTCGCTCAGTGCCACCATGCGTTCCCCCTCCTCATTCCATCCACACCACCCCTGTCCATCAGTCCATCACCCCTTCCTTCCCCCTCAGTCCATCCACCCCTCCCCTCTCCCTCAGTGCCTCCACCCGTCCCCTCTCGCTCAGTCCATCCACCCCGTCCCTCTCGCTCAGTCCATCCCCCCTCCCCTCTCACTCATTCCATCCCCCTCCCCTCTCCATCAGTCCATCTCCCCTACCCTCCCCCTCAGTCCATCCACCACTCCCCGCTCCCTCAGTCCCTCCATCCCTCCCCTCTCCCTCAGTCACTCCACCCCTCCCCTCCCTCAGTCCATCCACCCTTTTCCCTCTCCCTCAGTCCATCCACTTCTTCACTCTCCCTCAGTCCCTCCACACCTCCCCTCTCTCTCAGTCCCTCCACGCCTCCACTCACCCTAAGTCCCTCCACCACTTCCCTCTCCCTCAGTCCTTCCACCCCTCCACTCCCCCTCAGACGATCCACCCCTTCCCTCCCCCTCAGTCCATCCAACCCCTCCCGTCAACCTCAGTTCATCCTCACCTCCCCACTCCCTCAGTCCATCCACCCGTCTCCTCTCCCTCAGTCCCTCCACTGCTCCCCTCGCCCTCAGTCCATCCACCCCCCCTCTCTCTCAGACATCCACACCTTCCCTCCACCTCAGTCCATCACCCCGCCCCTCCCCCTCAGACGATTCACCCCTACCCTCCCCCTCAGTCCATCCACCCCTCCCCTCTCCCCCATTCCATCCACTCCTTCCCTCTCCCTCAGTCCCTCCACACCTCCCCTATCCCTCAGTCCATCCACCCCTTCCCCCTCCCTCAGTCCCTCCACCCCCCCCCTCCCTCAGTCGATCCCCCTTTATCCCTCCTCAGTCCCTCCACCCCACCACCCCTCAGTCCATCCACCCCTTCCCGCTCCCGCAGACCCTCCACACCTCCCCTCTCCCTCAGTCCCTACACCCCACCCCTCAACCTCAGTCCCTCCACCCCTTGCCACCCGCTCAGTCCATCCACCCCTCCCCTCTCCCTCAGTCCCTCCACCCCTCCGCTCACCCTCAGTCACTCCAACCCTTTCCTCTCCCTCAGTCCACCCACTCCTTCCCTCGCCCTCAGTCCCTCCACACCTCCCCTCTCCCTCAGTCCCTCCACCCCTCCCCCTCAGTCCATCCACCCCTTCCCTCTCCCTCAGTCCCTCCACACCTCCCCTCTCCCTCAGTCCCTCCACCCCTCCACTCATCCTCAGTCCCTCCACCCCTCCTCTCCCCCTCAGAGGATCCACCCTTTCCCTCCCCCTCAGTCCATCGACCCCACCCCTTTCCCTCAGTCCATCCACACCTCCCCTCGCCCTCAGTCCCTCCACCCCTTCCCTCTCCCTCAGTCCATCCACCCCTCCACTCCCTCTCAGACATCCACACCTTCCCTCCCCCTCAGTCCAGACCCCTTCCCTCTCCCTCAGTCCCTCCACCCCTCCCCTCTCCCTCAGTCCCTCCACACCTCCCCTCTCCCTCAGTCCCTCCACTCACCCTAAGTCCCTCCACCACTTCCCTCCCCCTCAGTCCATCCACCCCTTCCCTCTCCCTCAGTCCATCCACTCCATCCCTCTCCCTCAGTCCCTCCACACCTGCCCTCTCCCTCAGTCCATCCACCCCTCCCCTCTCCCTCAGTCCGTCCACCCCTCCCATCTCCCTCAATCCCTCCACCCCTCCCCTCTCCCTCAGTCCCTCCACCCCTCCCCACTCCCTCAGTCCATCCCCCCTTCACTCCCCCTCAGTCCCTCCACCCCTTCCCTCCCCCTCTGTCCATCTACCCTCCCCTCTCCCTCAGTCCCTACACCTCCCCTCTGTCCATCCACACTCCCCTCTCCCTCAGTCCCTCCACCCCTCCCCTCTCCCTCAGTCCATCTCCACCTTCCCTCTCCCTCAGTCCCTCCACACCTCCCCTCTCCCTCAGTCCCTCCACCCCTCCACTCATCCTCAGTCCCTCCACCCCTCCTCTCCCCCTCAGTCCATCCACCCCTCCACCCTCTCAGACATCCACACCTTCCCTCCCCCTCAGTCCAGACCCCTTCCCTCCCCCTCAGTCCATCCACCCCTCCCCTCTCCCTCAGTCCCTCCACACCTCCCCTCTCCCTCAGTCCCTCCATCCCTCCACTCACCCTAAGTCCCTCCACCACTTCCCTCCCCCTCAGTCCATCCACCCCTTCCCTCTCCCTCAGTCCATCCACTCCATCCCTCTCCCTCAGTCCCTCCACACCTGCCCTCTCCCTCAGTCCATCCACCCCTCCCCTCTCCCTCAGTCCGTCCACCCCTCCCCTCTCCCTCAATCCCTCCACCCCTCCCCTCTCCCTCAGTCCCTCCACCCCTCCCCACTCCCTCAGTCCATCCACTCCTTCACCTACCCTCAGTCCCTCCACCCCTCCTCTCTCCCGCAGTCCCTCCACCCCTTCCCTCTCCCTCAGCCCATCCACCACATCCCTCTCCCTCAGTCCTTTCCCCCTCCCCTCTCCCTCAGTCCATCCCCCCTTCACTCCCCCTCAGTCCCTCCACCCCTTCCCTCCCCCTCTGTCCATCTACCCTCCCCTCTCCCTCAGTCCCTACACCTCCCCTCTGTCCATCCACCCTCCCCTCTCCCTCAGTCCCTCCACCCCTCCCCTCTCCCTCAGTCCATCTCCACCTTCCCTCTCTCTCAGTCCCTCCACACCTCCCCTCTCCCTCAGTCCCTCCACCCCTCCTCTCTCTCTCATTCCCTTCACCCCTCCCCTCCCCCTCAGACCCTCCACCCATTCCCTCTCCCTCACTCCATCCTCTTCCCTCTCCCTCAGTCCATCCCCCCTACCCTATCCCTCAGTCCCTCCATGCGTTCCCTCTCCCTCATTCCATCCACACCTCCCCTGTCCCTCAGTCCATCACCCCTTCCCTCCCCATCAGTCCATCTCCCCTACCCTCCCCCTCAGTCCATCCACCCCTCCCCGCTCCCTCAGTCTCTCCACCCCTCCCCTCTCCCTCAGTCACTCCACCCCTCCCCTCCCTCAGTCCATCCACCCTTTTCCCTCTCCCTCAGTCCTTCCACTTCTTCACTCTCCCTCAGTCCCTCCACACCTCCCCTCTCTCTCAGTCCCTCCACGCCTCCACTCACCCTAAGTCCCTTCACCACTTCCCTCTCCCTCAGTCCATCCACCCCATCCCCTCAACCTCAGTTCATCCACACCTCCCCACTCCCTCAGTCCATCCACCCCTCTCCTCTCCCTCACTCCCTCCACACCTTCCCTCCCCCTCAGTTCATCCACCCCTTCCCTCCACCTCAGTCCATCACCCCACCCCTCCCCCTCAGATGATTCACCCCTACCCTCCCCCTCAGTCCATCCACCCCTCCCCTCTCCCCCATTCCATCCACTCCTTCCCTCTCCCTCAGTCCCTCCACACCTCCCCTCTCCCTCAGTCCATCCACTCCTTCCCCCTCAGTCCCTCCACCCCTTCCCCCCCCTCAGTCGATCCCCCTTTACTCCCCCTCAGTCCCTCCACCCCTACCCTCCCCCTCAGTCCATCCACCCCTTCCCGCTCCCTCAGACCCTCCACACCTCCCCTCTCCCTCAGTCCCTCCACCGCTCCCCTCAACCTCAGTCCCTCCACCCCTTCCCACCCCCTCAGACATCCACACCTTCCCTCCACCTCAGTCCATCAACTCCTTCCCCTCCCTCAGTCCATCCACTCCTTCCCCTATCCTCAGTCCATCCACCCGTTCCCTCCTCCTCAGTCCCGCCACCCCTCCCCTCCCCCTCAGTCCAACGACCCCTCCCCTCTCCCTCAGTCCATCCACTTCTTCACTCTCCCTCAGTCCCTCCACACCTCCCCTCTCTCACAGTCCCTCCACGCCTCCACTCACCCGAAGTCCCTCTACCACTTCCCTCTCCCTCAGTCCTTCCACCCCTCCCCTCCCCCTCAGACGATCCACCCCTTCCCTCTCCCTCAGTCCATCCACACCTCTCCTCTCCCTCAGTCCCTCCACCGCTCTCCTCGCCCTCAGTCCATCCATCCCTCCCCTCCCTCTCAGACATCCACACCTTCCCTCCCCCTCAGTCCATCCACTCCTTTCGTCTCCCTCAGTCCCTCCACACCTCCCCTCTCCCTCAGTCCCTCCACCCCTCCACTCACCCTACGTCCCTCCACCACTTCTCTCCCCCTCAGTCCATCCACCCCTTCCCTCTCCCTCAGTCCCTCCACCCCTCCCCTCTCCCTCAGTCCATCCACCCCTCTCCTCTCCCCCAGTCCATCCACCCCACCCCTTTCCCTCAGTCCATCCACCCCACCCCTTTCCCTCAGTCCATCCCCCTTCCCTCCCCCTCATTCCATCCACCCCTCCCCTCTCCCTCAGTCCCTCCACCCCTCCCCCTCCCTCAGTCCATCCATTCCTTCCCTCTCGCTCAGTCCATCCCCCCTCCCCTCTCCTTCAGTCCATCCCCCCTCCCCGCACCCTCAGTCCATCTCCCGTTCCCTGCCCCTCAGTCCATCCACCCCTCCCCTCTCCCTCAGTCACTCCACCCCTCCCCTCTCCCTCGTCCATCCACCCCCTCCCTCTCCCTCAGTCCCTCCACCCCTCTCCTCTCCCTCAGTCCCTCCACATCTTCCCCCTCCGTCAGTCCCTCCACCACTACCCCCTCCCTCAGTCCATCCACTCCTTCCCCTATCCTCAGTCCATCCACCCGTTCCCTCCTCCTCAGTCCCTCCACCCCTCCCCTCTCCCTCAGTCCATCCGCCCCGTCCCTCTCCCTCATTCCATCCCCCCTCCCCTCTCCCTCAGTCCATCTCCCCTGCCCTCCCCCTCAGTCCATCCACAACTCCCCGCTCCCTCAGTCCCTCCACCCCTCCCCCTCAGTCACTCCACCCCTCCCCTCTCCCTCAGTCCATCCACCCTTTTCCCTCTCCCTCAGTCCATCCACCCTCCCCTCTCTCAGTCCATCCACGCCTCCACTCACCCTAAGTCCCTCTACCACTTACCTCTCCCTCAGTCCTTCCACCCCTCCACTCCCCCTCAGACGATCCACCCCTTCCCACCCCTCAGTCCATCCACCCCCTCCCCTCAACCTCAGTTCATCCACACCTCCCCTCTCCCTCAGTCCATCGACCCCTCTCCTCTCCCTCAGTCCCTCCACCGCTCCCCTCGCCCTCAGTCCATCCACCCCTCCCCTCCCTCTCAGACAACCACACCTCCCCTCCCCCTCAGTCCATACACCCCTTCCCTCTCCCTCAGACCCTCCACACCTCCCCTCTCCCTCAGTCCCTCCACCCCTCCCCTCAACCTCAGTCCCTCCACCCCTTCCCACGACCTCAGTCCATCCACCCCTCCGCTCACCCTCATTTACTCCACCCCTCCTCTCTCCCTCAGTCCATCCACCACTTTCCTCTCCCTCAGTCCATCCACTCCTTTTGTCTCCCTCAGTCCCTCCACCCCTTTCCTCTCCCTCAGTCCATCCACACCTCCCCTCTCCCTCAGTCCATCCACCCCTCTCCTCTCCCTCAGTCCATCCACCCCTCCCCTCCCTCTCAGACATCCACATCTTCCCTCCACCTCAGTCCATCCCACCTCCCTCCCCCTCACTCCATCCAGCCCTCCCCTCTCCCTCAGTCCCTCCACCCCTCCCCCTGTCCATCCATTCCTTCCCTCTCCTTCAGTCCATCCCCCCTCCCCGCACCCTCAGTCCATCTCCCGTTCCCTGCCCCTCAGTCCATCCACCCATCCCCTCGCCCTCAGTCCCTCCACCCCTCCCCTCTCCCTCAGTCACTCCACCCCTCCCCTCTCCCTCGTGCATCCACCCCCTCCCTCTCCCTCAGTCCCTCCACCCCAACCCCCTCCCTCAGTCCATCCACCCCTTCCCTTTCCCTCAGTCCGTCCACACCTACCCTCTCCCTCAGTCTCTCCACCCCTCCCCTCACCCTCAGTCCCTCCACCCCTTGCCACCCCTTCAGTCCACCCACCTCTCCCCTCTCCCTCAGTCCCTCCACCCCTCTCGTCTCCCTCAGTCAGTCCACCCCTCCCCTTCCCCTCAGACATCCACACCTTCCCTCCCCCTCAGTCCATCAACTCCTTCCCCTCCCTCAGTCCCTCCACATCTTCCCCCTCCGTCAGTCCCTCCACCACTTCCCCCTCCCTCAGTCCATCCACTCCTTCCCCTCTCCTCAGTCCATCCACCCCTCCCCTCTCCCTCAGTCCATCCACCCCGTCCCTCTCGCTCAGTCCATCCCCCCTCCCCTCTCCCTCATTCCATCCCCCCTCCCCTCTCCCTCAGTCCATCTCCCCTACACTCCCCCTCAGTCCATCCACACCTCCCCGCTCCCTCAGTCCGTCCACCCCTCCCCTCTCCCTCAATCCCTCCACCCCTCCCCTCTCCCTCAGTCCCTCCACCCCTCCCCACTCCCTCAGTCCATCCACTCCTTCACCTACCCTCAGTCCCTCCACCCCTCCTCTCTCCCTCAGTCCCTCCACCCCTTCCCTCTCCCTCAGCCCATCCACCACATCCCTCTCCCTCAGTCCTTTCCCCCTCCCCTCTCCCTCAGTCCATCCCCCCTTCACTCCCCCTCAGTCCCTCCACCCCTTCCCTCCCCCTCTGTCCATCTACCCTCCCCTCTCCCTCAGTCCCTACACCTCCCCTCTGTCCATCCACCCTCCCCTCTCCCTCAGTCCCTCCAACCCTCCCCTCTCCCTCAGTCCATCTCCACCTTTCCTCTCTCTCAGTCCCTCCACACCTCCCCTCTCCCTCAGTCCCTCCACCCCTCCTCTCTCTCTCATTCCCTTCACCCCTCCCCTCCCCCTCAGACCCTCCACCCATTCCCTCTCCCTCACTCCATCCTCTTCCCTCTCCCTCAGTCCATCCCCCCTTACCCTATCCCTCAGTCCCTCCATGCGTTCCCTCTCCCTCATTCCATCCACACCTCCCCTGTCCCTCAGTCCATCACCCCTTCCCTCCCCATCAGTCCATCTCCCCTACCCTCCCCCTCAGTCCATCCACCCCTCCCCGCTCCCTCAGTCTCTCCACCCCTCCCCTCTCCCTCAGTCACTCCACCCCTCCCCTCCCTCAGTCCATCCACCCTTTTCCCTCTCCCTCAGTCCTTCCACTTCTTCACTCTCCCTCAGTCCCTCCACACCTCCCCTCTCTCTCAGTCCCTCCACGCCTCCACTCACCCTAAGTCCCTTCACCACTTCCCTCTCCCTCAGTCCATCCACCCCATCCCCTCAACCTCAGTTCATCCACACCTCCCCACTCCCTCAGTCCATCCACCCCTCTCCTCTCCCTCACTCCCTCCACACCTTCCCTCCCCCTCAGTTCATCCACCCCTTCCCTCCACCTCAGTCCATCACCCCACCCCTCCCCCTCAGATGATTCACCCCTACCCTCCCCCTCAGTCCATCCACCCCTACCCTCTCCCCCATTTCAACCACTCCTTCCCTCTCCCTCAGTCCCTCCACACCTCCCCTCTCCCTCAGTCCATCCACTCCTTCCCCCTCTCTCAGTCCCTCCACCCCTTCCCACCCTCAGTCGATCCCCCTTTACTCCCCCTCAGTCCCTCCACCCCTACCCTCCCCCTCAGTCCATCCACCCCTTCCCGCTCCCTCAGACCCTCCACACCTCCCCTCTCCCTCAGTCCCTCCACCGCTCCCCTCAACCTCAGTCCCTCCACCCCTTCCCACCCCCTCAGACATCCACACCTTCCCTCCACCTCAGTCCATCAACTCCTTCCCCTCCCTCAGTCCATCCACTCCTTCCCCTATCCTCAGCCCATCCACCCGTTCCCTCCTCCTCAGTCCCGCCACCCCTCCCCTCCCCCTCAGTCCAACGACCCCTCCCCTCTCCCTCAGTCCATCCACTTCTTCACTCTCCCTCAGTCCCTCCACACCTCCCCTCTCTCACAGTCCCTCCACGCCTCCACTCACCCGAAGTCCCTCTACCACTTCCCTCTCCCTCAGTCCTTCCACCCCTCCCCTCCCCCTCAGACGATCCACCCCTTCCCTCTCCCTCAGTCCATCCACACCTCTCCTCTCCCTCAGTCCCTCCACCGCTCTCCTCGCCCTCAGTCCATCCACCCCTCCCCTCCCTCTCAGACATCCACACCTTCCCTCCCCCTCAGTCCATCCACTCCTTTCGTCTCCCTCAGTCCCTCCACACCTCCCCTCTCCCTCAGTCCCTCCACCCCTCCACTCACCCTACGTCCCTCCACCACTTCTCTCCCCCTCAGTCCATCCACCCCTTCCCTCTCCCTCAGTCCCTCCACCCCTCCCCTCTCCCTCAGTCCATCCACCCGTCTCCTCTCCCCCAGTCCATCCACCCCACCCCTTGCCCTCAGTCCATCCACCCCACCCCTTTCCCTCAGTCCATCCCCCTTCCCGCCCCCTCATTCCATCCACCCCTCCCCTCTCCCTCAGTCCCTCCACCCCTCCCCCTCCCTCAGTCCATCCATTCCTTCCCTCTCGCTCAGTCCATCCCCCCTCCCCTCTCCTTCAGTCCATCCCCCCTCCCCGCACCCTCAGTCCATCTCCCGTTCCCTGCCCCTCAGTCCATCCACCCCTCCCCTCTCCCTCAGTCACTCCACCCCTCCCCTCTCCCTCGTCCATCCACCCCCTCCCTCTCCCTCAGTCCCTCCACCCCTCTCCTCTCCCTCAGTCAATCCACCCCTCCCCTCCCCCTCAGACATCCACACCTTCCCTCCCCCTCAGTCCATCAACTCCTTCCCCTCCCTCAGTCCCTCCACATCTTCCCCCTCCGTCAGTCACTCCACCACTACCCCCTCCCTCAGTCCATCCACTCCTTCCCCTATCCTCAGTCCATCCACCCGTTCCCTCCTCCTCAGTCCCTCCACCCCTCCCCTCTCCCTCAGTCCATCCGCCCCGTCCCTCTCCCTCATTCCATCCCCCCTCCCCTCTCCCTCAGTCCATCTCCCCTGCCCTCCCCCTCAGTCCATCCACAACTCCCCGCTCCCTCAGTCCCTCCACCCCTCCCCCTCAGTCACTCCACCCCTCCCCTCTCCCTCAGTCCATCCACCCTTTTCCCTCTCCCTCAGTCCATCCACCCTCCCCTCTCTCAGTCCATCCACGCCTCCACTCACCCTAAGTCCCTCTACCACTTACCTCTCCCTCAGTCCTTCCACCCCTCCACTCCCCCTCAGACGATCCACCCCTTCCCACCCCTCAGTCCATCCACCCCCTCCCCTCAACCTCAGTTCATCCACACCTCCCCTCTCCCTCAGTCCATCGACCCCTCTCCTCTCCCTCAGTCCCTCCACCGCTCCCCTCGCCCTCAGTCCATCCACCCCTCCCCTCCCTCTCAGACAACCACACCTTCCCTCCCCCTCAGTCCATACACCCCTTCCCTCTCCCTCAGACCCTCCACACCTCCCCTCTCCCTCAGTCCCTCCACCCCTCCCCTCAACCTCAGTCCCTCCACCCCTTCCCACGACCTCAGTCCATCCACCCCTCCGCTCACCCTCATTTACTCCACCCCTCCTCTCTCCCTCAGTCCATCCACCACTTTCCTCTCCCTCAGTCCATCCACTCCTTTTGTCTCCCTCAGTCCCTCCACCCCTTTCCTCTCCCTCAGTCCATCCACACCTCCCCTCTCCCTCAGTCCATCCACCCCTCTCCTCTCCCTCAGTCCATCCACCCCTCCCCTCCCTCTCAGACATCCACATCTTCCCTCCACCTCAGTCCATCCCACCTCCCTCCCCCTCACTCCATCCAGCCCTCCCCTCTCCCTCAGTCCCTCCACCCCTCCCCCTGTCCATCCATTCCTTCCCTCTCCTTCAGTCCATCCCCCCTCCCCGCACCCTCAGTCCATCTCCCGTTCCCTGCCCCTCAGTCCATCCACCCATCCCCTCGCCCTCAGTCCCTCCACCCCTCCCCTCTCCCTCAGTCACTCCACCCCTCCCCTCTCCCTCGTGCATCCACCCCCTCCCTCTCCCTCAGTCCCTCCACCCCAACCCCCTCCCTCAGTCCATCCACCCCTTCCCTTTCCCTCAGTCCGTCCACACCTACCCTCTCCCTCAGTCTCTCCACCCCTCCCCTCACCCTCAGTCCCTCCACCCCTTGCCACCCCTTCAGTCCACCCACCTCTCCCCTCTCCCTCAGTCCCTCCACCCCTCTCGTCTCCCTCAGTCAGTCCACCCCTCCCCTTCCCCTCAGACATCCACACCTTCCCTCCCCCTCAGTCCATCAACTCCTTCCCCTCCCTCAGTCCCTCCACATCTTCCCCCTCCGTCAGTCCCTCCACCACTTCCCCCTCCCTCAGTCCATCCACTCCTTCCCCTCTCCTCAGTCCATCCACCCCTCCCCTCTCCCTCAGTCCATCCACCCCGTCCCTCTCGCTCAGTCCATCCCCCCTCCCCTCTCCCTCATTCCATCCCCCCTCCCCTCTCCCTCAGTCCATCTCCCCTACACTCCCCCTCAGTCCATCCACACCTCCCCGCTCCCTCAGTCCGTCCACCCCTCCCCTCTCCCTCAATCCCTCCACCCCTCCCCTCTCCCTCAGTCCCTCCACCCCTCCCCACTCCCTCAGTCCATCCACTCCTTCACCTACCCTCAGTCCCTCCACCCCTCCTCTCTCCCTCAGTCCCTCCACCCCTTCCCTCTCCCTCAGCCCATCCACCACATCCCTCTCCCTCAGTCCTTTCCCCCTCCCCTCTCCCTCAGTCCATCCCCCCTTCACTCCCCCTCAGTCCCTCCACCCCTTCCCTCCCCCTCTGTCCATCTACCCTCCCCTCTCCCTCAGTCCCTACACCTCCCCTCTGTCCATCCACCCTCCCCTCTCCCTCAGTCCCTCCACCCCTCCCCTCTCCCTCAGTCCATCTCCACCTTTCCTCTCTCTCAGTCCCTCCACACCTCCCCTCTCCCTCAGTCCCTCCACCCCTCCTCTCTCTCTCATTCCCTTCACCCCTCCCCTCCCCCTCAGACCCTCCACCCATTCCCTCTCCCTCACTCCATCCTCTTCCCTCTCCCTCAGTCCATCCCCCCTTACCCTATCCCTCAGTCCCTCCATGCGTTCCCTCTCCCTCATTCCATCCACACCTCCCCTGTCCCTCAGTCCATCACCCCTTCCCTCCCCATCAGTCCATCTCCCCTACCCTCCCCCTCAGTCCATCCACCCCTCCCCGCTCCCTCAGTCTCTCCACCCCTCCCCTCTCCCTCAGTCACTCCACCCCTCCCCTCCCTCAGTCCATCCACCCTTTTCCCTCTCCCTCAGTCCTTCCACTTCTTCACTCTCCCTCAGTCCCTCCACACCTCCCTTCTCTCTCAGTCCCTCCACGCCTCCACTCACCCTAAGTCCCTTCACCACTTCCCTCTCCCTCAGTCCATCCACCCCATCCCCTCAACCTCAGTTCATCCACACCTCCCCACTCCCTCAGTCCATCCACCCCTCTCCTCTCCCTCACTCCCTCCACACCTTCCCTCCCCCTCAGTTCATCCACCCCTTCCCTCCACCTCAGTCCATCACCCCACCCCTCCCCCTCAGATGATTCACCCCTACCCTCCCCCTCAGTCCATCCACCCCTACCCTCTCCCCCATTTCAACCACTCCTTCCCTCTCCCTCAGTCCCTCCACACCTCCCCTCTCCCTCAGTCCATCCACTCCTTCCCCCTCTCTCAGTCCCTCCACCCCTTCCCCCCCCTCAGTCGATCCCCCTTTACTCCCCCTCAGTCCCTCCACCCCTACCCTCCCCCTCAGTCCATCCACCCCTTCCCGCTCCCTCAGACCCTCCACACCTCCCCTCTCCCTCAGTCCCTCCACCGCTCCCCTCAACCTCAGTCCCTCCACCCCTTCCCACCCCCTCAGACATCCACACCTTCCCTCCACCTCAGTCCATCAACTCCTTCCCCTCCCTCAGTCCATCCACTCCTTCCCCTATCCTCAGCCCATCCACCCGTTCCCTCCTCCTCAGTCCCGCCACCCCTCCCCTCCCCCTCAGTCCAACGACCCCTCCCCTCTCCCTCAGTCCATCCACTTCTTCACTCTCCCTCAGTCCCTCCACACCTCCCCTCTCTCACAGTCCCTCCACGCCTCCACTCACCCGAAGTCCCTCTACCACTTCCCTCTCCCTCAGTCCTTCCACCCCTCCCCTCCCCCTCAGACGATCCACCCCTTCCCTCTCCCTCAGTCCATCCACACCTCTCCTCTCCCTCAGTCCCTCCACCGCTCTCCTCGCCCTCAGTCCATCCACCCCTCCCCTCCCTCTCAGACATCCACACCTTCCCTCCCCCTCAGTCCATCCACTCCTTTCGTCTCCCTCAGTCCCTCCACACCTCCCCTCTCCCTCAGTCCCTCCACCCCTCCACTCACCCTACGTCCCTCCACCACTTCTCTCCCCCTCAGTCCATCCACCCCTTCCCTCTCCCTCAGTCCCTCCACCCCTCCCCTCTCCCTCAGTCCATCCACCCCTCTCCTCTCCCCCAGTCCATCCACCCCACCCCTTTCCCTCAGTCCATCCACCCCACCCCTTTCCCTCAGTCCATCCCCCTTCCCGCCCCCTCATTCCATCCACCCCTCCCCTCTCCCTCAGTCCCTCCACCCCTCCCCCTCCCTCAGTCCATCCATTCCTTCCCTCTCGCTCAGTCCATCCCCCCTCCCCTCTCCTTCAGTCCATCCCCCCTCCCCGCACCCTCAGTCCATCTCCCGTTCCCTGCCCCTCAGTCCATCCACCCCTCCCCTCTCCCTCAGTCACTCCACCCCTCCCCTCTCCCTCGTCCATCCACCCCCTCCCTCTCCCTCAGTCCCTCCACCCCTCTCCTCTCCCTCAGTCAATCCACCCCTCCCCTCCCCCTCAGACATCCACACCTTCCCTCCCCCTCAGTCCATCAACTCCTTCCCCTCCCTCAGTCCCTCCACATCTTCCCCCTCCGTCAGTCACTCCACCACTACCCCCTCCCTCAGTCCATCCACTCCTTCCCCTATCCTCAGTCCATCCACCCGTTCCCTCCTCCTCAGTCCCTCCACCCCTCCCCTCTCCCTCAGTCCATCCGCCCCGTCCCTCTCCCTCATTCCATCCCCCCTCCCCTCTCCCTCAGTCCATCTCCCCTGCCCTCCCCCTCAGTCCATCCACAACTCCCCGCTCCCTCAGTCCCTCCACCCCTCCCCCTCAGTCACTCCACCCCTCCCCTCTCCCTCAGTCCATCCACCCTTTTCCCTCTCCCTCAGTCCATCCACCCTCCCCTCTCTCACAGTCCGTCCACGCCTCCACTCACCCTAAGTCCCTCTACCACTTACCTCTCCCTCAGTCCTTCCACCCCTCCACTCCCCCTCAGACGATCCACCCCTTCCCACCCCTCAGTCCATCCACCCCCTCCCCTCAACCTCAGTTCATCCACACCTCCCCTCTCCCTCAGTCCATCGACCCCTCTCCTCTCCCTCAGTCCCTCCACCGCTCCCCTCGCCCTCAGTCCATCCACCCCTCCCCTCCCTCTCAGACAACCACACCTTCCCTCCCCCTCAGTCCATACACCCCTTCCCTCTCCCTCAGACCCTCCACACCTCCCCTCTCCCTCAGTCCCTCCACCCCTCCCCTCAACCTCAGTCCCTCCACCCCTTCCCACGACCTCAGTCCATCCACCCCTCCGCTCACCCTCATTTACTCCACCCCTCCTCTCTCCCTCAGTCCATCCACCACTTTCCTCTCCCTCAGTCCATCCACTCCTTTTGTCTCCCTCAGTCCCTCCACCCCTTTCCTCTCCCTCAGTCCATCCACACCTCCCCTCTCCCTCAGTCCATCCACCCCTCTCCTCTCCCTCAGTCCATCCACCCCTCCCCTCCCTCTCAGACATCCACATCTTCCCTCCACCTCAGTCCATCCCACCTCCCTCCCCCTCACTCCATCCAGCCCTCCCCTCTCCCTCAGTCCCTCCACCCCTCCCCCTGTCCATCCATTCCTTCCCTCTCCTTCAGTCCATCCCCCCTCCCCGCACCCTCAGTCCATCTCCCGTTCCCTGCCCCTCAGTCCATCCACCCATCCCCTCGCCCTCAGTCCCTCCACCCCTCCCCTCTCCCTCAGTCACTCCACCCCTCCCCTCTCCCTCGTGCATCCACCCCCTCCCTCTCCCTCAGTCCCTCCACCCCATCCCCCTCCCTCAGTCCATCCACCCCTTCCCTTTCCCTCAGTCCGTCCACACCTACCCTCTCCCTCAGTCTCTCCACCCCTCCCCTCACCCTCAGTCCCTCCACCCCTTGCCACCCCTTCAGTCCACCCACCTCTCCCCTCTCCCTCAGTCCCTCCACCCCTCTCGTCTCCCTCAGTCAGTCCACCCCTCCCCTTCCCCTCAGACATCCACACCTTCCCTCCCCCTCAGTCCATCAACTCCTTCCCCTCCCTCAGTCCCTCCACATCTTCCCCCTCCGTCAGTCCCTCCACCACTTCCCCCTCCCTCAGTCCATCCACTCCTTCCCCTCTCCTCAGTCCATCCACCCCTCCCCTCTCCCTCAGTCCATCCACCCCGTCCCTCTCGCTCAGTCCATCCCCCCTCCCCTCTCCCTCATTCCATCCCCCCTCCCCTCTCCCTCAGTCCATCTCCCCTACACTCCCCCTCAGTCCATCCACACCTCCCCGCTCCCTCAGTCCGTCCACCCCTCCCCTCTCCCTCAATCCCTCCACCCCTCCCCTCTCCCTCAGTCCCTCCACCCCTCCCCACTCCCTCAGTCCATCCACTCCTTCACCTACCCTCAGTCCCTCCACCCCTCCTCTCTCCCTCAGTCCCTCCACCCCTTCCCTCTCCCTCAGCCCATCCACCACATCCCTCTCCCTCAGTCCTTTCCCCCTCCCCTCTCCCTCAGTCCATCCCCCCTTCACTCCCCCTCAGTCCCTCCACCCCTTCCCTCCCCCTCTGTCCATCTACCCTCCCCCCTCCCTCAGTCCATCCATTCCTTCCCTCTCGCTCAGTCCATCCCCCCTCCCCTCTCCTTCAGTCCATCCCCCCTCCCCGCACCCTCAGTCCATCTCCCGTTCCCTGCCCCTCAGTCCATCCACCCCTCCCCTCTCCCTCAGTCACTCCACCCCTCCCCTCTCCCTCGTCCATCCACCCCCTCCCTCTCCCTCAGTCCCTCCACCCCTCTCCTCTCCCTCAGTCAATCCACCCCTCCCCTCCCCCTCAGACATCCACACCTTCCCTCCCCCTCAGTCCATCAACTCCTTCCCCTCCCTCAGTCCCTCCACATCTTCCCCCTCCGTCAGTCACTCCACCACTACCCCCTCCCTCAGTCCATCCACTCCTTCCCCTATCCTCAGTCCATCCACCCGTTCCCTCCTCCTCAGTCCCTCCACCCCTCCCCTCTCCCTCAGTCCATCCGCCCCGTCCCTCTCCCTCATTCCATCCCCCCTCCCCTCTCCCTCAGTCCATCTCCCCTGCCCTCCCCCTCAGTCCATCCACAACTCCCCGCTCCCTCAGTCCCTCCACCCCTCCCCCTCAGTCACTCCACCCCTCCCCTCTCCCTCAGTCCATCCACCCTTTTCCCTCTCCCTCAGTCCATCCACCCTCCCCTCTCTCACAGTCCGTCCACGCCTCCACTCACCCTAAGTCCCTCTACCACTTACCTCTCCCTCAGTCCTTCCACCCCTCCACTCCCCCTCAGACGATCCACCCCTTCCCACCCCTCAGTCCATCCACCCCCTCCCCTCAACCTCAGTTCATCCACACCTCCCCTCTCCCTCAGTCCATCGACCCCTCTCCTCTCCCTCAGTCCCTCCACCGCTCCCCTCGCCCTCAGTCCATCCACCCCTCCCCTCCCTCTCAGACAACCACACCTTCCCTCCCCCTCAGTCCATACACCCCTTCCCTCTCCCTCAGACCCTCCACACCTCCCCTCTCCCTCAGTCCCTCCACCCCTCCCCTCAACCTCAGTCCCTCCACCCCTTCCCACGACCTCAGTCCATCCACCCCTCCGCTCACCCTCATTTACTCCACCCCTCCTCTCTCCCTCAGTCCATCCACCACTTTCCTCTCCCTCAGTCCATCCACTCCTTTTGTCTCCCTCAGTCCCTCCACCCCTTTCCTCTCCCTCAGTCCATCCACACCTCCCCTCTCCCTCAGTCCATCCACCCCTCTCCTCTCCCTCAGTCCATCCACCCCTCCCCTCCCTCTCAGACATCCACATCTTCCCTCCACCTCAGTCCATCCCACCTCCCTCCCCCTCACTCCATCCAGCCCTCCCCTCTCCCTCAGTCCCTCCACCCCTCCCCCTGTCCATCCATTCCTTCCCTCTCCTTCAGTCCATCCCCCCTCCCCGCACCCTCAGTCCATCTCCCGTTCCCTGCCCCTCAGTCCATCCACCCATCCCCTCGCCCTCAGTCCCTCCACCCCTCCCCTCTCCCTCAGTCACTCCACCCCTCCCCTCTCCCTCGTGCATCCACCCCCTCCCTCTCCCTCAGTCCCTCCACCCCATCCCCCTCCCTCAGTCCATCCACCCCTTCCCTTTCCCTCAGTCCGTCCACACCTACCCTCTCCCTCAGTCTCTCCACCCCTCCCCTCACCCTCAGTCCCTCCACCCCTTGCCACCCCTTCAGTCCACCCACCTCTCCCCTCTCCCTCAGTCCCTCCACCCCTCTCGTCTCCCTCAGTCAGTCCACCCCTCCCCTTCCCCTCAGACATCCACACCTTCCCTCCCCCTCAGTCCATCAACTCCTTCCCCTCCCTCAGTCCCTCCACATCTTCCCCCTCCGTCAGTCCCTCCACCACTTCCCCCTCCCTCAGTCCATCCACTCCTTCCCCTCTCCTCAGTCCATCCACCCCTCCCCTCTCCCTCAGTCCATCCACCCCGTCCCTCTCGCTCAGTCCATCCCCCCTCCCCTCTCCCTCATTCCATCCCCCCTCCCCTCTCCCTCAGTCCATCTCCCCTACACTCCCCCTCAGTCCATCCACACCTCCCCGCTCCCTCAGTCCGTCCACCCCTCCCCTCTCCCTCAATCCCTCCACCCCTCCCCTCTCCCTCAGTCCCTCCACCCCTCCCCACTCCCTCAGTCCATCCACTCCTTCACCTACCCTCAGTCCCTCCACCCCTCCTCTCTCCCTCAGTCCCTCCACCCCTTCCCTCTCCCTCAGCCCATCCACCACATCCCTCTCCCTCAGTCCTTTCCCCCTCCCCTCTCCCTCAGTCCATCCCCCCTTCACTCCCCCTCAGTCCCTCCACCCCTTCCCTCCCCCTCTGTCCATCTACCCTCCCCTCTCCCTCAGTCCCTACACCTCCCCTCTGTCCATCCACCCTCCCCTCTCCCTCAGTCCCTCCACCCCTCCCCTCTCCCTCAGTCCATCTCCACCTTTCCTCTCTCTCAGTCCCTCCACACCTCCCCTCTCCCTCAGTCCCTCCACCCCTCCTCTCTCTCTCATTCCCTTCACCCCTCCCCTCCCCCTCAGACCCTCCACCCATTCCCTCTCCCTCACTCCATCCTCTTCCCTCTCCCTCAGTCCATCCCCCCTTACCCTATCCCTCAGTCCCTCCATGCGTTCCCTCTCCCTAATTCCATCCACACCTCCCCTGTCCCTCAGTCCATCACCCCTTCCCTCCCCATCAGTCCATCTCCCCTACCCTCCCCCTCAGTCCATCCACCCCTCCCCGCTCCCTCAGTCTCTCCACCCCTCCCCTCTCCCTCAGTCGCTCCACCCCTCCCCTCCCTCAGTCCATCCACCCTTTTCCCTCTCCCTCAGTCCTTCCACTTCATCACTCTCCCTCAGTCCCTCCACACCTCCCCTCTCTCTCAGTCCCTCCACGCCTCCACTCACCCTAAGTCCCTTCACCACTTCCCTCTCCCTCAGTCCATCCACCCCATCCCCTCAACCTCAGTTCATCCACACCTCCCCACTCCCTCAGTCCATCCACCCCTCTCCTCTCCCTCACTCCCTCCACACCTTCCCTCCCCCTCAGTTCATCCAGCCCTTCCCTCCACCTCAGTCCATCACCCCACCCCTCCCCCTCAGATGATTCACCCCTACCCTCTCCCCCATTTCAACCACTCCTTCCCTCTCCCTCAGTCCCTCCACACCTCCCCTCTCCCTCAGTCCATCCACTCCTTCCCCCTCTCTCAGTCCCTCCACCCCTTCCCCCCCCTCAGTCGATCCCCCTTTACTCCCCCTCAGTCCCTCCACCCCTACCCTCCCCCTCAGTCCATCCACCCCTTCCCGCTCCCTCAGACCCTCCACACCTCCCCTCTCCCTCAGTCCCTCCACCGCTCCCCTCAACCTCAGTCCCTCCACCCCTTCCCACCCCCTCAGACATCCACACCTTCCCTCCACCTCAGTCCATCAACTCCTTCCCCTCCCTCAGTCCATCCACTCCTTCCCCTATCCTCAGCCCATCCACCCGTTCCCTCCTCCTCAGTCCCGCCACCCCTCCCCTCCCCCTCAGTCCAACGACCCCTCCCCTCTCCCTCAGTCCATCCACTTCTTCACTCTCCCTCAGTCCCTCCACACCTCCCCTCTCTCACAGTCCCTCCACGCCTCCACTCACCCGAAGTCCCTCTACCACTTCCCTCTCCCTCAGTCCTTCCACCCCTCCCCTCCCCCTCAGACGATCCACCCCTTCCCTCTCCCTCAGTCCATCCACACCTCTCCTCTCCCTCAGTCCCTCCACCGCTCTCCTCGCCCTCAGTCCATCCACCCCTCCCCTCCCTCTCAGACATCCACACCTTCCCTCCCCCTCAGTCCATCCACTCCTTTCGTCTCCCTCAGTCCCTCCACACCTCCCCTCTCCCTCAGTCCCTCCACCCCTCCACTCACCCTACGTCCCTCCACCACTTCTCTCCCCCTCAGTCCATCCACCCCTTCCCTCTCCCTCAGTCCCTCCACCCCTCCCCTCTCCCTCAGTCCATCCACCCCTCTCCTCTCCCCCAGTCCATCCACCCCACCCCTTTCCCTCAGTCCATCCACCCCACCCCTTTCCCTCAGTCCATCCCCCTTCCCTCCCCCTCATTCCATCCACCCCTCCCCTCTCCCTCAGTCCCTCCACCCCTCCCCCTCCCTCAGTCCATCCATTCCTTCCCTCTCGCTCAGTCCATCCCCCCTCCCCTCTCCTTCAGTCCATCCCCCCTCCCCGCACCCTCAGTCCATCTCCCGTTCCCTGCCCCTCAGTCCATCCACCCCTCCCCTCTCCCTCAGTCACTCCACCCCTCCCCTCTCCCTCGTCCATCCACCCCCTCCCTCTCCCTCAGTCCCTCCACCCCTCTCCTCTCCCTCAGTCAATCCACCCCTCCCCTCCCCCTCAGACATCCACACCTTCCCTCCCCCTCAGTCCATCAACTCCTTCCCCTCCCTCAGTCCCTCCACATCTTCCCCCTCCGTCAGTCCCTCCACCACTACCCCCTCCCTCAGTCCATCCACTCCTTCCCCTATCTTCAGTCCATCCACCCGTTCCCTCCTCCTCAGTCCCTCCCCTCTCCCTCAGTCCATCCGCCCCGTCCCTCTCCCTCATTCCATCCCCCCTCCCCTCTCCCTCAGTCCATCTCCCCTGCCCTCCCCCTCAGTCCATCCACAACTCCCCGCTCCCTCAGTCCCTCCACCCCTCCCACTCAGTCACTCCACCCCTCCCCTCTCCCTCAGTCCATCCACCCTTTTCCCTCTCCCTCAGTCCATCCACCCTCCCCTCTCTCACAGTCCATCCACGCCTCCACTCACCCTAAGTCCCTCTACCACTTACCTCTCCCTCAGTCCTTCCACCCCTCCACTCCCCCTCAGACGATCCACCCCTTCCCACCCCTCAGTCCATCCACCCCCTCCCCTCAACCTCAGTTCATCCACACCTCCCCTCTCCCTCAGTCCATCGACCCCTCTCCTCTCCCTCAGTCCCTCCACCGCTCCCCTCGCCCTCAGTCCATCCACCCCTCCCCTCCCTCTCAGACAACCACACCTTCCCTCCCCCTCAGTCCATACACCCCTTCCCTCTCCCTCAGACCCTCCACACCTCCCCTCTCCCTCAGTCCCTCCACCCCTCCCCTCAACCTCAGTCCCTCCACCCCTTCCCACGACCTCAGTCCATCCACCCCTCCGCTCACCCTCATTTACTCCACCCCTCCTCTCTCCCTCAGTCCATCCACCACTTTCCTCTCCCTCAGTCCATCCACTCCTTTTGTCTCCCTCAGTCCCTCCACCCCTTTCCTCTCCCTCAGTCCATCCACACCTCCCCTCTCCCTCAGTCCATCCACCCCTCTCCTCTCCCTCAGTCCATCCACCCCTCCCCTCCCTCTCAGACATCCACATCTTCCCTCCACCTCAGTCCATCCCACCTCCCTCCCCCTCACTCCATCCAGCCCTCCCCTCTCCCTCAGTCCCTCCACCCCTCCCCCTGTCCATCCATTCCTTCCCTCTCCTTCAGTCCATCCCCCCTCCCCGCACCCTCAGTCCATCTCCCGTTCCCTGCCCCTCAGTCCATCCACCCATCCCCTCGCCCTCAGTCCCTCCACCCCTCCCCTCTCCCTCAGTCACTCCACCCCTCCCCTCTCCCTCGTGCATCCACCCCCTCCCTCTCCCTCAGTCCCTCCACCCCATCCCCCTCCCTCAGTCCATCCACCCCTTCCCTTTCCCTCAGTCCGTCCACACCTACCCTCTCCCTCAGTCTCTCCACCCCTCCCCTCACCCTCAGTCCCTCCACCCCTTGCCACCCCTTCAGTCCACCCACCTCTCCCCTCTCCCTCAGTCCCTCCACCCCTCTCGTCTCCCTCAGTCAGTCCACCCCTCCCCTTCCCCTCAGACATCCACACCTTCCCTCCCCCTCAGTCCATCAACTCCTTCCCCTCCCTCAGTCCCTCCACATCTTCCCCCTCCGTCAGTCCCTCCACCACTTCCCCCTCCCTCAGTCCATCCACTCCTTCCCCTCTCCTCAGTCCATCCACCCCTCCCCTCTCCCTCAGTCCATCCACCCCGTCCCTCTCGCTCAGTCCATCCCCCCTCCCCTCTCCCTCATTCCATCCCCCCTCCCCTCTCCCTCAGTCCATCTCCCCTACACTCCCCCTCAGTCCATCCACACCTCCCCGCTCCCTCAGTCCCTCCACCCCTCTCCCTCAGTCCATCCACTTCTTCACTCTCCCTCAGTCCCTCCACACCTCCCCTCTCTCACAGTCCCTCCACGCCTCCACTCACCCTAAGTCCCTCTACCACTTACCTCTCCCTCAGTCCTTCCACCCCTCCCCTCCCCCTCAGACGATCCACCCCTTCCCTCCCCCTCAGTCCATCCACCACTCCCCTCAAACTCAGTTCATCCACACCTCCCCTCTCCCTCAGTCCATCCACCCCTCTCCTCTCCCTCAGTCCCTCCACCGCTCCCCTCGCCCTCAGTCCATCCACCCCTCCCCTCCCTCTCAGACATCCACACCTTCCCTCCCCCTCAGTCCATACACCCCTTCCCTCCACCTCAGTCCATCACCCCGCCCCTCCCCCTCAGACAATTCACCCCTTCCCTCCCCCTCAGTCCATCCACCCCTCCCCTCTCCCCCATTCCATCCACTCCTTCCCTCTCCCTCAGTCCCTCCACACCTCCCCGCTCCCTCAGTCCATCCACCCCTTCCCCCTCCCTCAGTCCCTTCACCCTTTTCCCTCCCTCAGTCCACCCACCTCTTCCCTCTCCCTCAGTCCATCCACTCCTTCCCACTCCCTCAGTCGATCCCCCTTTCCTCATCCTCAGTCCCTCCACCCCATCCCCCAGTCCATCCACCCCTTCCCTCTCCCTCAGACCCTCCACACCTCCCCTCTCCCTCAGTCCCTCCACCCCTCCCCTCAACCTCAGTCCCTCCACCCCTTCCCACCCCCTCATCCATCCACCCCTCCCCTCTCCCTCAGTCCCTCCACCCCTCCGCTCACCCTCATTCACTCCACCCCTCCTCTCTCCCTCAGTCCATCCACTCTTTTCGTCTCCCACAGTCCCTCCACACCTTCCCTCTCCCTCAGTCCCTCCACCCCTACTCTCCACCTCAGAGGATCCACCCTTTCCCTCCCCCAGTCCATCCACCCCACACCTTTCCCTCAGTCCATCCACACCTCCCCTCTCCCTCAGTCCATCCACCCCTCTCCTCTCCCTCAGTCCCTCCACCCCTCCCCTCTCCCTCAGTCCATCCACCCCTCCCCTCCCTCTCAGACATCCACACCTTCCCTCCACCTCAGTCCATCCCCCTTCCCTCCTCCTCAGACCATCCACACCTCCCCTCTCCCTCAGTCCCTCCACCCCTCTCGTCTCCCTCAGTCAGTCCACCCCTCCCCTCCCCCTCAGACATCCACACCTTCCCTGCCCCTCAGTCCATCAACTCCTTCCCCTCCCTCAGTCCCTCCACATCTTCCCCCTCCGTCAGTCCCTCCACCAATTCCCCCTCCCTCAGTCCATCCACCCCTCCCCTCTCCCTCAGTCCATCCACCCCGTCCCTCTCGCTCAGTCCATCCCCCCTCCCCTCTCCCTCATTCCATCCCCCCTCCCCTCTCCCTCAGTCCATCCCCCCTCCCCTCTCCCTCATTCCATCCACACCTCCCCGCTCCCTCAGTCCCTCCACCCCTCCCCGTCAGTCACTCCACCCCTCCCCTCTCCCTGTGTCCATCCACCCCTCCCCTCCCTCTCAGGCATCCACACCTTCCCTCCCCCTCAGTCCAAACACACCTTCCCTCCACCTCAGTCCATCACCCCACCCCTCCCCCTCAGACAATTCACCCCTTCCCTCCCCCTCAGTCCATCCACCCCTCCCCTCTCCCCCATTCCATCCACCCCTTCCCTCTCCCTCAGTCCCTCCACCCCTTCCCCCTCCCTCAGTCCCTCCACCCTTTTCCCTCCCTCAGTCCACCCACCTCTCCCCTCTCCCTCAGTCCATTCACTCCTTCCCCCTCCCTCAGTCCCTCCACCCCTTCCCCCTCCCTCAGTCGATCCCCCTTTCCTCATCCTCAGTCCCTCCACCCCACCCCCCCAGTCCATCCACCCCTTCCCTCTCCCTCAGACCCTCCACACCTCCGCTCTCCCTCAGTCCCTCCAACCCTCCCCTCAACCTCAGTCCCTCCACCCCTTCCCACCCCCTCAGTCTATCCACCCTTCCCCTCTCCCTCAGTCCCTCCACACCTCCGCTCACCCTCATTCACTCCACCCCTCCTCTCTCCCTCAGTCCATCCACCACTTTCCTCTCCCTCGGTCCATCCACTCCTTTCGTCTCCCTCATCCCTCCACACCTCCCCTCTCCCTCAGTCCCTCCACCCCTCCACTCACCCTACGTCCCTCCACCACTTCCCTCCCCCTCAGTCCATCCACCCCTTCCCTCTCCCTCAGTCGCTCCACCCCTACTCTCCCCCTCAGAGGATCCACCCTTTCCCTCCCCCAGTCCATCCACCCCACCCCTTTCCCTCAGTCCATCCACAGCTCCCCTCTCCCTCAGTCCCTCCACCCTTCCCCTCTCCCTCAGTCCCTCCACCCCTCCCCCTCCCTCAGTCCATCCATTCCTTACGTCTCCTTCAGTCCATCCCCCCTCCCCGCACCCTCAGTCCATCACCCGTTCCCTGCCCCTCAGTCCATCCACCCCTCCCCTCTCCCTCAGTCACTCCACCCCTCCCCTCTCCCTCGTCCATCCACCCCCTCCCTCTCCCTCAGTCCCTCCAAACCATCCCCCTCCCTCAGTCCATCCACCCCTTCCCTTTCCCTCAGTCCCTCCACCCCTCCCCTCACCCTCAGTCCCTCCACCCCTTGCCACCCCTTCAGTCCATCCACCCCTCCCCTCTCCCTCCACCCCTCTCCTCTCCCTCAGTCAATCCACCCCTCCCCTCCCCCTCAGACATCCACACCTTCCCTCCCCCTCAGTCCATCAACTCCTTCCCCTCCCTCAGTCCCTCCACATCTTCCCCCTCCGTCAGTCCCTCCACCACTTCCCCCTCCCTCAGTCCATCCCCCCTCCCCTCTCCCTCAGTCCATCTCCCCTACCCTCCCCCTCAGTCCATCCACACATCCCCGCTCCCTCAGTCCCTCCACCCCTCCCCTCTCCCTCAGTCTATCCACTTCTTCACTCTCCCTCAGTCCCTCCACACCTCCCCTCTCTCACAGTCCCTCCACGCCTCCACTCACCCTAAGTCCCTCTACCACTTCCCTCTCCCTCAGTCCTTCCACCCCTCCCCTCCCCCTCAGACGATCCACCCCTTCCTCCCCCTCAGTTCATCCACACCTCCCCTCTCCCTCAGTCCATCCACCCCTCTCCTCTCCCTCAGTCCCTCCACCGCTCCCCTCGCCCTCAGTACATCCACCCCTCCCCTCCATCTCAGACATCCACACCTTCCCTCCCCCTCAGTCCATACACCCCTTCCCTCCACCTCAGTCCATCACCCCGCCCCTCCCCCTCAGACAATTTACCCCTTCCCTCCCCCTCAGTCCATCCACCCCTCCCCTCTCCCCCATTCCATCCACTCCTCCTCTCTCCCTCAGTCCATCCACCCCTTCCCCCTCCCTTTGTCCCTCCACCCTTTTCCCTCCCTCAGTCCACCCACCTCTTCCCTCTCCCTCAGTCCATCCACTCCTTCCCCCTCCCTCAGTCCCTCCACCCCTTCCCCCTCCCTCAGTCGATCCCCCTTTCCTCATCCCCAGTCCCTCCACCCCACCCCCCCAGTCCATCCACCCCTTCCCTCTCCCTCAGACCCTCCACACCTCCCCTCTCCCTCAGTCCCTCCACCCCTCCCCTCAACCTCAGTCCCTCCACCCTTTCCCACCCCCTCAGTCCATCCACCCCTCCCCTCTCCCTCAGTCCCTCCACCCCTCCGCTCACCCTCATTCACTCCACCCCTCCTCTCTCCCTCAGTCCATCCACCACTTTCCTCCCCCTCAGTCCATCCACTCCTTTCGTCTCCCTCAGTCCCTCCACACCTCCCCTCTCCCTCAGTCCCTCCACCCCTCCACTCACCCTACGTCCCTCCACCACTTCCCTCCCCCTCAGTCCATCCACCCCTTCCATCTCCCTCAGTCCCTCCACCCCTACTCTCCCTCTCAGAGGATCCACCCTTTCCCTCCCTCAGTCCATCCACACCTCCCCTCTCCCTCAGTCCATCTACCCATCTCCTCTCCCTCAGTCCCTCCACCCCTCCCCTCTCCCTCAGTCCCTCCACCCCTGCCCTCTCCCTCAGTCCCTCCACCACTCCCCCTCCCTCAGTCCATCAATTCCACCCTCATTCACTCCACCCCTCCTCTCTCCCTCAGTCCATCCCCACTCCCCTCTCCTTCAGTCCATCCCCCCTCCCAGCACCCTCAGTCCATCTCCCATTCCTGCCCCTCAGTCTATCCTCCCCTCCCCTCTCCCTCAGTCCATCCACTCCTTCCCTCTCCCTCAGTCCCTCCACACCTCCCCTCTCCCTCAGTCCCTCCACGCCTCCACTCACCCTAAGTCCCTCCACCACTTCCCTCCCCCTCAGTCCATCCACTCCTTCCCTCTCCCTCAGTCCCTCCACAACTCCCCTCTCCCTCAGTCCCTCCACCCCTCCACTCACCCAAAGTCCCTTCACCTCTTCCCCCCCTCAGTCCATCCACCCCTCCCCTCTCCCTCAGTCCATCCACTCCTCCACCTCCCTCAGTCCCTCCACCCCTCCCGTCTCCCTCAGTTCATCCATTCCTTCCCTCTCGCTCAGTCCATCCACCCTCCCCTCTCCTTCAGTCCATCCCCACTCCCCGCACCCTCAGTCCATCTCCCCTTCCCTGCCCCTCAGTCCATCCACCCCTCCCCTCTCACTCAGTTCCTCCACCCCTCCACTCACCCTAAGTCCCTCCACCACTTCCCTCCCCCTCAGTCCGTCCACCCCTTCCCTCTCCCTCAGTCCATCCACTCCTTCCCTCTCCTCAGTCCCTCCACACCTCCTCTCTCCCTCAGTCCCTCCACACCTTCCCTCCCCCTCAGTCAATCCACCCTTTCCCTCCACCTCAGTCCATCCACCTCTCCCCCAGTCCATCCACACCTCCCCTCTCCCTCAGTCCATCCACCCCTTCCCCCTCCATCAGTCCATCCACCCCTTCCCCCTCCCTCAGTCCATCCACTACTTCCCCGTCCCTCAGTCCATCCCCCTTCCCTCCCCCTCAGTCCCTCCACCCCTTCCCTCACCCTCAGTCCATCCACCCTCCCCTCTCCCTCAGTCCCTACACCCATCCCCTCTCCCTAAGTCTCTACACCCTCCCCTCTCCCTCAGTCCCTCCACCCCTCCCCTCTGCCTCAGTCCATCCACACCTCCCTCTCCCTCAGTCCCTCCACCCCTCCCCTCTACCTCATTCCCTACACCCCTTCCCCCTCACTCAGTCCATCCCCTTCCCTCCCCCTCTGTCCCTCCACCCCATCCCCCTCCCTCAGTCCATCCATCCCTTCCCTTTCCTTCAGTCCGTCCACCCCTCCCCTCTCCCTCAGTCCCTCCACCCCTCTCCTCTCCCTCACTCAATCCACCCCTCCCCTCCCCCCCAGACATCCACACCTTCCCTCCCCCTCAGTCCATCAACTCCTTCCCCTCCCTCAGTCCCTCCACTTCTTCCCCCTCCGTCAGTCCCTCCACCCCTTTCCCCTCCCTCTGTCCATCCACTCCTTCCCCTATCCTCAGTCCATTCACCCGTTCCCTCCTCCTCAGTCCCTCCACCCTCCCCCCTCCCTCAGTCCATCCACCCCTCCCCTCTCCCTCAGTCCATCACCCCTCCCCTCTCCTTCAGTCCATCCACCCCTTCCCCCTCCCTCAGTCCATCCACCCCTTCCCACAACCTCAATCCCTCAACCCCTCCCCTCTCCTTCAGTCCATCCACCCCTTCCCTCCCCCTCAGTCCCTCCACCCCTTCCCTCACCCTCAATCCATCCACCCTCCCCTCTCCCTCAGTCCCTACACCCATCCCCTCTCCCTAAGTCCCTACACCCTCCCCTCTCCCTCAGTCCCTACACCCTCCCCTCTCCCTCAGTCCCTCCACCCCATCCCCCTCCCTCAGTCCATCCATCCCTTCCCTTTCCCTCAGTCCCTCCACCCCTCCCCTCACCCTCAGTCCCTCCACCCCTTACCACCCCTTCAGTCCATCCACCTCTCCCCTCTCCCTCAGTCCCTCCACCCCTCTCCTCTCCCTCACTCAATCCACCCCTCCCCTCCCCCCCAGACATCCACACCTTCCCTCCCCCTCAGTCCATCAACTCCTTCCCCTCCCTCAGTCCCTCCACTTCTTCCCCCTCCCTCAGTCCCTCCACTTCTTCCCCCTCCGTCAGTCCCTCCACTTCTTCCCCCTCCGTCAGTCCCTCCACCCCTTTCCCCTCCCTCTGTCCATCCACTCGTTCCCTCCTCCTCAGTCCCTCCACCCTCCCCTCTCCCTCAGTCCATCCACTCCTTCCCCTATCCTCAGTCCATCCACCCGTTCCCTCCTCCTCAGTCCCTCCACCCTCCCCTCTCCCTCAGTCCATCCACCGTCCCCTCTCCCTCAGTCCCTCCACCCCTTCCCACAACCTTAGTCTCTCAACCCCTCCCCTCTCCCTCAGTCCATCCACCCCATCCCTCTCCCTCAGTCCTTTCCCCCTCCCCTCTCCCTCAGTCCATCCCCCCTTCCCTCCCCCTCAGTCCATCCACCCTCCCCTCTCCCTCAGTCCCTCCACCCCTCCCCTCTCCCTAAGTCCCTCCACCCTCCTCTCTCCCTCAGTCCCTCCACCCCTCCCCTCTCCCTCATTCCATCTGCAACTTCCCTCTGCCTCAGCCCATCCACACCTCCCCTCTCCCTCAGACCCTCCACCCCTCCCCTCCCCCTCAGACCCTCCAACCATTCCCTCTCCCTCACTCCATCCCCCCTTCCCTCCCCCTCAGTCCATCCACCACTTCCCTCCCCCTCAGTCCATCACCCCGCCCCTCCCCCTCAGACCCTCCAACCATTCCCTCTCCCTCACTCCATCCCCCCTTCCCTCTCACTCAGTCCATCCACCCCTTCCGTCTCCCTCAGTCCCTCCACAACTCCCCTCTCCCTCAGTCCATGCACCCCTTACCCCCTTCCTCAGTCCCTCCACCCCTTCCCCCTCCGTCAGTCCCTCCACCTCTTCCCCCTCCGTCAGTCCCTCCACTCCTTCCCTCTCCCTCAGTCCATCCACCCCTTCCCACAGCCTCAGTCCCTCAACCCCCCTCTCCCGCAGTCCATCCACCCCTCCCCTCTCCCTCAGTCCATCCACCCCTTCCCCCTCCCTCAGTCCATCCACTTCTTCCCCCTCCCTCAGTCCCTCCACCCTTCCCCCTCCCTCAGTCCATCCACCTCTTCCCTCTCCCTCAGTCCATCCACTCCTTCCCCCTCCCTCAGTCACTCTACCCCTTCCCCCACCCTCAGTCCTTCCCCCCTTCCCTCCCCCTCAGTCCCTCCACCCCATCCTTCTCCTTCAGTCCCTCCACCCCATCCCCCTCCCTCAGTCCCTCCACCCCTTTCCCCTCCCTCAGTCCCTCCACCCCTTCCCCCTCCCTCTGTCCCTCCACCCCTCCTCTCTCCCTCAGTCCCTCCACCACTTCCCTCTTCCTCAGTCCCTCCAACCCTCCCCGCTCCCTCAGTCCATCCACCCCTTCCCCCTCCCTCAGTCCATCTACTCCTTCCCTCTCCCTCAGTCCCTCCACCCCATTCCCCTCCCTCAGTCCATCCACCCCTTCCCTCTCCCTCTGTCTATCCACCCCTTCCCCCTCCCTCAGTCCCTCCACCCCTTCCCTCTCCCTCAGTCCCTTCACCCCTTCCCCCTCCCTTGCTCCATCCACCCATTCCCCTCCCTCAGTCCCTCCACCCCTTCCCTCAACATCAGTCCCTCCACCCCTTCCCTCAACATCAGTCCCTCCACCCCTTCCCTCAACATCAGTCCCTCCACCTTTTCCCCCTCCCTCAGTCCCTCCACTCCTCCCCTCTCCCTCAGACACTCCACCCCTTCCCCCTCCCTCACTCCATCCATCCCTTCCCTCTCCCTCAGTCCATCCATCCGCTCCCCCTCACTCAGTCCATCCACCCCTTCCCCCTCCCTCAGTCCATCCACTCCCTCCCCCTCCCTCAGTCCCTCCACTCCTCCCCTCTCCCTCAGACACTCCACCCCTTCCCCCTCCCTCACTCCATCCATCCCTTCCCTCTCCCTCAGTCCATCCTTTCCCCCTCCCTTAGTCCATCCACCCCTTCCACCTCCCTCAGTCCATCAACTCCTTCCCTCTCCTTCAGTCCCTTCCCCTGACAAAACACACATTTCTTTTCCCGTCACTCTGGCCTCAATAAAAGTCGAGATGGGTTTGCAGGTACAGCATTAGTTATTTTATTTGACTTGCAAGCCTGACTCAGTGCACAGCCGTACAAAACACATCTTGCTTTCTGTACCTACGGAATCAAGTGAGTTTGTAGCACATAGCAATCTCTACTGATACACACAAATGGCATCAAGTTTCACATACACGATTCCCAAAAGTCATCCTATTCCCCTCCTGACCTGGCCATACATCCTAATTGGCTCACTACCAATCCCTTCCTCTGGCCCCCTATTACCCAGCATCCTTTTCCCCTCCGTAGCTGGACACACGTCTTCCTTTGCTTTGCCATGTGTTCTGAAATCCTTTGTCTGTGAACTCACCAACATGAGACTGGCCTATCTCTACATTACAGTAACTAATATCTCTAAAAGAATTATTTTATATCACATTTGTCACCCCTCTCCCTCACTCTATCCACCCCTTACCTCTCCCTCAGTCCATCCATCCGTTCCCCCTCCCTCAGTCCCTCCACCTCTTCCCCCTCCCTCAGTCCATCCACTCCTTCCCTCTCCCTCAGTCCCTCTACCCCTTCCCTCTCCCTCATTCCATCCACCTCTTCCCACTCCCTCAGTCCCTCCACCTTTTCCCCCTCCATCAGTCCATCCACTCCTTCCCTCCCCCTCAGTCCCTCCACCCCTTCCCCCTCCCTCACTCCATCCACCTCTTCCCCCTCCCTCAGCCCATCCACCTCTTCCCCCTCCCTCAGTCCCTCCACCCCTCTCCCTTCTTTGTTCTTTGTTCTCCTTTGTACATCTAACCTGGAGGGGCACGACTATCCTGGCTGGGATGTTTGCTCACGTCACTCGGGTGGATTTAAACAAATATGGCAAGGAGGGTGGGAAGAAGAGCATTAGCTTAGAAGCTGTCATAACTGAAGGGGAAATAGAGAACAAAAATAATAGAACATCACCCTCAGGCAGAGTAAGAAGGGACGTGGTCAATGCAGGGCTGAGGGTGTTGGACCTCCAATGAAAAAATGAAAATCGCTTATTGTCACAAATAGGCTTCAAATCCACCCCTTCTGGGGCTGTTTAGCACAGGGATGAATCGCTGGCTTTGAAAGCAGACCCAGGCAGGCCAGCAGCACGGTTCAATTCCCGTAACAGCCTCCCCGAACAGGCGCCGGAACGTGGCGACTAGGGGCTTTTCACAGTAACTTCATTGTAGCCTACTTGTGACAATAAGCCATTTTCATTTCATTTTCAAATGAAGTTACTATGAAAAGCCTTCTCTTTGGTGAATACTGGTCTGCTTTAAAAGCCAGCGATTTAGCCCAGTGTGCTAAACCAGCCCCATGCTAAACCAGCACCTAAATGCGCGCAGTATATGGAACAAGGTAAATGAGCTTGTTGCGCACATTGAAATTGGCCGGTACGATGTTGTGGGCATCACAGAGATGTGGCTGCAAGGAGATCAGGGCTGGGATCTAATATACAAGTATATGTGTCCTATCCAAAGGACAGGAAGTTGGGAAAAGGGGGTGGGGTTGCATTGTTAGTAAGGAATGAAGTTAAATTGATAGCAAGTAGTGATATAGAATTGGAAGGCATAGAATTGCAAAGGAAAAATGACCCTGACGGGAGTTATGTACAGGCCCCCGAGCAGTAGTCAGGATGTGGGGCAGAAAATAAATCAGGAGATAGAAAAGGCATGTAAAAAAGGCAATATTACAATAATCATGGGGGACTTCAATATGCAGGTGGACTGTGAAAATCAGGTTGGTCGTGGATCCAAAAAAATCAAATTTGTGGAATGTTTAAGGGATGTTTATTTTGGAGCAGCTTGTGACAGAGCCTACTAGGGAACAGGCAATTCTGGATTTGGTGATGTGTAACGAGGCAGACTTGATTAGGGATCTTAAGGTGAAGGAACCCTTAGGGAGCAGTGACCACAATATGATAGAATTCACCCTGCAGTTTGAGACGGGGAAGCTGCAATCAGATGTAACGGTATTACAATTAAATAAGGGTAACTACAAAGACATGAGGGAGGAGCTGGCCAGAGTTGATTGGAAAAGGAGCCTCGCAGGGAAGACAATGGAACAGCAATGGCAGGGGTTTTTGGAGGTTATTCGCGAGGCACAACAGAAATTCATCCCAAGGAGGAGAAAACATGCTAAGGGGAGGACAAGGCATCCATGGCTGACGAGGGAAGTCAAGGACAGCATAAAAGCAAAAGAAAAACATACAAAGTGGCGAGCTTTAGTGAGAAGCCAGAGGATTGGGAAGCCTTTCAAAGCGAGCAGAGGACAACTAAAAAAGCAATAAGGGGAGAGAAGATAATAGGAGTGCAAGTAGCGAGAAATATAAGAGAAGATAGGAAGAGATTCTTTCAATATATAAAAGGTGGAAGACACCAGTGGGATGCCAGAGCTCCAGGAGAACCAGGGGGCAGAGGTGAGTGCAGTCACCATCACTATGGAGAAGGTTCTGGGGAAACCAGAACCTAAAAGGCTGGGAACAGACCAAGCCTGCGTGGAATATAAGGAAAGTAGGAAGGAACTTAAGCAAGGAGTCAAGAGGGCTAGAAAGGGTCCGGAAAAGTCATTGGCAAATAGGGTTAAGGAAAATCCCAAGGCTTTTTACACGTACATAAAAAGCAAGAGGGTAGCCAGGGAAAGGGTTGGCCCACTGAAGGATAGGCAAGGGAATCTATGTGTGGAGCCAGAGGAAATGGGCGAGGTACTAAATGAATACTTTGCATCAGTATTCACCAAAGAGAAGGAATTGGTAGATGTTGAGTCTGGAGAAGGGGGTGTAGATAGCCTGGGTCGCATTGAGATCCAAAAAGATGAGGTGTTGGGTGTCTTAAAAAATATTAAGGTAGATAAGTCCCCAGGGCCTGATGGGATCTACCCCAGAATACTGAAGGAGGCTGGAGAGGAAATTGCTGAGGCCTTGACAGAAATCTTTGGATCCTTGCTGTCTTCAGGGGATGTCCCGGAGGACTGGAGAATAGCCAATGTTGTTCCTCTGTTTAAGAAGGGTAGCAAGGATAATCCCGGGAACTACAGGCCGGTGAGCCTTACTTCAGTGGTAGGGAAATTACTGGAGAGAATTCTTCGAGACAGGATCTACTCCCATTTGGAAGCAAATGGACGTATTAGTGAGAGGCAGCACGGTTTTGTGAAGGGGAGGTCGTGTCTCACTTACTTGATAGAGTTTTTCGAGGAGGTCACTAAGATGATTGATGCAGGTAGGGCAGTGGATGTTGTCTATATGGACTTCAGTAAGGCCTTTGACAAGGTCCCTCATGGTAGACTAGTACAAAAGGTGAAGTCACACGGGATCAGGAGTGAGCTGGCAAGGTGGATACAGAACTGGCTAGGCCATAGAAGGCAGCGAGTAGCAATGGAAGGATGCTTTTCTCATTGGAGGGCTGTGACCAGTGGTGTTCCACAGGGATCAGTGCTGGGACCTTTGCTCTTTGTAGTATATATAAATGATTTGGAGGAAAATGTAACTGGTCTGATTAGTAAGTTTGCAGACGACACAAAGGTTGGTGGAATTGCAGATAGCGATGAGGACTGTCGGAGGATACAGCAGGATTTAGATTGTTTGGAGACTTGGGCGGAGAGATGGCAGATGGAGTTTAATCCGGACAAATGTGAGGTAATGCATTTTGGAAGGTCTAATGCAGGTAGGGAATATACAGTGCATGGTAGAACCCTCAAGAGTATTGAAAGTCAAAGAGATCTAGGAGTACAGGTGCACAGGTCATTGAAAGGGGCAACACAGGTGGAGAAGGTAGTCAAGAAGGCATACGGCATGCTTGCCTTCATTGGCCGGGGCATTGAGTATAAGAATTGGTAAGTCATGTTGCAGCTGTATAGAACCTTAGTTAGGCCACACTTGGAGTATAGTGTTCAATTCTGGTCGCCACACTACCAGAAGGATGTGGAGGCTTTAGAGAGGGTGCAGAAGAGATTTACCAGAATGTTGCCTGATATGGAGGGCATTAGGTATGAGAAGCGGTTGAATAAACTCGGTTTGTTCTCACTGGAACGAAGGAGGTTGAGGGGAGACCTGATAGAGGTATACAAAATTATGAGGGGCATAGACAGAGTGGATAGTCAGAGGCTTTTCCCCAGGGTAGAGGGGTCAATTACTAGGGGGCATAGGTTTAAGGTGAGAGGGGCAAGGTTTAGAGTAGATGTACGAGGCAAGTTTTTTACGCAGAGGGTAGTGGGTGCCTGGAACTCGCTACCGGAGGAGGTGGTGGAAGCAGGGACGATAGTGACATTTAAGGGGCATCTTGACAAATACATGACTAGGATGGGAATAGAAGGATACGGACCCAGGAAGTGTAGAAGATTGTAGTTTAGTCGGGCAGCATGGTCGGCACGGGCTTGGAGGGCCGAAGGGCCTGTTCCTGTGCTGTACATTTCTTTGTTCTTTGTTCTTTGAAACTGAAAGGTCTGAAGGTAGATAAATCAACCGGGAACGGATGAACTTCACCCCAGGGTTATAAAAGAGATAGCTGAGGAAATTGTGGCGGCATTTATGGTGATCTTTCAGGAATCACTGAAGCAGGAAGGGTCCCTCAAGGATGGAAAGTGGCTAACGTAACACCACTGTTTAAGAAGGGAGGGAGGCAGAAGATGGGAAATTATGGGCCGATTAGCCCGACTTAGGACATTGGTAAGATTTTAGAGTCCATTATTAAAGATGAGATCGCAGAGTACTTGCAAGTGCATGATAAAATAGGACTGAGTCAACATGGCTTCGTCAAGGGGAGGTCATGTCTGACAAATCTGTTAGAGTTCTTTGAGAAGGTAACAAGGAAGTTAGACAAAGCAGAACCAGTGGACGTGAGTTATTTAGATTTCTAGAAGGCCTTTGACAAGGTGCCGCATAGGAGACTGTTAAATAAGTTTCGAGCTCATGGTGTTCAGGGTAAGATCCTGGCATGGATAGAGAATTAGCTGACTGGCAGAAGGCAGAGAGTGGGGATAAAGGGATCTTTTTCAGGGTGGCAGCCGGTGACTAGTGGTGTGCCTCAGGGGTCTGTGCTGGGACCACAACTTTTCACAATATACATGAATGGTCTGGAAGAAGGTACTGAAGGCGCTGTTGCAAAGTTTGCAGATGATACAAAGATCTGTAGCGGGACAGGTAGTCTTGAGGAAGCAGGCGGGCTGCAGATGGACCTGGACAGGCTAGGAGAGTGGGTAAAGAAGTGGCAGATGGAATATCATAAGACCATATGACATAGGAGCAGAATTAGGCCACTCGGCCCATCGAGTCTGCTCCGCCATTCAATCATGGCTGATATTTTCTCATCCCCATTCACCTGCCTTCTCCCCATAACCCCTGATCCCCTTATTAATCAAGAACCTATCTATCTCTGTCTTAAAGACACTCAGTGAATTGGCCTCCACAGCCTTCTGCGACAAAGAGTTCCACAGATTCACCACCCTCTGGCTGAAGAAATTCCTCCTCATCTCTGTTTTAAAGAATCGTCCCTTTAGTCTGAGATTGTGTCCTCTGCTTCTAGTTTTTCCTTCAAGTGGAAACATCCTCTCCACGTCCACTCTATCCAGGCCTCGCAGTATCCTGTAAGTTTCAATAAGATCCCCCCTTATCCTTCTGAACACCAACGAGTACAGACCCAGAGTCCTCAACCGTTCCTCATATGACAAGTTCTTCATTCCTGGGATCATTCTTGTGAACCTCCTCTGGACCCTTTACAAGACTTCTAGTTTTTCCTACAAGTGGAAACATCTCTCCAAAACAGAGATGAGGAAGAATTCCTTCAGCCAGAGGGTGGTGAATCTGTGGAACTCTTTGCCGCAGAAGGCTGTGGAGGCCACTTCACTGAGCGTCTTTAAGACAGAGTTAGATAGGTTATAAATTAATAAGAGGATCAGGGGTTATGGGGAGAAGGCAGGATGAGAAAATATCAGCCATGATTGAATGGCGGAGCAGACTCGCTGGGCCGAGTGGCCTCATTCTGCTCCAGTGTCTTATGATGTTATTTTCAACATGTTCAGAGAAGCAACTCACCATTGCTGTGTCTGTCACAACCACCAGCTCGTAGTATTTCATCTGTGTCAGCACTGCCCTTTTTGCCTGAAGGAAAACAAAATCTCAGTCAGCTTGAGATGCAATCCTGGCCGTGACCCCGGCTGGGAGGGAGCCAATTACAAGCCAAGTCACTTGGATCAAACCCTTTTAAAAAATTTACACAACGGTATTGTAGCGCACAAAGACTCCGTGAGACGAATAGAGTGAAGTCGATGAGGCTTTATTAAGCGTGACTGTTTCCCCCGCAGTTCAGTAGTAGACTGCCTGCGGGGGAGGACTCCAGGTACTTATACTCCGCCTTCAGGGCGGAGCTAGAGGTCAACGTCCAACCAGGACCCGGGATCTGTCAGCCAATGACATCATGGCTTCACAGTCCCACATGACCCCTAATGCATACTACCACAGGTATTAACCTCTTGCTGTGTCATTATTCCCATTTTTGTTTCCAATCAATTCACAGAATGTGGCAAGACCAGCATTTACTGCCCATCCCTAATTACTCTTCAGAAGGTGGCGGTCAGCGGCCTTCCTGAGCCGCTGCAGTCCATGTGGTGTAGGTACACCCACTGTGCTGTTAGGGAGGGAGTTCCAGGGTTTTGCCCCAGTGATGTGAAGGAACGGAGATATATTCCCCAGTCAGGGTGGGTGAGTGACTTGGAGGGGACCCTCCAGGTGGTGGGGTTCCCCGGTATCTGCTGCTCTCGTCCTCCTAGATGGTAGTGGTCATGACTTTGGAAGGTGCTGCCTCAGGAACCTTGGTGAGTTTCTGCAGTGCATCTTGTAGATGGTGTACACAGCTGCCACTGTTCGTCGGTGGTGGAGGGTGTGAATGTTTTTGGAAGGGGTTTTGTCCTGGATGGTATCGAGCTTCGTGGAGCTGCACTCATCGAGGGAAATGGAGAGTTTTCCATTACACTCCTGGATTTGTGAGAAATGAACATTCTGTGTTGTTTTTGTGTTGTTTTTACATGTATATACTCTGGTTCACAATTAAGATGTCAACAATGAAGCATGATGGGAAAATTAACATGTCAAGTTCTGAGTAAGCTATAGTGAGCGAATTATTATAACGGTGTACCAGGATGACCTTCGGGGAAGAACGGAATGAACAATAACATAACTTGCTAAGCAAGGGGGAGATAGCAGGTGCAAGCAGGGGGCCTCATTCTTATCTTTAACTGCCGGTCCAAGGATGTACCAGGAGCGGATAGAACTCACTATGCAAGGGAGAGACCAAATAAGTGATCAAGGATAAGGGAACTGCCCTTTCTATAGTTTGTGGGATGTGTTTCTCAGGGATGGTTTCCCACGGATTGTATTTTCATGGATTGTATATAATAAAGTGATGGTGTGTGAATTCTTTGTGTCTCTTCTATTGCTTACTGGAGGCACCCGCTCTTGCAAGATCGATAATAAATACTTCTTCAGAATTTGACTAAGTGTAAATCTTTTATTAAGTGAGCGGTGTTTCTCACAATTGGGGGGTCGTGGCCGGGATAGTTTTCATTGATCAGGGGGGGCGGCTCAAGAGGAACCGAGAAGACGCGTCCCGTTATTTAAACGGTCTCGTACTTCATCTTGAGTAGTCACCCACGGTCAACTTCTTTGAGAAGGTGACTGAACAGGTAGACGAGGGTAGAGCAGTTGATGTGGTGTATATGGATTTCAGCAAAGCGTTTGATAAGGTTCCCCACGGTAGGCTATTGCAAAAAATACGGAGGCTGGGGATTGAGGGTGATTTAGAGATGTGGATCAGAAATTGGCTAGCTGAAAGAAGACAGAGGGTGGTGGTTGATGGGAAATGTTCAGAATGGAGTACAGTCACAAGTGGAGTACCACAAGGATCTGTTCTGGGGCCGTTGCTGTTTGTCATTTTTATCAATGACCTAGAGGAAGGCGCAGAAGGGTGGGTGAGTAAATTTGCAGACGATACTAAAGTCGGTGGTGTTGTCGATAGTGTGGAAGGATGTAGCAGGTTACAGAGGGATATAGATAAGCTGCAGAGCTGGGCTGAGAGGTGGCAAATGGAGTTTAATGTAGAGAAGTGTGAGGTGATTCACTTTGGAAGGAATAACAGGAATGCGGAATATTTGGCTAATGGTAAAGTTCTTGGAAGTGTGGATGAGCAGAGGGATCTAGGTGTCCAAGTACATAGATCCCTGAAAGTTGCCACCCAGGTTGATAGGGTGGTGAAGAAGGCCTATGGAGTGTTGGCCTTTATTGGTAGAGGGATTGAGTTCCGGAGTCGGGAGGTCATGTTGCAGCTGTACAGAACTCTGGTACGGCCTCATTTGGAGTATTGCGTACAGTTCTGGTCACCGCATTATAGGAAGGACGTGGAGGCTTTGGAGCGGGTGCAGAGGAGATTTACCAGGATGTTGCCTGGTATGAAGGGAAAATCTTATGAGGAAAGGCTGATGGACTTGAGGTTGTTTTCGTTGGAGAGAAGAAGGTTAAGAGGAGACTTAATAGAGGCATACAAAATGATCAGGGGGTTGGATAGGGTGGACAGTGAGAGCCTTCTCCCGCGGATGGATATGGCTGGCACGAGGGGACATAACTTTAAACTGAGGGGTAATAGATATAGGACAGAGGTCAGAGGTAGGTTCTTTACGCAAAGAGTAGTGAGGCCGTGGAATGCCCTACCTGCTACAGTAGTGAACTCGCCAACATTGAGGGCATTTAAAAGTTTATTGGATAAACATATGGATGATAATGGCATAGTGTAGGTTAGGTGGCTTTTGTTTCGGTGCAACATTGTGGGCCGAAGGGCCTGTACTGCACTGTATTGTTCTATGTTCTATGTTCTATTAACTGAACACATTCCTAGGGTAGTCATTCTGAAGAAGCAAGTAACGGATTATAGCGGCAGGCACGCCGTGAGTGAAGTCAGGCAACTCTGTGCACGGAGCAAGGTAAGAAAAACGGCTTTTAAGTACTACCTTGTTAACTTGGGTTCGTATCTAAACATCCGCAGGGGTGGGTTGATGATAAGGACTCTGGAGTTTATATCTAAACATCCGTATAAGTGTATGGGCGGATTGATGATATAAGTGCTTTCAGGATTGTGATTGTTGTGACAGGGTCATAACTAGACACTTTACTTAGAAATAAGTGAAAGTTGAGTACATTACAATGGGAAGTAAAAACTCGAAACAAGGTTGTGAGAAACAAGGAGACGGCGTTGATAAGAGAATCCTTAAGAATATCCCACCAGAAAGCCCAGTGGGTCGGATGTTAGTGAATTGGGATTCTGAGAGCCACGTACAAGAAATAAGGACAGGAAAACAATGATAAAATGTTGTTGCTTCATATGGGTCAAAGAAGCAATCCGTAAAGCCTCAGTCTTTTGGCCAAAGATTGGGTGTGCCAAATTTTGAATATATATGTCAATGATAAAAGACCCTGTTCAGATAAAGTAAGCTACGCGAGTTGTTGGTTCCTAGCAGGAACGCCACCCGAATATATCCATTAATCCCACAGGGCGAAGACGTTCGCACAGCCCCTCTTAAATGGGACGTCCTAGATAATTTGCCACCCCCTTATAAGAATAAGTCAAACGACAAGGACTCGCCAAATGACCAACAAATGAATAAAGGCAAATCAGAGAAAGTCCCTGAAGAAGAAGGAGAGAGTAAAATGATAATTAAGATCCACAAAAGGACAGATAAAGGAACCAGAAATAACGAAACTGAACCCCCTTCGGGAAGTCCCGATTGGAGACATAGGATTTGTAAATTCTCCTTTAAATTCAGGAGAAGTCAGAGAATTCAAAAAAAAGAACAGAAAACGAAAATGATGGTTGCAACTGTAAATGAGGTAGTGAGCAAACACAGACAGAGAGAGAAAGACAGAGAGAGAGACAGAGGGAGACAGAGCGATACAGAGAACAGAGCGAGAGAGAGAAACAGAGAGATGCAGAGAGACAGAGAGAGTCAGAGAGAGAAAGAGTCAGAGAGAGAGAGATACAGAGAGAGAGATAGACAGAGACAGAGAGAGAGAACAGAGAGATACAGAGACAGAGAGATACAGAAAGAGAGAGAGAGAGACAGAGACAGACAGAGAGAGACAGAGAGAGAGAGACAGAAAGAGAGAGAGAGACAGAGACAGAGAGAGAGAGAGAGAGAGAGAGAGAGACAGAGAGAGATAGAGACAGAGAGATACAGAGAGACAGAGTGAGACAGAGTGAGACAGAGAGAGAAAGAGACAGAGAGAGACAGATACAGATAACAGAGGGAGACGCAGACAGAGACAGAGAGAGAGAGAGAGAGAGAGAGAGAAGGCTGCAACATGCCTGGAGTCACTGTTTCAATACAGAGAGAGAGAGAGAGAGAGAGAGACAGTTTGTTACAGAGAAGGCTGCAAATACTGAACCATCACCCGTGAATAGGCTGAAATAATCATTCGTGAGCAAATAGTTCCCCGATACGGGTTGGTAGAAAATATAGACTCGGACAGGGGAAGTCACTTTACCTCTTATCAACCGCAGTGCCAGTTCCCTGTCTGGCAAGTTCCCAATATAGCATACAACCCTGCCAACCGCAGGGGCCCAACAACCAGGCATTTCAAAATAATTATTATAATCAATAAATTAATCAAATTTGATACTATTGATTCAGTATTAATAAATTATACAATATAATACTGTCAAACAGTTGATTGATCAGCAACATTTCAATAATAGTATTTCAGCTCAAATTCATCGATTGTAAGGGTTGGATTGCTGCCAAATTCCCGTTATCAGATGTCCTTGAACGATCTGTTTTTTTTAATCAAAGTTGTTTTGGGTTTTTTTTAAGACCAGCTTCCACATGGTTTGACGTTTTGATTTCCAGGCTAATTCTAAACATTTATTTTAAAATATCAAACACAATAACTTATTAAACATATAGGTTTTCTGTAGATGAATTCGTCGATTCTATTAAAGAAGTCACTACTAGAAGTTTGGAGATAAATTGGGACTTCCACACTCCTTGGCACCCCCCCCCCCCCCCCCCCCCCCCCTCAGCGGGACGGGTGGAAAGGATGAATCAAACTCTTAAAAATCATTTGTCAGAAATAATACTAGAAACTAGGCTCCCCTGGACAAAATGCCTGCCGATAGCCCTTCTAAGAAAAGATTTGGGGTTGTCCCCATACGAAATGTTGTTCGGATTGCCAGACCTTGGAACAATGGGAGAATGGCCCATTGCAGAATGTAAAGATATCTATGTAAAGAAATATATACTGGCACTGTTCCTCATTATCATTCCTCAGGAGACAAGGACTGCTAGCACAGACACCTCCCCTTGAATTCGCAGTCCACAAATTTAAACCAGGAGATTGGGTACTGGTGAAATCGTGGAAAGAAACCAAGCTTCAACCCACTTGGGACGGGCCGTTCCTGGTTTTGTTAACCACAGAGACTGCCATACGAACCGCGGAAAAAGGTTGGACTCATTACAGCAGAACGAAGGGTCCCGTTAAATCACCACCTGAACAGGAACAATGGCATGTGGAGGCCACTGAGGAACCATTTAAGATAAGATTGAAAAGACACTAAATCCTGAACTGTTCAATAATATGACGAAACTACAGCTGTATTATACAATGTATAATAATATTAATGATGTGGGAGTTTGGAATCGGTCGTATGATTACATTGACAATCCCAGAAAGTCGGTACCCTCAGGTAATACGGACTGATCTGTGCACCCTCAGACTGCGTGTCAGCGGGGCAGGGAAAGGAGTTTAGGGTAGATTCTCTTCATTATTACCGAGGGGGGATGATTACGGAGAGGGAGGGTCGGCTGAAACGGTTCTGCCAATTGCCCAGAGGGGCACCACCGGTCGTCTCCATTCACCAGATTAATGGTTATTCCCCCTCAACGTGCAATGCTGGTACTTGTCACCCCGTATACATCACCGTAAAACACACGGCCTAGATAGAGACAGGCACCAGGGTTTGTTCACTTAGAAATTAGATATTCGGGGTGATCATGAGAAATGGCAAGACTGAATGCTGCTTCCGTCTTTTATTGGACCAGGGAGCAAATCCCACTAATGACACTAGGGGCGACACGGCGGAGAAAGAACCGGGAGTCAAAATAATTGAAGTAAAGGATTTAGAGCAAGCCTTTGAGATGGAGACCGGCTATGAGGAACAGAATGCGTGGATTGAGTGGGTGAGGTATTCGGCCCAGACGCTGAACAAAGACAATTGTTATCCTTGCGCATCAGGTAGACCACAGGCCCATCTGGAGCCCTTTTCCACTGGGGTGGACAGAAAATAGAGGGAGCATCAAATGTATGATGGCCCTGTACCAAGATGCGACAGCCTGGGGCAACAAGACCTGCACTGCCCTATCTCTGATGTTTCCTCCTGTTAATAAGAAACTATCAGCAAACCCTCCCTCCTTCTTGGTTACCGTGACGCATCACAAATCGTGTATAAGTCGTTCTGATACGGGGCTAAGTAAAGATATGGGAGACCTCAAGACTTGTGTTGAGACTAAGAACGTGACCACCCAGGGCAATTACTCATCACTAAAAATACCACGTGCAGATATATGGTGGTATTGCGGAGGAAAGATTCTAAGACTCACTCTACCCCCCCAATGGAAAGGGACATGCTCATTAGTTCAGCTCGCCATTCCGTTCAGTATAGCCTATGAAAGACAAGAGGAGAGGGGGAGTGTAAAAGGGGGACGATCTAAACGGGGCATACCTACCTCATTTGATGACTGGATTTACCTGGACTCCGTTGGCATTCCCAGAGGAGTACCAGATGAATTCAAAGCCCAAAATCAGATTCGGACGGCGGGGGACTTCGGACGGCGGGCGGACTTTGGACGGCGGGGGGCTTCGACGGCGGAGGGCTTCGGACGGCTGGGGGGGGTTCGGACGGCGGGCCGGTTTCGGACGGGAGGGGGTCTTCACACGGTGGGCGGAATTCGGATGGCGGGGGTGGGCTTCGGACTGGGGGGGGCTTCGGATGGCGGGGTGGCTTCGGACGGCGGGGGGTGGTCTTCGGATGGCGGGCGGACTTCGGACGGCAGGGGGGCTTTGGGTGGCGGGGGGGTTCGGACTTGCGGGGGGGCTTCGGACGGCGGGGTGGCTTCGGACGGCGGGGGGCTTCGGACGGCGGGGGGACCTACTATGGTGGGGAGGGCTTTGGACGGCGGGGGGGGCTTCAGACGGCAGGGGGCTTCGGACGGCGGGGGGGCTTCAGACGGCGGGGGGCTTCGGACGGCGGGGGGCTTCGGACGGCGGGGGGCTTCGGACGGCGGGGGGCTTCGGGACGGCGGGGGGCCTCGGACGGTGGGGGGGGGCTTCGGACGGCGGGGGGTGGTCTTCGGACGGCGGGGGGTGGTCTTCGGACGGCAGGGGCGCTTCGGACGACGGGAGGCTTCGGACTGCGGAAGGGGCTTCGGACGGCGGGGGACTTTGGACGGCGGGGTGCTTCGGAAGGCGGGGGGTCTTCGGACGGCGGGGGGCTTTGGACGGCAGAGGCATCGGACTGCGGGAGGGGCTTCGGACGGCGGGGGACTTTGGATGGCGGGGTGCTTCGGACGGCGGGGGGGGGGTTGGGCTTCGTACGGCGGGGGGGGCTTCGGATGGTGGGGGGGGGCTTTGGACGGCGGGGTGTCTTTGGAAGGCGGGGGGGGCTTCAGACGGCAGGGGCGGCTTCGGACGGCGGGGGGCTTCGGACAGCGGGGGGGGGCTTCAGACGGCAGGGGCGGCTTCGGACGGTGGGGTGCTTCGGACGGCGGGGGGGGGGGCTTCGGACGGTGGGGTTCTTCGGACGGCGGGGGGGGGCTTCGGACAGCCGGGGGGGCTTCTTACGGCGGGGGGGGCAACAGACGGCAGGTGGCTCCGGATGGTAGGGGGCTTCAGACGGCGGGGGGGGCTACAGACGGCGGGTGGCTCCGGATGGTGGGGGGCTTCAGACGGCAGGGGGCTTCAGACGGCAGGGGGCTTCGGATGGCGGGGGGGGGCTTCGGACGGCGTGGGGGCCTTCGGACGGCGGGGGGGGCTTCGGATAGCGGGGTTGCTTCTGACGGCGGGGGGTCTTCGGACGGCGGGGGGTCTTCGGAAGGCGGGGGTCTTCGGAAGGCGGGGGGCTTCGGACGGCGGGCTGGCTTCGGACGCCGGGGGGGGCTTCGGATGGCGGGTGCTTCGGACGGCGGGGGGCTTCGGTCGGCGGTGGGGGGTGGGCTTCGTACGGCGGAGGGGCTTCGGACGGTGGGGGGACTTCGGACGGTGGGGGGGCTTTGGACGGCGGGTTGGCTTAGGACGGCGGGGGGCTTAGGACGGCGGGGTGTCTTCGGACGGCGGGGTGGCTTCGGACGGCAGGGTGGCTTCGGACGGCGGGGTGGCGTCGGACGGCGGGGTGGCTTCGGACGGCGGGTGTACTTCGGACGGCGGGGTGGCTTCGGATGGCGGGGGGGGGCTTCGGACGGCGGGGGGGGCTTCGGACGGCGTGGGGGCCTTCGGACGGCGGGGGGGGCTTCGGATAGCGGGGTTGCTTCTGACGGCGGGGGGGGTTCTTCGGAAGGCGGGGGGTCTTCGGAAGGCGGGGGTCTTCGGAAGGCGGGGGTCTTCGGAAGGCGGGGGGCTTCGGACGGCGGGCTGGCTTCGGACGCCGGGGGGGCTTCGGATGGCGGGTGGCTTCGGTCGGCGGTGGGGGGTGGGCTTCGTACTGCGGAGGGGCTTCGGACGGTGGGGGGGCTTCGGACGGTGGGGGGGCTTTGGACGGCGGGGTGGCTTCGGACGGCGGGGGGGCTTCGGACGGCGGGGGGGGGTGGGCTTCGTACTGCGGAGGGGCTTCGGACGGTGGGGGGGCTTCGGACGGTGGGGGGGCTTAGGACGGCAGGGTGGCTTCGGACGGCGGGGGGGCTTCGGACGGCGGGGGGGCTTCGGACGGCGGGGGGGCTTCGGACGGCGGGGGGGGCTTCGGACGGCGGGGGGGGTTCGGACGGCGGGGGGGGTTCGGACGGCAGGGGAGGGTTCGGACGGCGGGGGGGGCTTCAGACGGCGGGGGGGGGTTCGGGCGGCGGGGTGGCTTCGGACGGCGGGGTGTCTTCGGACGGCGGGGGGGGCTTCGGACGGCGGGTGTACTTCGGACGGCGGGTGTACTTCGGACGGCGGGGTGGCTTCGGACGGCGGGTGTACTTCGGACGGCGGGTGTACTTCGGACGGCGGGGTGGCTTCGGACGGCGGGGTGGCTTCGGACGGCGGGTGTACTTCGGACGGCGGGGTGGCTTCGGACGGCGGGGTGGCTTCGGACGGCGGGTGTACTTCGGACGGCGGGGGGGCTTCGGACGGCGGGGTGGCTTCGGACGGCGGGGTGGCTTCGGACGGCGGGGTGGCTTCGGACGGCGGGTGTACTTCGGACGGCGGGGTGGCTTCGGACGGCAGGTGTACTTCGGACGGCGGGTGTACTTCGGACGGCGGGGGGGCTTCGGACGGCGGGGTGGCTTCAGATGGCGGGGTGGCTTCGGATGGCGGGGGGGGTTCGGACTGCGGGGGGGGCTTCGGACGGCGGGGGTTTCGGACGGCGGGTGTACTTCGGACGGCGGGGTGGCTTCGGACGGCGGGGGTTTCGGACGGCGGGTGTACTTCGGACGGCGGGGTGGCTTCGGACGGCGGGGGGGGCTTCGGACGGCGGGGGGGGGCTTCGGACGGCGGGGGGGGCATCGGACGACGGGCGGACTTCGGACGGCGGGGTGCTTCGGACGGAGGCTGACTTCAGACAGCGTGGGGCTTCGGACGGAGGAGGGGCTTCGAACGGCGGAGGGGGCTTTGGACGCCGGGGGGGGCTTCGGGCGCCGGGGGGCCTTGGGACGGCAGAGGCTTCGGACTGCGGGAGGGGCTTCGGACGGCGGGGGGGGCCTTCGGACGGCGGGGGGGGCTTCGGACGGCGGGAGGGGCTTCGGACGGCGGGAGGGGCTTCGGACGGCGGGAGGGGCTTCGGACGGCGGGGGACTTTGGAAGGCAGAGGCTTCGGACGGCAGGAGGGGCTTCGGACGGCGGGAGGGGCTTCGGACGGCGGGAGGGGCTTCGGACGGCGGGAGGGGCTTCGGATGGCGGGGGGGGCTTCGGACGGCGGGAGGGGCTTCGGACGGCGGGAGGGGCTTCGGACGGCGGGGGACTTTGGACGGCGGGGGGGCTTCGGACGGCAGGGGGGGGCTTCGGACGGCGGGCGGGGCTTCGGACGGCGGGCGGGGCTTCGGACGGCGGGCGGGGCTTCGGACGGCGGGGGACTTTGGACGGCAGAGGCTTCGGACGGCGGGAGGGGCTTCGGACGGCGGGAGGGGCTTCGGACGGCGGGAGGGGCTTCGGACGGCGGGAGGGGCTTCGGACGGCGGGGGACTTTGGACGGCAGAGGCTTCGGACGGCGGGAGGGGCTTCGGACGGCGGGAGGGGCTTCGGACGGCGGGAGGGGCTTCGGACGGCGGGAGGGGCTTCGGACGGCGGGAGGGGCTTCGGACGGCGGGGGGGGCTTCGGACGGCGGGAGGGGCTTCGGACGGCGGGAGGGGCTTCGGACGGCGGGAGGGGCTTCGGACGGCAGGGGGGGGCTTCGGACGGCGGGCGGGGCTTCGGACGGCGGGCGGGGCTTCGGACGGCGGGGGACTTTGGACGGCAGAGGCTTCGGACGGCGGGAGGGGCTTCGGACGGCGGGAGGGGCTTCGGACGGCGGGAGGGGCTTCGGACGGCGGGGGACTTTGGACGGCAGAGGCGCTTCGGACGGCGGGAGGGGCTTCGGATGGCGGGAGGGGCTTCGGACGGCGGGAGGGGCTTCGGACGGCGGGAGGGGCTTCGGACGGCGGGAGGGGCTTCGGACGGCGGGAGGGGCTTCGGACGGCGGGAGGGGCTTCGGACGGCGGGGGGGCTTCGGACGGCAGGGGGGGGCTTCGGACGGCGGGCGGGGCTTCGGACGGCGGGCGGGGCTTCGGACGGCGGGGGACTTTGGACGGCAGAGGCTTCGGACGGCGGGAGGGGCTTCGGACGGCGGGAGGGGCTTCGGACGGCGGGAGGGGCTTCGGACGGCGGGAGGGGCTTCGGACGGCGGGAGGGGCTTCGGACGGCGGGAGGGGCTTCGGACGGCGGGGGACTTTGGACGGCAGAGGCTTCGGACGGCGGGAGGGGCTTCGGACGGCGGGAGGGGCTTCGGACGGCGGGAGGGGCTTCGGACGGCGGGAGGGGCTTCGGACGGCGGGGGGGGCTTCGGACGGCGGGAGGGGCTTCGGACGGCGGGAGGGGCTTCGGACGGCGGGAGGGGCTTCGGACGGCAGGGGGGGGCTTCGGACGGCGGGCGGGGCTTCGGACGGCGGGCGGGGCTTCGGACGGCGGGGGACTTTGGACGGCAGAGGCTTCGGACGGCGGGAGGGGCTTCGGACGGCGGGAGGGGCTTCGGACGGCGGGAGGGGCTTCGGACGGCGGGGGACTTTGGACGGCAAAGGCTTCGGACGGCGGGAGGGGCTTCGGACGGCGGGAGGGGCTTCGGACGGCGGGAGGGGCTTCGGACGGCGGGAGGGGCTTCGGACGGCGGGAGGGGCTTCGGACGGCGGGGGGGGCTTCGGACGGCGGGAGGGGCTTCGGACGGCGGGAGGGGCTTCGGACGGCGGGAGGGGCTTCGGACGGCGGGAGGGGCTTCGGACGGCGGGAGGTGCTTCGGACGGCGGGGGGGGCTTCGGACGGCAGGAGGGGCTTCGGACGCCGGAGGGGTCTTCGGATGGTGATCGGCCGTCGGACGGCGTGGGTCTTCGGGTGGCGGGGGGGGGCTTCGGACGACGCGGGGGACTTCGGACGGCGGGGGGGGGGTTCGGACGGCGGGGGGGGTTCGGACGGCGGGGGTGGGGGCTTCGGACGGCGGGGGGCTTCGGATGGCGGGGGGGATTTGGACGGCGGGGGGGATTCGGACGGCGGGGGGGATTCGGACGGCGGGGGGGATTCGGACGGCGGGGGGGATTTGGACGGCGGGGGGGATTTGGACGGCGGGGGGGATTTGGACGGCGGGGGGGGATTCGGATGGCGGGGGGGCTTCGGACGGCGGGGGGGATTCGGACGGCGGGGGGGATTCGGACGGCGGGGTGGATTCGGACGGCGGGGGGGATTCGGACGGCGGGGGGGATTCGGACGGCGGGGGGGATTCGGACGGCGGGGGGGATTCGGACGGCGGGGGGGATTCGGACGGCGGGGGGGATTCGGACGGCGGGGGGGATTCGGACGGCGGGGGGGATTCGGACGGCGGGCGGGATTCGGACGGCGGGCGGGATTCGGACGGCGGGTGTGGGGGCTTCGGACGGCGGGGGGATTCGGACGGCGGGGGGGGGGCTTCGGACGGCAAGGGGGGATTCGGACAACGGGAGGGGCTTCGGATGACGGGCGGGCTTTGATTGGCGGGGGGGGCTTTGGACGGCGGGGGGTCTACAGACGGCGGGTGGCTTCGGATGTCGGGGGGCTTCAGACGGCGGGGGGGCTTCGGATGTCGGGGGGCTTCAGACGGCGGGGGGGCTTCAGATGGCGGGGGCGTCAGACGGCGGGGGCGTCAGACGGCGGGGGGGATTCGGACGGCGGGGGGGATTCGGACGGCGGGGGGGATTCGGACGGCGGGGGGGATTCGGACGGCGGGGGGGATTCGGACGGCGGGTGTGGGGGGATTCGGACAGCGGGGGGGATTCGGACGGCGGGCTGGCTTCGGACGGCGGGCTGGCTTCGGACGGCGGGGGGCTTCGGACGGCGGGGGGCTTCGGACGGCGGGGGGCTTCGGACGGCGGGGGGCTTCGGACGGCGGGGGGCTTCGGACGGCGGGGGGCTTCGGACGGCGGGAGGCTTCGAGCGGCGGGGGACTTCGGACAGCGGTGGGGGGGGGGCTTCGGACGCCGGGGGGCTTTGGACGGCAGAGGCTTCGGACTGCGGGGGGGGGCTTCGGACGGCGGGGGGCTTCGGACGGCGGGGGGCTTCGGACGGCGGGAGGCTTTGGACTGCGGGAGGGGCTTCGGACGGCGGGGGACTTTGGACGGTGGGGGGCTTCGGGCGGCGGGGGGGGCTTCGGGCGGTGGGGGGGGCTTCGGACGGTGGGGGGCTTCGGACGGCGGGCGGACTTTGGACGGCGGGGGGCTTCGGACGGCTGGGGGGGCTTCGGACGGCGGGGGGCTTCGGACGGCTGGGGGGGCTTCGGACGGCTGGGGGGCTTCGGACGGCGGGCCGGTTTCGGACGGGAGGGGGTCTTCATACGGTGGGCGGAATTTGGATGGCGGGGGTGGGCTTCGGACGGCGGGGTGGCTTCGGACGGCGGGGGGTGGTCTTCGGACGGCGGGCGGGCTTCGGACAGCAGGGGGGCTTCGGGTGGCGGGGGGGTTCGGACTGCAGGGGGGGGCTTCGGACCGCGGGGTGGCTTTGGACGGCGGGGGGTCTTCGGACGGTGGGGGGTCTTCGGAAGGCGGGGGGTCTTCGGAAGGCGGGGGGTCTTCGGAAGGCGGGGGGCTTCGGACGGCGGGGGGCTTCGGACGGCGGGGGGCTTCGGACGGCGGGGGGCTTCGGACGGCGGGGGGCTTCGGACGGTGGGGGGGTGGGCTTCGTACGGCGTGGGGGCTTCGGACAGTGGGGGGACTTCGGACGGTGGGGGGGCTTTGGACGGCGAGGTGGCTTTGGACGGCGGGGTGCTTCGGACGGCGGCGGGGCTTCAGACGGCGGGGGGGGTGGGCTTCGGACGGCGGGGGGGGCTTCGGACGGCAGGGGGGCTTCGGACGGCGGGGGGGTGGGCTTCGTACGGCGGGGGGGCTTCGTACGGCAGGGGGGCTTCGTACGGCGGGGGTGCTTCGTACGGCAGGGGGGCTTCGGACGGCGGGGGGGCTTCGGATGGCGGGGGGGTGGGCTTCGGACGGCGGGGGGGTGGGCTTCGTACGGCGGTGGGGTGGGCTTCCTACGGCAGGGGGGCTTCGTACGGCGGGGGTGCTTCGTACGGCAGGGGGGCTTCGGGCGGTGGGGGGGCTTTGGACGGCGGGGAGGCTTCGGAAGGTGGGGGGTCTTTGGACTGCGGGGGGGGGGGCTTCAGATGGCGGGGGCGGCTTCGGACGGCGGGGGGCTTCGGACGGCTGGGGGGCTTCGGATGGCGGGCGGACTTTTGACGGCGGGGGGCTTCGGACGGCGGGGGCTTCGGACGGCGGGGGGTGCTTCGGATGGCGGGCGGACTTTTGACGGCGGGGGGCTTCGGACGGCTGGGGACTTCGGACGGCGGGGGCTTCGGACGGCGGGGGGGGTGCTTCAGACAGCTGGGGGGTTCTTACGGTGGGCTGACTTCGGACGGCGGGGGGGCTTCGGATGGCGGGCGGACTTTTGACGGTGGGCTGACTTCGGACGGCGGGGGGGGCTTCGGATGGCGGGCGGACGTTTGACGGTGGGCTGACTTCGGACGGCGGGGGGGCTTCGGATGGCGGGCGGACTTTTGACGGCGGGGTGCTTCGGACGGCGGGGGGGGGCTTCGGACGGCGGGGTGGCTTCGGACGGCGGGGGGTGGTCTTCGGACGGCGGGCGGGCTTCGGACAGCAGGGGGGCTTCGGGTGGCGGGGGGGTTCGGACTGCAGGGGGGGGCTTCGGACCGCGGGGTGGCTTTGGACGGCGGGGGGTCTTCGGACGGTGGGGGGTCTTCGGAAGGCGGGGGGTCTTCGGAAGGCGGGGGGTCTTCGGAAGGCGGGGGGCTTCGGACGGCGGGGGGCTTCGGACGGCGGGGGGCTTCGGACGGCGGGGGGCTTCGGACGGCGGGGGGCTTCGGACGGTGGGGGGGTGGGCTTCGTACGGCGTGGGGGCTTCGGACAGTGGGGGGACTTCGGACGGTGGGGGGGCTTTGGACGGCGAGGTGGCTTTGGACGGCGGGGTGCTTCGGACGGCGGCGGGGCTTCAGACGGCGGGGGGGGTGGGCTTCGGACGGCGGGGGGGGCTTCGGACGGCAGGGGGGCTTCGGACGGCGGGGGGGTGGGCTTCGTACGGCGGGGGGGCTTCGTACGGCAGGGGGGCTTCGTACGGCGGGGGTGCTTCGTACGGCAGGGGGGCTTCGGACGGCGGGGGGGCTTCGGATGGCGGGGGGGTGGGCTTCGGACGGCGGGGGGGTGGGCTTCGTACGGCGGTGGGGTGGGCTTCCTACGGCAGGGGGGCTTCGTACGGCGGGGGTGCTTCGTACGGCAGGGGGGCTTCGGGCGGTGGGGGGGCTTTGGACGGCGGGGAGGCTTCGGAAGGTGGGGGGTCTTTGGACTGCGGGGGGGGGGGCTTCAGATGGCGGGGGCAGCTTCGGACGGCGGGGGGCTTCGGACGGCTGGGGGGCTTCGGATGGCGGGCGGACTTTTGACGGCGGGGGGCTTCGGACGGCGGGGGCTTCGGACGGCGGGGGGTGCTTCGGATGGCGGGCGGACTTTTGACGGCGGGGGGCTTCGGACGGCTGGGGACTTCGGACGGCGGGGGCTTCGGACGGCGGGGGGGGTGCTTCAGACAGCTGGGGGGTTCTTACGGTGGGCTGACTTCGGACGGCGGGGGGGCTTCGGATGGCGGGCGGACTTTTGACGGTGGGCTGACTTCGGACGGCGGGGGGGGCTTCGGATGGCGGGCGGACGTTTGACGGTGGGCTGACTTCGGACGGCGGGGGGGCTTCGGATGGCGGGCGGACTTTTGACGGCGGGGTGCTTCGGACGGCGGGGGGGGGCTTCGGACGGCGGGGGGGGCTTCGGACGGCGGGGGGGGCTTCGGACGGCGGGGGGGGCTTCGGACGGCGGGGGGGCCTTCGGACGGCAGGGTGGCTTCGGACGGCGGGTGGGTCTTCGGACGGCGGGTGGGTCTTCGGACGGCGGGGGGTCTTTGGACGGCAGGGGGCTTCGGAAGGCGGGCTGGCTTCAGACGCCGGGGTGGGCTTCGGACGGCGGGGGGCTTCGGACGGCGGGGGGGGCTTCAGACGGTTGGGTGCTTCGGACGGCGGGCGGAATTTGGATGGCGGGGGGCTTCGGACTGCGGCAGGGGGGGCTTCGGACGTCGGGGGGGGCTTCGGACGGCGGGGGGGGGCTTCGGATTACGGGCGGGCTTCGGACAGCGGGGGGGGCTTCAGACGGCGGGGGGGCTTCAGACGGCGGGGGGCTTCGGACGGCGGGGGGCTTCGGACGGCGGGGGGCTTCAGACGGCGGGGGGCTTCAGACGGCGGGGGGCTTCAGACGGCAGGGGGGGCTTCGGACGGCGTGGGGGCCTTCGGACGGCGGGGGGGCTTCGGACGGCGGGGGGGGCTTCGGACGGCGGGGGGGGCTTCGGACGGCGGGGGGGGCTTCGGATGACGGGCGGGCTTCGGACAGCGGGGGGGCTTCAGACGGCGGGGTGCTTCGGAAGGCGGGGGGCTTCGGACGGCGGGGGGGGCTTCGGACGGCGGGGGGGCTTCGGACGGCTGGGTGCTTCGGACGGCGGGGGGCTTCAGACGGCGGGGGGCTTCAGACGGCAGGGGGGGCTTCGGACAGCAGGCGGGGGCTTCGGACGGCGGGGGGGGCTTCGGACGGCGGGGGGGCTTCGGACGGCGGGGGGGTTCGGACGGCGGGGTGTCTTCGGACGGCGGGTGTACTTCGGACAGCGGGTGTACTTCGGACGGCGGGGTGGCTTCGGACGGCGGGGGGGGCTTCGGACGGCGGGGGGGGGCTTCGGACGGCGGGGGTTTCGGACGGCGGGTGTACTTCGGACGGCGGGTGTACTTCGGACGGCGGGGTGGCTTCGGACGGCGGGGGGGGCTTCGGACGGCGGGGGTTTCGGACGGCGGGGGGGGCTTCGGACGGCGGGGGGGCTTCGGACGGCGGGGTGTCTTCGGACGACGGGCGGACTTCGGACGGCGGGGTGGCTTCGGACGGCGGGGGGGGCTTCGGACGGCGGGGGGGGCTTCGGACGGCGGGGGGGGCTTCGGACGGCGGGGGGGGCTTCGGACGGCGGGGGGGGCTTCGGACGGCGGGGGGGGCTTCGGACGGCGTGGGGGGCTTCGGACGGCGGGGGGCCTTCGGACGACGGGCGGACTTCGGACGGCGGGGTGGCTTCGGACGGCGGGGGGGGCTTCGGATGGCGGGTGTACTTCGGACGACGGGCGGACTTCGGACGGCGGGGTGGCTTCGGACGGCGGGGGGGGCTTCGGATGGCGGGGGGGGGTTCGGACGGCGGGTGTACTTCGGACGACGGGCGGACTTCGGACGGCGGGGTGGCTTCGGACGGCGGGGGGGGCTTCGGACGGCGGGGGGCTTCGGACGGCGGGTGTACTTCGGACGGCGGGTGTACTTCGGACGGCGGGTGTACTTCGGACGGCGGGGTGTCTTCGGACGGCGGGGTGGCTTCGGACGGCGGGCGGACTTCGGACGGCGGGGGGGCTTCGGACGGCGGGGGTTTCGGACGGCGGGTGTACTTCGGACGGCGGGGTGGCTTCGGACGGCGGGGGGGGCTTCGGACGGCGGGGGGGGCTTCGGACGGCGGGGGGGGGGCTTCGGACGGCGGGGGGGGCATCGGACGACGGGCGGACTTCGGACGGCGGGGTGCTTCGGACGGAGGCTGACTTCAGACAGCGTGGGGCTTCGGACGGAGGAGGGGCTTCGAACGGCGGAGGGGGCTTTGGACGCCGGGGGGGGCTTCGGGCGCCGGGGGGCCGTGGGACGGCAGAGGCTTCGGACTGCGGGAGGGGCTTCGGACGGCGGGGGGGGCCTTCGGACGGCGGCGGGGGCTTCGGACGGCGGGAGGGGCTTCGGACGGCGGGAGGGGCTTCGGACGGCGGGAGGTGCTTCGGACGGCGGGAGGTGCTTCGGACGGCGGGGGGGGCCTTCGGACGGCGGCGGGGGCTTCGGACGGCGGGAGGGGCTTCGGACGGCGGGAGGGGCTTCGGACGGCGGGAGGTGCTTTGGACGGCGGGAGGTGCTTTGGACGGCGGGAGGTGCTTCGGACGGCGGGGTACTTTGGACGGCGTGGGGGCTTCGGACGGCGGGGGGGCTTCGGACGGCAGAGGCTTCGGACGGCGGGAGGGGCTTCCGACGGCGGGAGGGGCTTCGGACGGCGGGAGGGGCTTCGGACGGCGGGAGGGGCTTCGGACGGCGGGAGGGGCTTCGGACGGCGGGGGACTTTGGACGGCGGGGGGGGCTTCGGACGGCGGGGGTTTCGGACGGCGGGGGGGGCTTCGGACGGCGGGGGTTTCGGACGGCGGGGTGGCTTCGGACGGCGGGTGTACTTCGGACGGCGGGGTGGCTTCGGACGGCGGGTGTACTTCGGACGGCGGGTGTACTTCGGACGGAGGGTGTACTTCGGACGGCGGGTGTACTTCGGACGGCGGGGGGGGCTTCGGACGGCGGGTGTACTTCGGACGGCGGGTGTACTTCGGACGGAGGGTGTACTTCGGACGGCGGGTGTACTTCGGACGGCGGGGGGGGCTTCGGACGGCGGGTGTACTTCGGACGGCGGGTGTACTTCGGACGGCGGGGGGGGCTTCGGACGGCGGGTGTACTTCGGACGGCGGGGTGTCTTCGGACGGCGGGGTGGCTTCGGACGGCGGGGTGTACTTCGGACGGCGGGTGTACTTCGGACGGCGGGGTGGCTTCGGACGGCGGGGGGGCTTCGGACGGCGGGGGGGCTTCGGACGGCGGGTGTACTTCGGACGGCGGGTGTACTTCGGACGGCGGGGGGGGCTTCGGACGGCGGGTGTACTTCGGACGGCGGGTGTACTTCGGACGGCGGGTGTACTTCGGACGGCGGGTGTACTTCGGACGGCGGGGGGGGCTTCGGACGGCGGGTGTACTTCGGACGGCGGGTGTACTTCGGACGGCGGGGGGGGCTTCGGACGGCGGGTGTACTTCGGACGGCGGGGTGTCTTCGGACGGCGGGTGTACTTCGGACGGCGGGGTGGCTTCGGACGGCGGGGGGGCTTCGGACGGCGGGGTGGCTTCGGACGGCGGGGGGGCTTCGGACGGCGGGTGTACTTCGGACGGCGGGGGGGGCTTCGGACGGCGGGTGTACTTCGGACGGCGGGGTGTCTTCGGACGGCGGGTGTACTTCGGACGGCGGGGTGGCTTCGGACGGCGGGGTGGCTTCGGACGGCGGGGGGGCTTCGGATGGCGGGGGGGGTTCGGACTGCGGGGGGGGCTTCGGACGGCGGGGTGGCTTCGGACGGCGGGGGTTTCGGACGGCGGGTGTACTTCGGACGGCGGGGTGGCTTCGGACGGCGGGGGGGGCTTCGGACGGCGGGGGGGGGCTTCGGACGGCGGGGGGGGGCTTCGGACGGCGGGGGGGGGCATCGGACGACGGGCGGACTTCGGACGGCGGGGTACTTCGGACGGAGGCTGACTTCAGACAGCATGGGGCTTCGAACGGCGGAGGGGGCTTTGGACGCCGGGGGGGGCTTCGGGCGCCGGGGGGCCTTGGGACGGCAGAGGCTTCGGACTGCGGGAGGGGCTTCGGACGGCGGGGGGGGCCTTCGGACGGCGGCGGGGGCTTCGGATGGCGGGAGGGGCTTCGGACGGCGGGAGGGGCTTCGGACGGCGGGAGGGGCTTCGGACGGCGGGAGGTGCTTCGGACGGCGGGGTACTTTGGACGGCGTGGGGGCTTCGGACGGTAGGGGGGGGCTTCGGACGGCAGGGGGGGGCTTCGGACGGCGGGCGGGGCTTCGGATGGCGGGGGACTTTGGACGGCAGAGGCTTCGGACGGCGGGAGGGGCTTCCGACGGCGGGAGGGGCTTCGGACGGCGGGAGGGGCTTCGGACGGCGGGAGGGGCTTCGGACGGCGGGGGACTTTGGACGGCAGAGGCTTCGGACGGCAGGAGGGGCTTCAGACGGCGGGGGGGGCTTCGGACGGCGGGGGGGGCTTCGGACGGCGGGGTGGCTTCGGACGGCGGGGTGGCTTCGGACGGCGGGGTGGCTTCGGACGGCGGGGGGGGGCTTCGGACGGGGGGTGTACTTCGGACGGCGGGTGTACTTCGGACGGCGGGGTGGCTTCGGACGGCGGGGGGGGCTTCGGACGGCGGGGGGGCTTCGGACGGCGGGTGTACTTCGGACGGCGGGTGTACTTCGGACGGCGGGTGTACTTCGGACGGCGGGGTGGCTTCGGACGGCGGGGTGGCTTCGGACGGCGGGGTGGCTTCGGACGGCGGGTGTACTTCGGACGGCGGGGTGGCTTCGGACGGCGGGGGGGGCTTCGGACGGCGGGGGTTTCGGACGGCGGGGTGGCTTCGGACGGCGGGTGTACTTCGGACGGCGGGGTGGCTTCGGACGGCGGGGGGGGCTTCGGACGGCGGGGGTTTCGGACGGCGGGGTGGCTTCGGACGGCGGGTGTACTTCGGACGGCGGGGTGGCTTCGGACGGCGGGTGTACTTCGGACGGCGGGTGTACTTCGGACGGCGGGGGGCTTCGGACGGCGGGGGGGCTTCGGACGGCGGGGGGGCTTCGGACGGCGGGGGTTTCGGACGGCGGGTGTACTTCGGACGGCGGGGTGGCTTCGGACGGCGGGGGGGGCTTCGGACGGCGGGGGGGGGGGCTTCGGACGGCGGGGGGGGCATCGGACGACGGGCGGACTTCGGACGGCGGGCTGCTTCGGACGGAGGCTGACTTCAGACAGCGTGGGGCTTCGGACGGAGGAGGGGCTTCGAACGGCGGGTGTACTTCGGACGGCGGGGGGGGGGCTTCGGACGGCGGGGGGGGGCTTCGGACGGCGGGTGTACTTCGGACGGCGGGTGTACTTCGGACGGCGGGTGTACTTCGGACGGCAGGTGTACTTCGGACGGCGGGGTGCCTTCGGACGGCGGGGGGGGCTTCGGACGGCGGGGTGGCTTCGGACGGCGGGTGTACTTCGGACGGCGGGTGTACTTCGGACGGCGGGGTGGCTTCGGACGGCGGGGGGGGCTTCGGACGGCGGGTGTACTTCGGACGGCGGGGGTTTCGGACGGCGGGGTGGCTTCGGACGGCGGGTGTACTTTGGACGGCGGGGGGGCTTCGGACGGCGGGTGTACTTCGGACGGCGGGTGTACTTCGGACGGCGGGTGTACTTCGGACGGCGGGTGTACTTCGGACGGCGGGGGGGGCTTCGGACGGCGGGTGTACTTCGGACGGCGGGGTGTCTTCGGACGGCGGGTGTACTTCGGACGGCGGGGTGGCTTCGGACAGCGGGGGGGCTTCGGACGGCGGGGGGGCTTCGGACGGCGGGGGGGCTTCGGACGGCGGGGGGGCTTCGGACGGCGGGGGGGCTTCGGACGGCGGGGGGGCTTCGGACGGCGGGGGGGCTTCGGACGGCGGGGGGGCTTCGGACGGCGGGGGGGCTTCGGACGGCGGGGGGGCTTCGGATGGCGGGGGGGGTTCGGACTGCGGGGGGGGCTTCGGACGGCGGGGGTTTCGGACGGCGGGTGTACTTCGGACGGCGGGGTGGCTTCGGACGGCGGGGGTTTCGGACGGCGGGTGTACTTCGGACGGCGGGGTGGCTTCGGACGGCGGGGGGGGCTTCGGACGGCGGGGGGGGCTTCGGACGGCGGGGGGGGCTTCGGACGGCGGGGGGTGGGCTTCGGACGGCGGGGGGGGCATCGGACGACGGGCGGACTTCGGACGGCGGGGTGCTTCGGACGGAGGCTGACTTCAGACAGCGTGGGGCTTCGGACGGAGGAGGGGCTTCGAACGGCGGAGGGGGCTTTGGACGCCGGGGGGGGCTTCGGGCGCCGGGGGGCCTTGGGACGGCAGAGGCTTCGGACTGCGGGAGGGGCTTCGGACGGCGGGGGGGGCCTTCGGACGGCGGCGGGGGCTTCGGACGGCGGGAGGGGCTTCGGACGGCGGGAGGGGCTTCGGACGGCGGGAGGTGCTTCGGACGGCGGGAGGTGCTTCGGACGGCGGGTGGGCCGTCGGACGGCGGCGGGGGCTTCGGACGGCGGGAGGGGCTTCGGACGGCGGGAGGGGCTTCGGACGGCGGGAGGTGCTTCGGACGGCGGGAGGTGTTTCGGACGGCGGGAGGTGCTTCGGACGGCGGGGTACTTTGGACGGCGGGGGGGCTTCGGACGGTAGGGGGGGGCTTCGGACGGCAGGGGGGGGCTTCGGACGGCAGGGGGGGGCTTCGGACGGCGGGCGGGGCTTCGGATGGCGGGGGACTGTGGACGGCAGAGGCTTCGGACGGCGGGAGGGGCTTCCGACGGCGGGAGGGGCTTTGGACGGCGGGAGGGGCTTCGGACGGCGGGAGGGGCTTCGGACGGCGGGAGGGGCTTCGGACGGCGGGAGGGGCTTCGGACGGCGGGAGGGGCTTCGGACGGCGGGAGGGGCTTCGGACGGCGGGGGACTTTGGACGGCAGAGGCTTCGGACGGCAGGAGGGGCTTCGGACGGCGAGAGGGGCTTCGGACGGCGGGAGGGGCTTCGGACGGCGGGGGGGGCTTCGGACGGCGGGGGGGGCTTCGGACGGCGGGAGGGGCTTCGGACGGCGGGAGGGGCTTCGGACGGCGGGGGGGGCTTCGGACGGCGGGAGGGGCTTCGGACGGCGGGAGGGGCTTCGGACGGCGGGGGACTTTGGACGGCGGGGGGGGCTTCGGACGGCGGGGGACTTTGGACGGCGGGGGGGGCTTCGGACGCTGGGGGGGTCTTCGGACGGCGGGGGGGTCTTCGGATGGTGAGCGGCCGTCGGACGGCGTGGGTCTTCGGGTGGCAGGGGGGGGCTTCGGACGCCGGGCTGGTGCTTCGGACGGCGGAGGGACTTCGGACGGCGGGGGGCTTCAGACGGCGGGGGGGGCTTCGGATGGCGGGGGGGGGCTTCGGACGGCGGGGTGCTTCGGACGGCGGGGGGCTTCAGACGGCGGGGGGCTTCAGACGGCAGGGGGGGCTTCGGACAGCAGGCGGGGGCTTCGGACGGCGGGGGCTTCGGACGGCGGGGGGGGTTTCGGACGGCGGGGTGGCTTCAGATGGCGGGGGGGTTCGGACGGCGGGGTGTCTTCGGACGGCGGGGTGTCTTCGGACGGCGGGTGTACTTCGGACGGCGGGTGTACTTCGGACGGCGGGGTGGCTTCGGACGGCGGGGTGGCTTCGGACGGCGGGGTGGCTTCGGACGGCGGGGTGGCTTCGGACGGCGGGGGTTTCGGACGGCGGGGGGGGGCTTCGGACGGCGGGGGTTTCGGACGGCGGGTGTACTTCGGACGGCGGGGTGGCTTCGGACGGCGGGGGGGGCTTCGGACGGCGGGGGTTTCGGACGGCGGGTGTATTTCGGATGGCGGGGTGGCTTCGGACGGCGGGTGTACTTCGGACGGCGGGTGTACTTCGGACGGCGGGGTGTCTTCGGACGGCGGGGGGCTTCAGACGGCGGGGGGGGCTTCGGACGCCGGGCTGGTGCTTCGGACGGCGGAGGGACTTCGGACGGCGGGGGGCTTCAGACGGCGGGGGGGGCTTCGGACGGCGGGGGGGGCTTCGGACGGCGGGGTGCTTCGGACGGCGGGGGGCTTCAGACGGCGGGGGGCTTCAGACGGCGGGGGGGGCTTCGGACGGCGGGGGGGGCTTCGGACGGCGGGGGGGGCTTCCGACGGCGGGGGGGGCTTCGGACGGCGGGGTGCTTCGGACGGCGGGGGGCTTCAGACGGCGGGGGGCTTCAGACGGCAGGGGGGGCTTCGGACAGCAGGCGGGGGCTTCGGACGGCGGGGGGGGCTTCGGACGGCGGGGGTTTCGGACGGCGGGGTGGCTTCAGATGGCGGGGGGGTTCGGACGGCGGGGTGTCTTCGGACGGCGGGGTGTCTTCGGACGGCGGGGTGGGTTCGGACGGCGGGGTGGCTTCAGACGGCGGGACTTCGGACGGCGGGGGGCTTCGGACGGCGGGGGGCTTCGGACGGCGGGGGGGGCTTCGGACGGCGGGGGGGGGCTTCGGACGGCGGGGGGGGGCTTCGGACGGCGGGGGGCTTCGGACGGCGGGGGGCTTCAGACGGCGGGGGGCTTCAGACGGCAGGGGGGGCTTCGGACAGCAGGCGGGGGCTTCGGACGGCGGGGGCTTCGGACGGCGGGGGGGGTTTCGGACGGCGGGGTGGCTTCAGATGGCGGGGGGGTTCGGACGGCGGGTGTACTTCGGACGGCGGGGTGGCTTCGGACGGCGGGGTGGCTTCGGACGGCAGGTGTACTTCGGACGGCGGGTGTACTTCGGACGGCGGGGTGGCTTCGGACGGCGGGGTGGCTTCGGATGGCGGGGTGGCTTCGGACGGCGGGGGTTTCGGACGGCGGGGGGGGGCTTCGGACGGCGGGGGTTTCGGACGGCGGGTGTACTTCGGACGGCGGGGTGGCTTCGGACGGCGGGGGTTTCGGACGGCAGGTGTACTTCGGATGGCGGGGTGGCTTCGGACGGCGGGTGTACTTCGGACGGCGGGTGTACTTCGGACGGCGGGTGTACTTCGGACGGCGGGGTGTCTTCGGACGGCGGGTGTACTTCGGACGGCGGGTGGCTTCGGACGGCGGGGGGGGCTTCGGACGGCGGGGGGGGCTTCGGACGGCGGGGGGGGCTTCGGATAGCGGGGTTGCTTCTGACGGCGGGGGGGGTCTTCGGACGGCGGGGTGCTTCGGACAGCGGGGGCTTCAGACGGCGGGGGGCTTCAGACGGCAGGGGGGGCTTCGGACAGCAGGCGGGGGCTTCGGACGGCGGGGGGGGGCTTCGGACGGCGGGGGTTTCGGACGGCGGGGTGGCTTCAGATGGCGGGGGGGTTCGGACGGCGGGGTGTCTTCGGACGGCGGGGTGTCTTCGGACGGCGGGGTGGGTTCGGACGGCGGGGTGGGTTCAGACGGCGGGGGGCTTCAGACGGCGGGAGGGACTTCGGACGGCGGGGGGCTTCGGACGGCGGGGGGCTTCGGACGGCGGGGGGGGCTTCGGACGGCGGGGGGGGGCTTCGGACGGCGGGGGGCTTCGGACGGCGGGGGGCTTCAGACGGCGGGGGGCTTCAGACGGCAGGGGGGGCTTCGGACAGCAGGCGGGGGCTTCGGACGGCGGGGGCTTCGGACGGCGGGGGGGGTTTCGGACGGCGGGGTGGCTTCAGATGGCGGGGGGGTTCGGACGGCGGGGTGTCTTCGGACGGCGGGGTGTCTTCGGACGGCGGGTGTACTTCGGACGGCGGGTGTACTTCGGACGGCGGGGTGGCTTCGGACGGCGGGGTGGCTTCGGACGGCGGGGTGTCTTCGGACGGCGGGTGTACTTCGGACGGCGGGTGTACTTCGGACGGCGGGGTGGCTTCGGACGGCGGGGTGGCTTCGGACGGCGGGGGTTTCGGACGGCGGGGGGGGGGCTTCGGACGGCGGGGGTTTCGGACGGCGGGTGTACTTCGGACGGCGGGGTGGCTTCGGACGGCGGGGGGGGCTTCGGACGGCGGGGGTTTCGGACGGCGGGTGTACTTCGGATGGCGGGGTGGCTTCGGACGGCGGGTGTACTTCGGACGGCGGGTGTACTTCGGACGGCGGGTGTACTTCGGACGGCGGGTGTACTTCGGACGGCGGGGTGTCTTCGGACGGCGGGTGTACTTCGGACGGCGGGTGGCTTCGGACGGCGGGGGGGGCTTCGGACGGCGGGGGGGGCTTCGGACGGCGGGGGGGGCTTCGGATAGCGGGGTTGCTTCTGACGGCGGGGGGGGGTCTTCGGACGGCGGGGGGTCTTCGGAAGGCGGGGGGTCTTCGGAAGGCGGGGGGCTTCGGACGGCGGGCTGGCTTCGGACGCCGGGGGGCTTCGGATGGCGGGTGCTTTGGATGGCGGGGGGCTTCAGACGGCGGGGGGCTTCAGACGGCAGGGGGCTTCAGACGGCAGGGGGGGCTTCGGACGGCGTGGGGGCCTTCGGACGGCGGGGGGCTTCGGACGGCGGGGGGGGCTTCGGACGGCGGGGGGGGCTTCGGACGCCGGGCTGGTGCTTCGGACGGCGGAGGGACTTCGGACGGCGGGGTGCTTCGGACGGCGGGGGGCTTCAGACGGCAGGGGGGGCTTCGGACAGCAGGCGGGGGCTTTGGACGGCGGGGGGGGCTTCGGACGGCAGGGGTTTCGGACGGCGGGGTGGCTTCAGATGGCGGGGGGGTTCGGACGGCGGGGTGTCTTCGGACGGCGGGTGTACTTCGGACGGCGGGGGGGCTTCAGATGGCGGGGGGGTTCGGACGGCGGGTGTACTTCGGACGGCGGGTGTACTTCGGACGGCGGGGTGGCTTCGGACGGCGGGTGTACTTCGGACGGCGGGGGGGCTTCGGACGGCGGGGGTTTCGGACGGCGGGGGGGGCTTCGGACGGCGGGGGTTTCGGACGGCGGGTGTACTTCGGACGGCGGGGTGGCTTCGGACGGCGGGGGGGGCTTCGGGTGGCGGGGGTTTCGGACGGCGGGTGTACTTCGGATGGCGGGGTGGCTTCGGACGGCGGGTGTACTTCGGACGGCGGGTGTACTTCGGACTGCGGGTGTACTTGGGACGGCGGGGTGTCTTCGGACGGCGGGTGTACTTCGGACGGCGGGTGGCTTCGGACGGCGGGGGGGGGCTTCGGACGGCGGGGGGGCCTTCGGACGGCGGGGGGGGCTTCGGATAGCGGGGTTGCTTCTGACGGCGGGGGGGGTTTTCGGACGGCGGGGGGTCTTCGGAAGGCGGGGGGTCTTCGGAAGGCGGGGGGCTTCGGACGGCAGGCTGGCTTCGGACGCCGGGGGGCTTCGGATGGCGGGTGCTTCGGACGGCGGGGGGCTTCGGTCGGCGGTGGGGGGTGGGCTTCGTACGGCGGAGGGGCTTCGGACGGTGGGGGGACTTCGGACGGTGGGGGGTCTTCGGACGGCGGGGTGTCTTCGGACGACGGGCGGACTTTGGACGGCGGGGTGGCTTCGGACGGCGGGGGGGGCTTCGGACGGCGGGGGGGGCTTCGGACGGCGGGGTGGCTTCGGACGGCGGGGGGGCTTCGGACGGCGGGGGTGGCTTCGGATGGCGGGTGTACTTCGGACGACGGGCGGACTTCGGACGGCGGGGTGGCTTCGGACGGCGAGGGGGGCTTCGGATGGCGGGGGGGGGTTCGGACGGCGGGTGTACTTCGGACGACGGGCGGACTTCGGACGGCGGGGTGGCTTCGGACGGCGGGGGGGGCTTCGGACGGCGGGGGGGGCTTCGGACGGCGGGTGTACTTCGGACGGCGGGTGTACTTCAGACGGCGGGGTGTCTTCGGACGGCGGGTGTACTTCGGACGGCGGGCGGACTTCGGACGGCGGGGGGGGCTTCGGACGGCGGGGGGGGCTTCGGACGGCGGGGGGGGCTTCGGACGGCGGGGGGGGCTTCGGACGGCGGGGGTTTCGGACGGCGGGTGTACTTCGGACGGCGGGGTGGCTTCGGACGGCGGGGTGGCTTCGGACGGCGGGGTGGCTTCGGACGGCGGGGTGGCTTCGGACGGCGGGGTGGCTTCGGATGGCGGGGGGGGCTTCGGACGGGGGGTGTACTTCGGACGGCGGGTGTACTTCGGACGGCGGGTGTACTTCGGACGGCGGGTGTACTTCGGACGGCGGGGTGGCTTCGGACGGCGGGTGTACTTCGGACGGCGGGGTGGCTTCGGACGGGGGGTGTACTTCGGACGGCGGGTGTACTTCGGACGGCGGGGGGGGCTTCGGACGGCGGGTGTACTTCGGACGGCGGGTGTACTTCGGACGGCGGGTGTACTTCGGACGGCGGGTGTACTTCGGACGGCGGGGGGGGCTTCGGCCGGCGGGTGTACTTCGGACGGCGGGTGTACTTCGGACGGCGGGTGTACTTCGGACGGCGGGTGTACTTCGGACGGCGGGTGTACTTCGGACGGCGGGTGTACTTCGGACGGCGGGTGTACTTCGGACGGCGGGGTGGCTTCGGACGGCGGGGGGGGTTTCGGACGGCGGGTGTACTTCGGACGGCGGGGTGGCTTCGGACGGCGGGGGGGCTTCGGATGGCGGGGGGGCTTCGGATGGCGGGGGGGGCTTCGGACGGCGGGGGTTTCGGACGGCGGGTGTACTTCGGACGGCGGGGTGGCTTCGGACGGCGGGGTGTCTTCGGACGGCGGGTGTACTTCGGACGGCGGGGTGGCTTCGGACGGCGGGGTGGCTTCGGACGGCGGGGTGTCTTCGGACGGCGGGTGTACTTCGGACGGCGGGGTGGCTTCGGACGGCGGGGTGGCTTCGGACGGCGGGGGGGGTTTCGGACGGCGGGTGTACTTCGGACGGCGGGGTGGCTTCGGACGGCGGGGGGGCTTCGGACGGCGGGGGGGCTTCGGATGGCGGGGGGGGTTCGGACGGCGGGGGTTTCGGACGGCGGGTGTACTTCGGACGGCGGGGGGGCTTCGGACGGCGGGGGGGGGGCTTCGGACGGCGGGGGGGGGGGCTTCGGACGGCGGGGGGGGCATCGGACGACAGGCGGACTTCGGACGGCGGGGTGCTTCGGACGGAGGAGGGGCTTCGGACGGCGGGGTGCTTCGGACGGCGGGGTGCTTCGGACGGAGGCTGACTTCAGACAGCGTGGGGCTTCGGACGGAGGAGGGGCTTCGAACGGCGGAGGGGGCTTTGGACGCCGGGGGGGGCTTCGGGCGCCGGGGGGCCTTGGGACGGCAGAGGCTTCGGACTGCGGGAGGGGCTTCGGACGGCGGGGGGGGCCTTCGGACGGCGGGGTGGCTTCGGACGGCGGGGGGGGCTTCGGACGGCGGGTGTACTTCGGACGACGGGCGGACTTCGGACGGCGGGGTGGCTTCGGACGGCGGGGTGGCTTCGGACGGCGGGTGCACTTCGGACGGCGGGGTGTCTTCGGACGGCGGGTGCACTTCGGACGGCGGGTGTACTTCGGACGGCGGGTGTACTTCGGACGGCGGGGGGGGCTTCGGACGGCGGGGGGGGCTTCGGACGGCGGGTGTACTTCGGACGGCGGGGGGGGCTTCGGACGGCGGGGGGGGCTTCGGACGGCGGGGGGGGCTTCGGACGGCGGGGGGGGCTTCGGACGGCGGGGTGGCTTCGGACGGCGGGTGTACTTCGGACGGCGGGGTGTCTTCGGACGGCGGGTGTACTTCGGACGGCAGGTGTACTTCGGACGGCGGGTGTACTTCGGACGGCGGGTGTACTTCGGACGGCGGGTGTACTTCGGACGGCGGGGGGGGCTTCGGACGGCGGGGGGGGCTTCGGACGGCGGGTGTACTTCGGACTGCGGGTGTACTTGGGACGGCGGGGTGTCTTCGGACGGCGGGTGTACTTCGGACGGCGGGTGGCTTCGGACGGCGGGGGGGGGCTTCGGACGGCGGGGGGGCCTTCGGACGGCGGGGGGGGCTTCGGATAGCGGGGTTGCTTCTGACGGCGGGGGGGGTTTTCGGACGGCGGGGGGTCTTCGGAAGGCGGGGGGTCTTCGGAAGGCGGGGGGCTTCGGACGGCAGGCTGGCTTCGGACGCCGGGGGGCTTCGGATGGCGGGTGCTTCGGACGGCGGGGGGCTTCGGTCGGCGGTGGGGGGTGGGCTTCGTACGGCGGAGGGGCTTCGGACGGTGGGGGGACTTCGGACGGTGGGGGGTCTTCGGACGGCGGGGTGTCTTCGGACGACGGGCGGACTTTGGACGGCGGGGTGGCTTCGGACGGCGGGGGGGGCTTCGGACGGCGGGGGGGGCTTCGGACGGCGGGGTGGCTTCGGACGGCGGGGGGGCTTCGGACGGCGGGGGTGGCTTCGGATGGCGGGTGTACTTCGGACGACGGGCGGACTTCGGACGGCGGGGTGGCTTCGGACGGCGAGGGGGGCTTCGGATGGCGGGGGGGGGTTCGGACGGCGGGTGTACTTCGGACGACGGGCGGACTTCGGACGGCGGGGTGGCTTCGGACGGCGGGGGGGGCTTCGGACGGCGGGGGGGGCTTCGGACGGCGGGTGTACTTCGGACGGCGGGTGTACTTCAGACGGCGGGGTGTCTTCGGACGGCGGGTGTACTTCGGACGGCGGGCGGACTTCGGACGGCGGGGGGGGCTTCGGACGGCGGGGGGGGCTTCGGACGGCGGGGGGGGCTTCGGACGGCGGGGGGGGCTTCGGACGGCGGGGGTTTCGGACGGCGGGTGTACTTCGGACGGCGGGGTGGCTTCGGACGGCGGGGTGGCTTCGGACGGCGGGGTGGCTTCGGACGGCGGGGTGGCTTCGGACGGCGGGGTGGCTTCGGATGGCGGGGGGGGCTTCGGACGGGGGGTGTACTTCGGACGGCGGGTGTACTTCGGACGGCGGGTGTACTTCGGACGGCGGGTGTACTTCGGACGGCGGGGTGGCTTCGGACGGCGGGTGTACTTCGGACGGCGGGGTGGCTTCGGACGGGGGGTGTACTTCGGACGGCGGGTGTACTTCGGACGGCGGGGGGGGCTTCGGACGGCGGGTGTACTTCGGACGGCGGGTGTACTTCGGACGGCGGGTGTACTTCGGACGGCGGGTGTACTTCGGACGGCGGGGGGGGCTTCGGCCGGCGGGTGTACTTCGGACGGCGGGTGTACTTCGGACGGCGGGTGTACTTCGGACGGCGGGTGTACTTCGGACGGCGGGTGTACTTCGGACGGCGGGTGTACTTCGGACGGCGGGTGTACTTCGGACGGCGGGGTGGCTTCGGACGGCGGGGGGGGTTTCGGACGGCGGGTGTACTTCGGACGGCGGGGTGGCTTCGGACGGCGGGGGGGCTTCGGATGGCGGGGGGGCTTCGGATGGCGGGGGGGGCTTCGGACGGCGGGGGTTTCGGACGGCGGGTGTACTTCGGACGGCGGGGTGGCTTCGGACGGCGGGGTGTCTTCGGACGGCGGGTGTACTTCGGACGGCGGGGTGGCTTCGGACGGCGGGGTGGCTTCGGACGGCGGGGGGGGTTTCGGACGGCGGGTGTACTTCGGACGGCGGGGTGGCTTCGGACGGCGGGGGGGCTTCGGACGGCGGGGGGGCTTCGGATGGCGGGGGGGGTTCGGACGGCGGGGGTTTCGGACGGCGGGTGTACTTCGGACGGCGGGGGGGCTTCGGACGGCGGGGGGGGGGCTTCGGACGGCGGGGGGGGGGGCTTCGGACGGCGGGGGGGGCATCGGACGACAGGCGGACTTCGGACGGCGGGGTGCTTCGGACGGAGGAGGGGCTTCGGACGGCGGGGTGCTTCGGACGGCGGGGTGCTTCGGACGGAGGCTGACTTCAGACAGCGTGGGGCTTCGGACGGAGGAGGGGCTTCGAACGGCGGAGGGGGCTTTGGACGCCGGGGGGGGCTTCGGGCGCCGGGGGGCCTTGGGACGGCAGAGGCTTCGGACTGCGGGAGGGGCTTCGGACGGCGGGGGGGGCCTTCGGACGGCGGGGTGGCTTCGGACGGCGGGGGGGGCTTCGGACGGCGGGTGTACTTCGGACGACGGGCGGACTTCGGACGGCGGGGTGGCTTCGGACGGCGGGGTGGCTTCGGACGGCGGGGTGTCTTCGGACGGCGGGTGCACTTCGGACGGCGGGTGTACTTCGGACGGCGGGTGTACTTCGGACGGCGGGGGGGGCTTCGGACGGCGGGGGGGGCTTCGGACGGCGGGTGTACTTCGGACGGCGGGGGGGGCTTCGGACGGCGGGGGGGGCTTCGGACGGCGGGGGGGGCTTCGGACGGCGGGGGGGGCTTCGGACGGCGGGGTGGCTTCGGACGGCGGGTGTACTTCGGACGGCGGGGTGTCTTCGGACGGCGGGTGTACTTCGGACGGCAGGTGTACTTCGGACGGCGGGTGTACTTCGGACGGCGGGTGTACTTCGGACGGCGGGTGTACTTCGGACGGCGGGGGGGGCTTCGGACGGCGGGGGGGGCTTCGGACGGCGGGTGTACTTCGGACGGCGGGGGGGGATTCGGACGGCGGGTGTACTTCGGACGGCGGGGGGGATTCGGACGGCGGGGGGGATTCGGACGGCGGGGGGGATTCGGACGGCGGGGGGGATTCGGACGGCGGGGGGGATTCGGACGGTGGGGGGACAAAGAACAAAGAACAAAGAAATGTACAGCACAGGAACAGGCCCTTCGGCCCTCCAAGCCCGTGCCGACCATACTGCCCGACTAAACTACAATCTTCTACACTTCCTGGGTCCGTATCCTTCTATTCCCATCCTATTCATATATTTGTCAAGATGCCCCTTAAATGTCCCTATCGTCCCTGCCTCCACTACCTCCTCCGGTAGTGAGTTCCAGGCACCCACTACCCTCTGCGTAAAAAACTTGCCTCGTACATCTACTCTAAACTTTGCCCCTCTCACCTTAAACCTATGCCCCCTAGTAATTGACCCCTCTACCCTGGGGAAAAGCCTCTGACTATCCACTCTGTCTATGCCCCTCATAATTTTGTATACCTCTATCAGGTCGCCCCTCAACCTCCTTCGTTCCAGTGAGAACAAACCGAGTTTATTCAATCGCTCCTCATAGCTTATGCCCTCCATACCAGGCAACATTCTGGTAAATCTCTTCTGCACCCTCTCTAAAGCCTCCACATCCTTCTGGTAGTGTGGCGACCAGAATTGAACACTATACTCCAAGTGTGGCCTAACTAAGGTTCTATACAGCTGCAACATGACTTGCCAATTCTTATACTCAATGCCCCGGCCAATGAAGGCAAGCATGCCGTATGCCTTCTTGACTACCTTCTCCACCTGTGTAGCCCCTTTCAGTGATCTGTGGACCTGTACTCCTAGATCTCTTTGACTTTCAATACTCTTGAGGGTTCTACCATTCACTGTATATTCCCTACCTGCATTAGCCCTTCCAAAATGCATTACCTCACATTTGTCCAGGTTAAACTCCATCTGCCATCTCTCCGCCCAAGTCTCCAGACAATCTAAATCCTGCTGTATCCTCAGACAGTCCTCATCGCTATCCGCAATTCCACCAACCTTTGTGTCGTCTGCAAACTTACTAATCAGACCAGTTACATTTTCCTCCAAATCATTTATATATACTACAAAGAGCAAAGGTCCCAGCACTGATCCCTGTGGAACACCACTGGTCACAGCCCTCCAATTAGAAAAGCATCCCTCCATTGCTACCCTCTGCCTTCTATGGCCTAGCCAGTTCTGTATCCACCTTGCCAGTTCACCCCTGATCCCGTGTGACTTCACCTTTTGTACTAGTCTACCATGAGGGACCTTGTCAAAGGCCTTACTGAAGTCCATATAGACAACATCTACTGCCCTACCTGCATCAATCATCTTAGTGACCTCCTCGAAAAACTCTATCAAGTTAGTGAGACACGACCTCCCCTTCACAAAACCGTGCTGCCTCTCACTAATACGTCCATTTGCTTCCAAATGGGAGTAGATCCTGTCTCGAAGAATTCTCTCCAGTAATTTCCCTACCACTGAAGTAAGGCTCACCGGCCTGTAGTTCCCGGGATTATCCCTGCCACCCTTCTTAAACAGAGGAACAACATTGGCTATTCTCCAGTCCTCCGGGACATCCCCTGAAGACAGCGAGGATCCAAAGATTTCTGTCAAGGCCTCAGCAATTTCCTCTCCAGCCTCCTTCAGTATTCTGGGGTAGATCCCATCCGGCCCTGGGGACTTATCTACCTTAATATTTTTTAAGACACCCAACACCTCGTCTTTTTGGATCACAATGTGACCCAGGCTATCTACACCCCCTTCTCCAGACTCAACATCTACCAATTCCTTCTCTTTGGTGAATACTGATGCAAAGTATTCATTTAGTACCTCGCCCATTTCCTCTGGCTCCACACATAGATTCCCTTGCCTATCCTTCAGTGGGCCAACCCTTTCCCTGGCTACCCTCTTGCTTTTTATGTAAGTGTAAAAAGCCTTGGGATTTTCCTTAACCCTATTTGCCAATGACTTTTCATGACCCCTTCTAGCCCTCCTGACTCCCTGCTTAAGTTCCTTCCTACTTTCCTTATATGCCACACAGGCTTCGTCTGTTCCCAGCCTTTTAGCCCTGACAAATGCCTCCTTTTTCTTTTTGACGAGGCCTACAATATCATTCGTCATCCAAGGTTCCCGAAAATTGCCGTATTTGTCTTTCTTCCTCACAGGAACATGCCTGTCCTGTATTCCTATCAACTGACACTTGAAAGCCTCCCACATGTCAGATGTTGATTTGCCCTCAAACATCCGCCCCCAATCTATGCTCTTCAGTTCCCGCCTAATATTGTTATAATTAGCCTTCCCCCAATTTAGCACATTCATCCTCGGACCACTCTTATCCTTGTCCACCAGTACTTTAAAACTTACTGAATTGTGGTCACTGTTACCGAAATGCTCCCCTACTGAAACATCTACCACCTGGCCGGGCTCATTCCCCAATACCAGGTCCAGTACCGCCTCTTCCCTAGTTGGACTGTTTACATATTGTTTTAAGAAGCCCTCCTGGATGCTCCTTACAAACTCTGCCCCGTCTAAGCCCCTGGCACTAAGTGAGTCCCAGTCAATATTGGGGAAGTTGAAGTCTCCCATCACCACAACCCTGTTGTTTTTACTCTTTTCCAAAATCTGTCTACCTATCTGCTCCTCTATCTCCCGCTGGCTGTTGGGAGGCCTGTAGTATACCCCCAACATTGTGACTGCACCCTTCTTATTCCTGATCTCTACCCATATAGCCTCACTGCCCTCTGAGGTGTCCTCTCGCTGTATAGCTGTGATACTCTCCTGAACAAGTAGCGCAACTCCGCCTCCCCTTTTACATCCCCCTCTATCCCGCCTGAAACATCTAAAACCTGGAACGTTTAGCTGCCAATCCTGCCCTTCCCTCAACCAGGTCTCTGTAATGGCAACAACATCATAGTTCCAAGTAGTAATCCAAGCTCTAAGTTCATCTGCCTTACCCGTAATGCTCCTTGCATTAAAACATATGCACTTCAGGCCACCAGACCCGCTGTGTTCAGCAACTTCTCCCCGTCTGCTCTGCCTCAGAGCCACACTGTCCATATTCCCTAGTTCTCCCTCAACGCTCTCACCTTCTGACCTATTGCTCCCGTGCCCACCCCCCTGCCATACTAGTTTAAACCCTCCCGTGTGACACTAGCAAATCTCGCGGCCAGGATATTTATGCCTCTCCGGTTTAGATGCAACCCGTCCATCTTATACAGGTCACACCTGCCCCGGAAGAGCTCCCAGTGGTCCAGATAACCGAAACCCTCCCTCCTACACCAGCTGTTTAGCCACGTGTTTGTCTGCTCTATCTTCCTATTTCTAGCCTCACTGGCACGTGGCACAGGGAGTAATCCCGAGATTACAACCCTCGAGGTCCTGTCTTTTAACTTTCTGCCTAGCTCCCTGAACTCCTGCTGCAGGACCTCATGCCTCTTCCTGCCTATGTCGTTAGTACCAATATGTACAACGACCTCTACCTGTTTGCCCTCCCCCTTCAGGATTCCCTCTACCCGTTCGGAGACATCCTGGACCCTGGCACCAGGGAGGCAACATACCATCCTGGAGTCTCTTTCACGTCCACAGAAGCGCCTATCTGTTCCCCTGACTATAGAGTCCCCTATAACTATTACTCTTCTGCGCTTTGACCCTCCCTTCTGAACATCAGAGCCAGCCGTGGTGCCACTGCTCTGGCTGCTGCTGTTTTCCCCTGATAGGCTATCCCCCCCGACAGTATCCAAAGGGGTATATCTGTTCGAGAGGGGGACAACCACAGGGGATTCCTGCACTGACTGCCTGCCCTTTCTGGTGGTCACCCATTTCTCTGCCTGCACCTTGGGTGTGACCACACTTACATAACTGCGATCTATGACGCTTTCCGCCACCTGCATGCTCCTAAGTGCATCCAATTGCTGCTCCAACCGAACCATGCGGTCTGTGAGGAGCTGCAGTTGGGTGCACTTTCTGCAGATGAAGCCATCCAGGACGCTGGAAGCCTCCCGGACCTGCCACATCTCACAGTCAGAGCACAGCACCCCTCTAACTGACATTGCGTCAATTAATTAAAATTAAAATTTGTCTTTTTTTTTTTAATAAATACTTTTTTTTTTAAATTACAAAGTTACTGTCAACTATCTGTTTCCTAGCACTAGATTTCTAATAGAAATGCGATAGCTAACTATAATATCCTCCGATCTCTGGCTTAGATATCCTCTAAATTATAATTAAGTTATTATGTTTAATTAGTTCCCAAATAGTCAAAAAAAATTTAGGTTAGAATCCCAACCAGCCACTCAGGTCACAGCTTTTCTGTCCCCCCCGACACACACAATTTGAAAAAAGGTATAAAAGTAAAAATCACTTGCTTACCTTCTGAGATGTTCTCAGGTTCTCTCGCTGACAGAGACTGCTCCTCCACCTCCAATCCTTGGCCTGCACAATGCTAATAATATATAATATAATATGGCACTTACCTTACACCAATGGGTCTTATTATTAGGTTAGAGGAGGAGGGTGGGTGGGAGACACTACACGTGTAGTGTCTCGGGTTTCCTCTCCACCAGAATTTATTGGGGGGGGGGGACTTGCCAGAGGTCGAACTTCCGGTTCCCGCCGAAATCCAATGGGCTGCTCCTGTAAAGGTAAGAGCTTTTAAACTAACTACTCACCTCCAAGAAGGCCCCTGCGCACCGCTGCCACCGAAATCCAATGGGCTGCTCCTGTAAAGGTAAGAGCTTTTAAACTAACTACTCACCTCCTAGAAGGCCCCTGCGCACCGCTGCCGCCGAAATCCAAAGGGCTGCTCCTGTAAAGGTAAGGTTTTTAAACTCACTACTCACCTCCAAGAAGGCCCCTGCGCACCGCTGCCGCCGAAATCCAATGGGCTGCTCCTGTAAAGGTAAGAGCTTTTAAACTCACTACTCACCTCCAAGAAGGCCCCTGCGCACCGCTGCCGCCGAAATCCAATGGGCTGCTCCTGTAAAGGTAAGAGCTTTTAAACTAACTGTGGACTTCGGACGGCGGGGTGGCTTCGGACGGCGGGTGTACTTCGGACGGCGGGGGGGATTCGGACGGCGGGGGGGATTCGGACGGCGGGTGTACTTCGGACGGCGGGGGGGATTCGGACGGCGGGGGGGATTCGGACGGCGGGGGGGATTCGGACGGCGGGGGGGATTCGGACGGCGGGGGGGATTCGGACGGCGGGGGGGATTCGGACGGCGGGGGGGATTCGGACGGCGGGGGGGATTCGGACGGCGGGTGTACTTCGGACGGCGGGGTGTGCTTCGGACGGCGGGTGTGCTTCGGACGGCGGGGGGGGTTTCGGACGGCGGGGTGGCTTCGGACGGCGGGTGTGCTTCGGACGGCGGGGTGGCTTCGGACGGCGGGGTGGCTTCGGACGGCGGGGGGGCTTCGGATGGCGGGGGGGCTTCGGATGGTGGGGGGGGTTCGGACTGCGGGGGGGGCTTCGGACGGCGGGGGTTTCGGACGGCGGGTGTACTTCGGACGGCGGGGTGGCTTCGGACGGCGGGGGTTTCGGACGGCGGGTGTACTTCGGACGGCGGGGGGGGCTTCGGACGGCGGGGTGGCTTCGGACGGCGGGGGGGGCTTCGGACGGCGGGGGGGGCTTCGGACGGCGGGGGGGGGCTTCGGACGGCGGGGGGGGCATCGGACGACGGGCGGACTTCGGACGGCAGAGGCTTCGGACTGCGGGAGGGGCTTCGGACTGCGGGAGGGGCTTCGGACGGCGGGGGGGGCTTTGGACGCCGGGGGGGGCTTCGGGCGCCGGGGGGCCTTGGGACGGCAGAGGCTTCGGACTGCGGGAGGGGCTTCGGACTGCGGGAGGGGCTTCGGACGGTGGGCGGGGCCTTCGGACGGCGGCGGGGGCTTCGGACGGCGGGAGGGGCTTCGGACGGCGGGAGGGGCTTCGGACGGCGGGAGGTGCTTCGGACGGCGGGAGGTGCTTCGGACGGCGGGGTACTTTGGACGGCGGGGGGGCTTCGGACGGCAGGGGGGGGCTTCGGACGGCGGGCGGGGCTTCGGATGGCGGGAGGGGCTTCGGACGGCAGAAGCTTCGGACGGCGGGAGGGGCTTCCGATGGCGGGAGGGGCTTCGGACGGCGGGAGGGGCTTCGGACGGCGGGAGGGGCTTCGGACGGCAGGGGCTTCGGACGGCGGGAGGGGCTTCGGACGGCGGGAGGGGCTTCGGACGGCGGGAGGGGCTTCGGACGGCGGGAGGGGCTTCGGACGGCGGGGGGGGCTTCGGACGGCGGGGGGGGCTTCGGATGGCGGGAGGGGCTTCGGACGGCGGGGGGGGCTTCGGACGGCGGGGGGGGCTTCGGACGGCGGGAGGGGCTTCGGACGGCGGGGGACTTTGGACGGCGGGGGGGGCTTCGGACGCCGGGGGGGTCTTCGGACGGCGGGGGGGTCTTCGGATGGTGAGCGGCCGTCGGACGGCGTGGGTCTTCGGGTGGCGGGGGGGGCTTCGGACGGCGCGGGGGACTTCGGACGGCGGGGGGGGGTTCGGACGGCGGGGGGGGATTCGGATGGCGGGGGGGATTCGGACGGCGGGGAGGATTCGGACGGCGGGGGGGGGTTCGGACGGCGGGGGTGGGGGCTTCGGACGGCGGGGGTGGGGGCTTCGGACGGCGGGGGGGATTCGGACGGCGGGGGGGATTCGGACGGCGGGGGGGGATTCGGACGGCGGGTGTACTTCGGACGGCGGGGTGGCTTCGGACGGCGGGGGGGGCTTCGGACGGCGGGGGTTTTGGACGGCGGGTGTACTTCGGACGGCGGGGTGGCTTCGGACGGCGGGGGGGCTTCGGACGGCGGGGGGGCTTCGGATGGCGGGTGTACTTCGGACGGCGGGGGGGCTTCGGACGGCGGGGGGCTTCGGACGGCGGGGGGCTTCGGACGGCGGGGGGCTTCGGACGGCGGGGGGCTTCGGACGGCGGGGGGGCTTCGGACGGCGGGGGCTTCGGACGGCGAGGGGTTTCGAACGGCGGGGGGTGGCTTCCGACGGCGGGGGGGTCTTCGGACGGCGGGAGGGGGGCTTCAGACGGCGGGGGGTCTTCGGACGGCGGGGGGTCTTCGGACGGCGGGGGGGCTTCGGACGGCGGGGGGGCTTCGGACGGCGGGGGGGCTTCGGACGGCGGGTAGGGGCTTCGGACGGCGGGGGGGGCTTCGGACGGCGGGGGGGGCTTCGGACGGCGGGGGGGGCTTCGGACGGCGGGGGGCTTCGGACGGCGGGGGGGATGCTTCGGACGCCGGGGGGCTTGGGACGGCGGGGAGGGGGGGGGCTTCAGACGGCGGGGTGGGGGCTTCGGACGGCGAGGGGGTTACGGACGGCGAGGGGGCTTCGGACGGCGGGCTGGCTTCGGACGGCGGGGGGCTTCGGACGGCGGGGGGGATTCGGACGGCGGGGGGGGGTTCGGACGGCGGGGGGGGGTTCGGACGGCGGGGGTGGGGGCTTCGGACGGCGGGGGTGGGGGCTTCGGACGGCGGGGGGGATTCGGACGGCGGGGGGGATTCGGACGGCGGGGGGGATTCGGACGGCGGGGGGGATTCGGACGGCGGGTGTACTTCGGACGGCGGGTGTACTTCGGACGGCGGGTCTACTTCGGACGGCGCGTGTACTTCGGACGGCGGGGTGGCTTCGGACGGCGGGGGGGGCTTCGGACGGCGGGGGGGATTCGGACGGCGGGGGTGGGGGCTTCGGACGGCGGGGGGGATTCGGACGGCGGGGGGGATTCGGACGGCGGGGGGGATTCGGACGGCGGGTGTACTTCGGACGGCGGGTGTACTTCGGACGGCGGGTCTACTTCGGACGGCGGGTGTACTTCGGACGGCGGGGTGGCTTCGGACGGCGGGGGGGGCTTCGGACGGCGGGGGTTTTGGACGGCGGGTGTACTTCGGACGGCGGGGTGGCTTCGGACGGCGGGGGGGCTTCGGACGGCGGGGGGGCTTCGGATGGCGGGTGTACTTCGGACGGCGGGGGGGCTTCGGACGGCGGGGGGCTTCGGACGGCGGGGGGCTTCGGACGGCGGGGGGCTTCGGACGGCGGGGGGCTTCGGACGGCGGGGGGGCTTCGGACGGCGTGCTTGCTTCGGACGGCGGGGGCTTCGGACGGCGGGGGGTTTCGAACGGCGGGGGGTGGCTTCCGACGGCGGGGGGGTCTTCGGACGGCGGGAGGGGGGCTTCAGACGGCGGGGGTCTTCGGACGGCGGGGGGTCTTCGGACGGCGGGGGGGCTTCGGACGGCGGGGGGGCTTCGGACGGCGGGGGGGCTTCGGACGGCGGGTAGGGGCTTCGGACGGCGGGGGGGGCTTCGGACGGCGGGGGGGCTTCGGACGGCGGGGGGGGCTTCGGACGGCGGGGGGCTTCGGACGGCGGGGGGGATGCTTCGGACGCCGGGGGGCTTGGGACGGCGGGGAGGGGGGGGGCTTCAGACGGCGGGGTGGGGGCTTCGGACGGCGAGGGGGGGCTTCGGACGGCGGGGGGCTTCGGACGGCGGGGGGGATGCTTCGGACGCCGGGGGGCTTGGGACGGCGGGGAGGGGGGGGGCTTCAGACGGCGGGGTGGGGGCTTCGGACGGCGAGGGGGCTTCGGACGGCGAGGGGGCTTCGGACGGCGGGCTGGCTTCGGACGGCGGGGGGCTTCGGACGGCGGGGGGCTTCGGACGGCGGGGGGCTTCGGACGGCGGGGGGCTTCGGACGGCGGGGGGCTTCGGACGGCGGGGGGCTTCGGACGGCGGGGGGCTTCGGACGGCGGGGGGCTTCGGACAGCGGGGGGCTTCGGACGGCGGGGGGCTTCGGACGGCGGGGGGCTTCGGACGGCGGGGGGCTTTGGACGGGGGCTTCGGACGGCGGGGGGCTTCGGACGGCGGGGGGCTTCGGACGGCGTGCTTGCTTCGGACGGCGGGGGGTTTCGAACAGCGGGGGGTTTCGAACGGCGGGGGGGGCTTCCGACGGCGGGGGGGTCTTCGGACGGCGGGAGGGGGGCTTCAGACGGCGGGGGGTCTTCGGACGGCAGGGGGTCTTCGGACGGCGGGGGGCTTCGGACGGCGGGGGGGGCTTCGGACGGCGGGGGGGCTTCGGACGGCGGGGGGGGCTTCGGACGGCGGGGGGGCTTCGGACGGCGGGGGGGGCTTCGGACGGCGGGGGGCTTCGGACGGCGGGGGGGCTTCGGACGGCGGGGGGGGCTTCGGACGGCGGGGGGCTTCGGATGGCGGGGGGGAGGCTTCGGACGCCGGGGGGCTTGGGACGGCGGGGAGGGGGGGGCTTCAGACGGCGGGGGGGGGTTTCGGACAGCGAGGGGGCTTCGGACGGCGAGGGGGCTTTGGACGGCGGGGGGCTTTGGACGGCGTGCTTGCTTCGGACGGCGGGGGGTTTCGAACGGCGGGGGGTTTCGAACGGCGGGGGGGGGCTTCCGACGGCGGGGTGGTCTTCGGACGGCGGGAGGGGGGCTTCAGACGGCGGGGGGTCTTCGGACAGCGGGGGGTCTTCGGACGGCGGGGGGCTTCGGACGGCGGGGGGGGCTTCGGACGGCGGGCTGGCTTCGGACGGCGGGGGGCTTCGGACGGCGGGGGGGGCTTCGGACGGCGGGGGGGCTTCGGACGGCGGGGGGGCTTCGGACGGCGGGGGGGAGGCTTCGGACGCCGGGGGGCTTGGGACGGCGGGGAGGGGGGGCTTCAGACGGCGGGGGGGGGGTTTCGGACAGCGAGGGGGCTTCGGACGGCGAGGGGGCTTCGGACGGCGGGCTGGCTTCGGACGGCGGGGGGCTTCGGACGGCGGGGGGCCTCGGACGGCGGGGGGCTTCGGACGGCGGGGGGCTTCGGACGGCGGGGGGCTTCGGACGGCGGGGGGCTTCGGACGGCGGGGGGGCTTCGGACGGCGGGGGGGGCTTCGGACGGCGGGGGGCTTCGGATGGCGGGGGGGAGGCTTCGGACGCCGGGGGGCTTGGGACGGCGGGGAGGGGGGGGCTTCAGACGGCGGGGGGGGTTTCGGACAGCGAGGGGGCTTCGGACGGCGAGGGGGCTTTGGACGGCGGGGGGCTTTGGACGGCGTGCTTGCTTCGGACGGCGGGGGGTTTCGAACGGCGGGGGGTTTCGAACGGCGGGGGGGGGCTTCCGACGGCGGGGTGGTCTTCGGACGGCGGGAGGGGGGCTTCAGACGGCGGGGGGTCTTCGGACAGCGGGGGGTCTTCGGACGGCGGGGGGCTTCGGACGGCGGGCTGGCTTCGGACGGCGGGGGGCTTCGGACGGCGGGGGGGGCTTCGGACGGCGGGGGGGCTTCGGACGGCGGGGGGGCTTCGGACGGCGGGGGGCTTCGGACGGCGGGGGGGAGGCTTCGGACGCCGGGGGGCTTGGGACGGCGGGGAGGGGGGGCTTCAGACGGCGGGGGGGGGGTTTCGGACGGCGAGGGGGCTTCGGACGGCGAGGGGGCTTCGGACGGCGGGCTGGCTTCGGACGGCGGGGGGCTTCGGACGGCGGGGGGCCTCGGACGGCGGGGGGCTTCGGACGGCGGGGGGCTTCGGACGGCGGGGGGCTTCGGACGGCGGGGGGCTTCGGACGGCGGGGGGCTTCGGACGGCGGGGGGCTTCGGACGGCGGGGGGCTTCGGACGGCGGCGGGCTTCGGACGGCGGCGGGCTTCAGACTGCGGCGGGCTTCAGACTGCGGGGGGTGCTTCGGACGGCGGGAGGGGCTTCGGACGGTGAGGGGGCTTCGGACGGCGGGCTGGCTTCGTCGGACGGCAGGGGGCTTCGGACGGCGGGGCGGCTTTGGACAGCGGGGGGGGCTTCGGACGGCGGGGGGGGTTTGGACAGCGGGGGGGGGGCTTCTGATGGCGGAGGGGACTTCGGGCGGCGGGGGCGGCTTTTGACGGCGGGGGGGCTTTGTACGGCAGGGTGGCTTTGCACAGCGGGGGGCTTCGGACGGCGGGGGGCTTCGGACGGCGGGGGGGGCTTTGGACGGCAAGAAACACGACTATCCAAACAGGGCAATTTATCATGGCCGATCCACCTAACCTGCACATCTTTGGCCTGTGGGAGGAAACCGGAGCACCCGGAGGAAACCCACGCACACACGGGGAGGATGTGCAGACTCCGCACAGACAGTGACACAAGCCGGAATCGAACCCAGGACCCTGGAGCTGTGAAGAAATTGTGCTATCCACAATGCTACCGTGCTGCCCCAATCACCATGTCCAGGCCCTGAAGTGCACTAAGGGATTGTTTTGGTGGTCAGGCAAAGACCGAGATGTGCGGCATTACGTCAATAACTGCATAGTCTGCGCCCAAAACAACCCTGACAAATATGCCCAAAGGGAGAACTGAGATACACCTGACCCGGGAAGGCCCCTGGACTGATTTACAGACTGACTACATCGGTCCCTACGACCCGGCACAGGAAGTTACACCCTGGTCAGCATTGGCACTTCAGTAAGTGGGCCGAGGCCTGTCTCATTGGGACCAATATGGCCAAAGTCCCGGCAGGTCTCCAGTCCAGCAAATCCTCTCTAGGTGGGGCCTCCTTCGCAGTTTCGATTCGTACCTGACACTGACTTCACCGCCCAGGCAATGCAGCAGTAATGAAGGTGTTTGGAATCTGACAAGAATTCCACATTGCGCATCATCCTCAATCCAGCGGGATAGTGGGGAGGATAAACCACACCCTTGAGGAAATGATCCGTGAGGACTTCCAACAGAACAACCACACCTGGAGCAAAGTCCTGCCCTTTGTCCTTCTGATAGTGAGGAACTCAGTTTCCACCTCCACCGGGTTCACCCCCGTCCCCCCCATGTAGTCATGGCCGGGCGGCCAATGAGAGGGATCGAGCTCCTCCTCGGGTGGATGTATCTGAACGCGAGCTCGCTGTCCTTAACCATGAGACCGCAGTCAGACACCACTGGGAATTCCAGAGCTTCACAACTGACAGCAGCGAGTACAGTGGGGAAAAGGGAAGCTGAGCAATGTGACGGCAGGAGAACCCCATTGGGTATGAGGACTGGATGAAGGTAATGCTCCAAGTCTTCCAGCCTGGCACATTCCTATCCCCCAGATACACAGGACCCTGACCAGCGGTAGATAAGGAGGGTCCAACCGGGTATTCACGGATTCCAAATGAACCAAATGAAGGCCTTCGGTTCCCAAAACAACTTCCACCAGCTCCATCTCACACTTGAAGGGATTGAGGAAGTAGACCCTGACTCCCCCCCTCCCCCAACCCTCCGGAAACACCTGGTACCGGGACCCCCGGAAACACCTGGTACCAGGACCCCCCGGGAGCACCTGGTACCGGGACACCCGCAGCACCTGGTACCGGGACCCCCGGAAACACTTGGTACCGGGACCCCCGGAAACACTTGGTACCGGGACCCCCGCAGCACCTGGTACCGGGACCCTCCCAGCACCTGGTACCGGGACCCCCGCAGCACCTGGTACCAGGACCCCCGCAGCACCTGGTACCGGGACCCCCACAGCACCTGGTACAGGGACCCCCACAGCACCTGGTACCGGGACCCCCGCAGCACCTGGTACCGGGACCCCCCGGGAGCACCTGGTACCAGGGCCCCCCGGGAGCACCTGGTACCAGGGCCCCCACAGCACCTGGTACCGGGACCCCCGCAGCACCTGGTACCGGGACCCCCCGGGAGCACCTGGTACCAGGGCCCCCGCAGCACCTGGTACCGGGACCCCCGCAGCACCTGGTACCGGGACCCCCCGGGAGCACCTGGTACCAGGACCCCCACAGCACCTGGTACCGGGACCCCCGCAGCACCTGGTACCGGGACCCCCCGGGAGCACCTGGTACCGGGACCCCCGCAGCACCTGGTACCGGGACCCCCCGGGAGCACCTGGTACCAGGACCCCCGCAGCACCTGGTACCGGGACCCTCGCAGCACCTGGTACCGGGACCCCCCGGGAGCACCTGGTACCGGGACCCCCGCAGCACCTGGTACCGGGACCCCCCGGGAGCACCTGGTACCAGGACCCCCGCAGCACCTGGTACCGGGACATTCGCAGCACCTGGTACCGGGACCCCCGCAGCACCTGGTACCGGGACCCTCGCAGCACCTGGTACCGGGACCCCCGCAGCACCTGGTACCGGGACCCCCGCAGCACCTGGTACCAGGGCCCCCGCAGCACCTGGTACCGGGACCCCCACAGCACCTGGTACCGGGACCCCCGCAGCACCTGGTACCGGGACCCCCACAGCACCTGGTACCGGGACCCCCGCAGCACCTGGTACCGGGACCCCCGCAGCACCTGGTACCGGGACCCCCCGGGAGCACCTGGTACCAGGGCCCCCGCAGCACCTGGTACCGGGACCCCCACAGCACCTGGTACCGGGACCCCCACAGCACCTGGTACCGGGACCCCCGCAGCACCTGGTACCGGGACCCCCGCAGCACCTGGTACCGGGACCCCCACAGCACCTGGTACCGGGACCCCCGCAGCACCTGGTACCGGGACCCCCGCAGCACCTGGTACCGGGACCCCCGCAGCACCTGGTACCGGGACCCTCGCAGCACCTGGTACCGGGACCCCCCGGGAGCACCTGGTACCAGGGCCCCCGCAGCACCTGGTACCGGGACCCCCGCAGCACCTGGTACCGGGACCCTCGCAGCACCTGGTACCGGGACCCCTGGAGCACCTGGTACCGGGACCCCCGCAGCACCTGGTACCGGGACCCTCGCAGCACCTGGTACCGGGACCCCCCGGGAGCACCTGGTACCAGGGCCCCCGCAGCACCTGGTACCGGGACCCCCGGAGCACCTAGAACACGCTCCGACCGGGAGACAGTGGAGATCAGGTTCCAGTTGCCAGAACCCGGCCACTTAGATCACCACCTCAAAGGGAATACAGCGCACTGGGTTAGCCATGCTGCCTCACGGCGCCGAGGACCCGGGTTCGATCCCGGCTCTGGGTCACTGTGGATTTTCCACATTCTCCCCGTGTCTGCGTGGGTTTCGCCCCCACAACCCAAAGAGGTGCAGGCTAGGTGGATTGGCCGCGCTAAATTGCCCCTTAACTGGAAAAAATGATTGGGTACTCTAAATTTATTTTTTAAAAAGGGAATACAGAGACTCTGCCAGCGCAAATTGCAAATAAATGTATAATGCTCATTTGGACCACCCAGGGCCATCTCGAGCAGAGACTCAGTGCTGAGGTAGCAGAGGACATTCGGTGACAGATCGGAGGGCAGAGGGAAGCAGCGAGCGAAACCCACCGTCCCAGACGACGGCCCTGACTCAACCGTGACCCAGAGAATTGGACCCACAGCTTGACTGAGTTCATCAGCTCGGGTAATATGAAGAATCTTGGGATTATTATTCGTTGGGATCATTTAAGGGGGATAACTGTTTTACTGTGTTTAATAATACATCTGGCTCAATCATGAACTTGTGTTTGTCCTTTGTTCATCTCGCAGTGAAAGACACCTGGGTAAAATATTTCAGGAACAAACTGGTCAAAGTAGCTGAGATTTTACAGATAATAATGGCTAGTCCAGTTCAGTTAGTGATCAATAGTAACCCCCAGGATGTGGGGGATTCAGCGATGGTAATGCCATTGAATGTCAAGGGGCGGTGGTTAGATCCTCGCTTGTAGGGGATGGTCATTGCCTGGCACTTGTGGTGTGAATGTAACTTGCCCCTTGTCAGACCGAGCCTGGATATTGTCCAGGTCTTGCTGCATTTGGACCCGGACTGCTTCATTATCTGCGGAGTCGTGAATGGTGCTGAACATTGTGCAGTCATCCGCAAACATCCCCACTTCTGACCTTATGATGGAAGGAAGGTCATTGATGGAGCAGCTGAAGAAGGTTGGGCCGAGGACACTCCCCTGAGGAACTCCTGCAGTGATGTCCTGGAGTTGAGATGATTGACCTCCAACCACCACAACCATCTTCCTTTGTGCCGGGTATGACTCCAACCAGTGGAGAGTTTTCCCCTGATTCCCATTGACTCCAGTTTAGCGAGGGCTCCTTGATGCCGCACTCGGTCAAATACTGCCTTGATGTCACTCTCACCTCACCTCTGACATTCAGCTCTTTTGTCCATTGATGCACGATCAATGACCACTAAAGCGAGGGTGTAGTCCAACCGAAAGCTTTAATAAGCTAGATGTTTCCCCCAGCAGCTCAGGTACAGAAAGAAGACTGCTGCGGCGACACAGGCTCTTATACCACACCTTGCAGGGCGGAGCTACCATACAGCTTGACCAATAGGAAACATACAATATCTATCAATGGTGTTCCAGCATTCCCAGGTACCGTAATACCTCTACACAGACGACCACATTCACCCCCTGTTAAAAAAGAGTCTGGCGGTGGTGGTGGCTTGATATTACAACATGGTAACGTGGTAGAAGTTATAGTTATGGAGGTACCGTAATACCTCCATGCAGCGTTTTGTCTTATTGTCGTAACTATTTACAGATTCACAATTAACTATACACTTTAAAATGAAGCAATCAGTCGATCGGGGGCCCTGGTCGTCCTCTGTGATTGTCAAAGCTCTGGTGGTGACGCCGGTAGAGGCTCAGGGGTCTGTGACTCCTGGAGCGTGGCCTTGATCTCTGTGGCAGCTTCGACACCCCTAGACGGTGCTGGTGGGGAAAATGGTTGATCTGGGAAGGGAGCGTCTGCAGGGTGCATCGGTGGGTGGGGGGGGGGCCTAGACAGGACTGGCGGAAGGATCGATCCTCCTGGGAAGGGGGAAGCTGTAAGGTGCACCAGTGGGAGGGAGGGCGGTACTGGTGGCTGGGGTGTGCGTGGGGATCCGGCGGGCGCCAGGTCTCGTAGGGAGACCGTATCTTGTCGGCCGTCGGGGTACGCCACATAAGCGTACTGGGGGTTAGCATGGAGAAAATGGGCCCTCTCGTCCAACAAGCCCGACTTGTGCGCCCGCACGTGTTTTCGGAGCAGGATGGGTCCGGGTGCTGCCAGCCAGGTCGGGAGCGAGGTCTCAGAGATGAACTTCCTGGGGAAGACAAGGAGACATTCGTGAGGTGTTTGGTTGGTCGTGGTACAAAGCAGTGACCGGATGGAGAGGAGGGCATCCCAGAGGACGTCCTGCCAGCTGGAGACTGGGAGATTCCTGGACCGAAGGGCCAGTAGGATGGTCTTCCAGACCGTTCTGTTCTCCCTCTCTACCTGTCCGTTACCCCGAAGATTGTAACTGGTCGTCCTGCTCGAGGCGATGCCCTTGCTGAGCAGGAATTGACGCAGTTCGTCGCTCATCAACGAGGACCCCCTATCATTATGTATGTAAGCAGGGAACCCGGAAAGCATAAAGATGCTATGGAGGGCCTTGATGATGGTGGTTGTGGTCATGTCTGGGCAGGGGGTGGCGAATGGGAACCGGGAGTACTCGTCAATCACGTTCAGGAAGTACGTGTTGTGGTCGGTGGAGGGGAGGGGGCCTTTGAAGTCCATGCTGAGGCGTTCAAAGGGACGGGAAGCCTTTATCAGGTGCATTTTCTCTGGCCGGTAGAAGTGCGGTTTGCACTCCGCGTAGATTTGGCAGTCCCTGGTGGCTGTCCTGACCTCCTCGACGGAGTAGGGCAGGTTGCGGGTCTTGATGAAATGGAAGAAGCGAGTGACCCCCGGGTGGCAGAGGTCCTCGTGGAGGGCTCGGAGGCGGTACACTTGTGCGTTGGCACATGTGCCGCAGGACAGGGCATCTGGAGGCTCGTTTAGCTTCCCGGGACGATACAAAATCTCGTGGTTGTAGGTGGAGAGTTCGATCCTCCACCGCAAGATCTTATCGTTTTTTATCTTGCCCCGCTGTGCATTATCGAACATGAAAGCAACCGACCGTTGGTCAGTGAGGAGAGTGAATCTCCTGCCGGCCAAGTAATGCCTCCAATGTCGCACAGCTTCTACTGTGGCCTGGGCCTCCTTTTCGACTGAGGAATTGTGGATTTTGGAAGTGTGGAGGGTGCGGGAGAAGAAGGCCACGGGTCTGCCCGATTGGTTGAGGGTGTCGGCCAGAGCTACGTCAGATGCATCGCTCTCGACCTGGAAGGGTAGGGGCTCATCGATGGTGCGCATCGTGGCCCTTGCGATGTCCGCTTCGATGCAGCTGAAGGCCTGGCGGGCCTCTATCGACAGGGGAAAAATTGTGGATTGGATCAGGGGACGGGCCTTGTCCGCATAGTTGGGGACCCACTGGGCATAGTAACTGAAAAACCCTAGGAAGCGCTTCAGGGCCTTGGAGTAGTGAGGGAGGGGGACTCCATAAGGGGCGCATGCATTCAGGGTCTTGGCCTATAACTTCATTTTGCACTACATAGCCGAGGATGGCTGGGCAGTCGGTGCTAAACACGCATTTATCCTTGTTATTCGTAAGGTTAAGGATCTTTGCGGTCTGGAGGAATTTTCGGAGGTTGGTGGCGTGGTCCTGCTGGTCGTGGCCGCAGATGGTGACATTATCGAGATACGGGAATGTTGCCCGTAAACCGTACCGGTCAACCATTCGGTCCATCTCACGCTGGAAGACCGAGCCCCCGTTAGTGACACCAAAGGGAACCCTTAAGAAGTGGTAGAAGTGGTAGAGCCGCCCATCTGCCTCGAACGCAGTGTATTTGCGGTCACTAGTGCGGATGGGGAGATGGTGGTAGGCGGACGTAAGATCCACCGTGGAGAAGACCTTGTAATGCGCGATCCTGTTTACCAGGTCGGATATGCAGGGGAGAGGGTACGCGTCCTGCTGCGTAAACCTGTTAATGGTCTGACTGTAGTCGATGACCACCCTATGTTTCTCCCCGGTCTTTACCACCACTACTTGAGCTCTCCAGGGGCTGTTGCTAGCTTCAATGACTCCTTCCCTCAGTAGCCTTTGAACCTCTGACCTAATAAAGATCCGATCCTGGGCACTGTACCGTCTGCTCCTGGTGGCGACGGGTATGCAATCCGGGGTGAGGTTCGCAAACAGGGAAGGAGGATCGACCTTGAGGGTCGCGAGGCTGCAGACAGTGAGAGGGGGTATAGGGCCGCCGAATTTGAAAGTTAGACTTTGGAGATTGCACTGGAAATCTAACCCTCGGAGTGTGGCCGCGATGAGGTGGGGAAGGATGTAGAGCCGGTAATTTTTAAACTCCCTTCCCTGGACCGTGAGGTTTGCTACACAAAACCCCGTTGTCTCTACTGAGTGGGAACCGGAGGCCAGGGAGACTTTTTGATTGACGGGGTGGACGGGGAGAGAACAGCGCCTTACCATGTTGGGGTGTATGAAGCTCTCCGTGCTCCCAGAGTCGATTAAGCAGGACATCTCGTGCCCGTTGATTAGTACTGTTGTTGTAGCAGTTGAGAGTGTTCGAGGCCGGGACTGGTCCAGGGTCACTGAGGTTAATCACAGCAGCAGTTGAGTGTTTTCTTCGGGCAGTGTGTGGTCAGCCGAGCTGGGGTCCTGGCAGTCCATCCAAGATGGCGGCGCCCATTGGTCGCACATGGCTGGGGGTGCACAAAATGGCGGCAGCCATCCATCGCACGTGGCATCCGCGGGACAAGATGGCGGCGTCCGGGGGCCGCACATGGCACTGGAGGAGGAAGATGCGCACGGGGATTGTGGAGAGGGTTGTGGTGGTGGTCCGCATTCGCCACCAGAGACCGCAGCGACCACAAGGGCCTGGCATACCACCACGAAGTGGCCCTTTTTACCGCGTCCCTTGCAGGTGGATGCGCTGGCCGGACAGCGCTGCCGGGGGTGCTTGGCCCGCCCGCAAAAGTAGCAGCGGGGCCCCCCGGGGTTGCCAGGCCGCCTTGCAGCACAAGCTTGTGGGGGGATGGGAGATGTCTCGGGGTCGGCTGCGGAGGGGTTCCACGTTGCCCAGGGGGCTGCCGCGTGGTCGGGGACGTAAGCGCGGGCGTTTTGGGAGGCCACATCCATGGAGCCTGCACGGGCCCGTGCCTCCTTGAGGCCTAGGGTGTCTTTCTCCAGCAATTGCTGGCGGCTTTGGGAGGACAGCATACCTGCCACGAAAGTATCCCAGATCAAGAGTTCTGTGTGGTCGCTCTCCGAAACTTGCGGGCAGCTGCAGTTTCTCCCCAACACCAGGAGTGCACGGTAGAATTCTTCCAGCGATTCCCCAGGGATTTGTCACCTCGTCGCTAGCAGATGTCGAGCGTAGACCTGGTTTACCAGGTGAATATAATGTCCTTTTAGCAGCTCCATTGCTGCATCGAAGTCGTCCGCGTCCTCGATGAGGGTGTAAATCTCCGGGCTCACCCTTGAGTGCAGGACTTGCAGTTTATGCGCCCCCGTGGGTTTGTTGTTGGCCGTCCCGAGATACCCTTTAAAGCACGCCAGCCAGTGCTTGAAGGTTGCCGCTGAGTTTGCCGCGTGGGGGCTGAGTTGCAGACACTCCGGCTTGATTCGGAGCTCCATCCTTTTAAATCTAGCTTATCAAATTGATGCACGATCAATGACCACTAAAGCGAGGGTGTAGTCCAACTGAAGGCTTTAATAAGCTAGATGTTTCCCCCAGCAGCTCAGGTACAGAAAGAAGGCTGTTGGGGCGGCACGGGCTCTTATACCCTGCCTTGCAGGGCGGAGCTACCATACAGCTTGACCAATAGGAAACGTACACTATCTACCAATGGTGTTCCAGCATTACCAGGTACCGTAATACCTCTACACAGACTACCACATCCATGTTTGAACCAAGGCTGTGATTAGGTCAGGAGCTGAGTGACCCTGGCGGAACCCAAACTGAGTGTCCGTGATTGCTGAGTAAGTGCTGCATGATAGCACTGTTGATGACTCCTTCCATCACTTTGCTGATGTTGGAGAGTAGACTGATGGGACGATAATTGGCAGGGCTATATTTGTCCTGTTTTTGTGTACAGGACACACCTGGGCAATTTTCCACGTTGCCGGGTAGATGCCAGTATTGTAGCTGTATCATAACAGCTTGGCTAGGGGTGCGGCAACTTCTGGAGCACAAGTCTGCTGCTGATGGTCCACAACACCTCATGGATGCCCAGTCTTGAGTTGCTAGATCTGGTCGAAGTCTATCCAATTCAGCACGGTGATAGTGCCACACAACACGATGGAGGGTGTCCTCAATGTGAAGACGGGACTTTGTGTCCATAAGGACTGTGCCGTGGTCACCTCTACCGATACTATCAAGGACCAGGCAGCATCCGACTAAACCTCCTCTGCACCCTCTCCAAAGCCTCGACACCCTTGTGTGGTGACAGGGAGTGCAGAAAACATGCTCCATGAAGTGAATTGAGGTTGTGGGATTCACGTCCAGAATTAGTTGTTGATTCTGAAGCTTTGTCAACATATTTGTTGAGACTAGACGGGTAGATTAAGGAAATGGGAGCATGGTACACAAATAGGAGTTGGACATTTTCCTTGTTTAGAGGGTGGTGCCCGATCAGAATGTTGGGCTGAATAGGGGCCGGGATTCTGAAAGCATGCGCCCCTTATGGAGTCCCCCCTCCCTCACTACTCCAAGGCCCTGAAGCGCTTCCTAGGGTTTTTCTGAATAGGGGCAGGGTCGGAGAATCCCCAGGGGAGAAGCGAATCCCGCCCCGCCGCCGGCTGCCCTATTCTCCGGTGCCGTTTTTCAGGGGGCGGCGGATTCCCGCCACGCCAGTCGGGGCCGCCCCCAGTAATTCTCCGGGCCCCGATGGGCCGAGAACCGTCCAGTTTTGCCCAGTCCCGGTGGCATGCATTACTCACTTCACGAAAGTCGGGACCTGGCAGGTAAGTGTGCGGAGGCAGTCCTGGGAAGGACGCTGGGGGATCCGACCCTGGGGGGAGGGGGGGGTCCCCACGGTGGCCTAGCCCGCGATCGGGCCTACAGATCCTGCTGGCGGGCTGTTTCCGCCGGGGCCTTCTTTCCTTCGCGCCGGGACCCTTTAGGGCTCCGCCATATTGCCCGGGAGCCGGTGCGGAAAAGAGAACCCCCGCGCATGCATGTAAATACGCTGGCCGGTCCGCGCATGCGCGAGATCACGCCGGCCGTTCCGCGCATGCGCAAACTCGAGCTGGCTGAAGCGGCGCCAACCACTCCGGCGTCAACCTAGCCCCTGAAAATTTGGAGAATTCCTCACTTTCGGGGGCTGTTGATGCCGGAGTGGATGCCACCGGTTTTCCCAGTCCCCAGAAGGGAGAATCCCGCCCAGGTTGTTTACAAGGCTGTAGTTTCTCAGTTAATCATTTGGTTTCTTTCAGTTATTTAGTTGTGCTGCTCATTACTCACCCGATGTAATGGATAAATGTCATCAGTCACATTTGACTCGGTGGGAGTATCTGTGGTTTCGCAGTCACTGGGTGGTGAGGGGAGGTCTTCAGGTCGGTATACAAAATGGCGGCCATCTTTGTCTCCCTCAAGATGTTCAATGACGTAAGTTCGATCACTGAAAACAATCAGTGCACTGGAGGAGAGAGAGAGAAAACACTTTTATCCTGGTGAAAGAGAAATAAATCTGAACTATCAGAGAGAGTAACTCATGCCCTGCTCAATAAATCATTTCCCAACTACATTTATTTTTTACTCATTCGATTCAAGAATGAACCGCTGACTAGGCCAACATTTATTGTCCGCCCCTAATTGCCCTTCAACAGGTGTTGGTTAGCTGCCTTCTTGAACTGCTGTAGTCCATGAGATGTAGATACATCCACAGTGCTGTTAGGGAGGGAGATCTAGGATTTTTCCCCAGTGATTGTGAAGGAACGGTTGTGTGACTTGGAGGGGAACCTCCAGGTGGTGGGGTTCCAAGGTATCTGCTGCTCTTGTCCTTCTAGATGGCAGTGACCGTGGGTTTGGAAGGTGCTGTCTAAGGGACCTTGGTGAGTTCCTGCAGTGGATCTTGTAGATGGTACATAAGAACATAAGAACATAAGAACTAGGAGCAGGAGTAGGCCATCTGGCCCCTCGAGCCTGCTCCACCATTCAATGAGATCATGGCTGATCTTTTGTGGACTCAGCTCCACTTTCCGGCCCGAACACCATAACCCTTAATCCCTTTATTCTTCAAAAAACTATCTATCTTTATCTTAAAATCATTTAATGAAGGAGCCTCTACTGCTTCACTGGGCAAGGAATTCCATAGATTCACAACCCTTTGGGTGAAGAAGTTCCTCCTAAACTCAGTCCTCAATCTACTTCCCCTTATTTTGACCTCTTCATTCACCTGAGGAAGGAGCAGCGCTCCGAAAGCTAGTGACATCGAAACAAACCTGTTGGACTTTAACCTGGTGTTGTAAGACTTCGTACTGTCCTTATTTTGTGGCTATGCCCCCTAGTTCTGCTTTCACCCGCCAGTGGAAACAACCTGCCCGCATCTATCCTATCTATTCCCTTCATAATCTTATATGTTTCTATAAGATCCCCCCTCATCCTTCTAAATTCCAACTAGTACAGTCCCAGTCTACTCAACCTCTCCTCGTAATCCAACCCCTTCAGCTCTGGGATTAACCTAGTGAATCTCCTCTGCACACCCTCCAGTGCCAGTACGTCCTTTCTCAACTAAGGAGACCAAAACTGAACACAATACTCCAGGTGTGGCCTAACTAACACCTTATACAATTGCAGCATAACCTCCCTAGTCTTAAACTCCATCCCTCTAGCAATGAAGGACAAAATTCCATTTGCCTTCTTAATCACCTGTTGCACCTGAAAACCAACTTTCTGCGACTCATGCACTAGCACACCCAGGTCTCTCTGCACAGCAGCATGTTTTAATATTTTATCATTTAAATAATAATCCCTTTTGCTGTTATTCCTACCAAAATGGATAACCTCACATTTGTCAACATTGTATTCCATCTGCCAGACCCTAGCCCATTCACTTAGCCTATCCAAATCCCTCTGCAGACTTCCAGTATCCTCTGCACTTTTTGCTTTACCACTTATCTTAGTGTCGTCTGCAAACTTGGATACATTGCCCTTGGTCCCCAACTCCAAATCATCTATGTAAATTGTGAACAGTTGTGGGCCCAACACTGATCCCTGAGGGACACCACTAGCTACTGATTGCCAACCAGAGAAACACCCATTAATCCCCACTCTTTGCTTTCTATTAATTAACCAATCCTCTATCCATGCTCCTACTTTCCCCTTAATGCCATGCATCTTTATCTTATGCAACAACCTTTTGTGTGGTACCTTGTCAAAGGCTTTCTGGAAATCCAGATATACCACATCCATTGGCTCCCCGTTATCTACCGCACTGTTAATTAATCAAAAAATTCCACTAAATTAGTTAGGCACGACCTGCCCTTTATGAACCCATGCTGCGTCTGTCCAATGGGACAATTTCCATCCAGATGCCTCGCTATTTCTTCCTTGCTGATAGATTCCAGCATCTTCCCTACTACCGAAGTTAAGCTCACTGGCCTATAATTACCCACTTTGTGCCTACCTCCTTTTTTAAACAGTGGTGTCACATTTGGTAATTTCCAATCCGCCGGGACCACCCCAGAGTCTAGTGAATTTTGGTAAATTATCACTAGTGCATTTGCAATTTCCCTAGCCATCTCTTTTATCACTCTGGGATGCATTCCATCAGGGCCAGGAGACTTGTCTACCTTTAGCCCCATTAGCTTGCCCATCACTACCTCCTTGGTGATATCAATCCTCTCAAGGTCCTCACCTGTCATAGCCTCATTTCCATCAGTCACTGGCATGTTATTTGTGTCTTCCACTGTGAAGACCGACCCAAAAAACCTGTTCAGTTCCTCAGCCATTTCCTCATCTCCCATTATTAAATCTCCCTTCTCATCCTCTAAAGGACCAATATTTACCTTAGCCACTCTTTTTTGTTTTATGTATTTGTAGAAACTTTTACTATCTGTTTTTATATTCTGAGCAAGTTTACTCTCATAATCTATCTTACTCTTCTTTATAGCTTTTTTAGTAGCTTTCTGTTGCACCCTAAAGATTTCCCAGTCCTCTAGTCTCCCACTGATCTTTGCTACTTTGTATGTTTTTTCCTTCAATTTGATACTCTCCCTTATTTCCTTAGATATCCACGGTCGATTTTCCCTCTTTTTACCGTCCTTCCTTTTTGTTGGTGTAAACCTTTGCTGGGCACTGTGAAAAATCACTTGGAAGGTTCTCCACTGTTCCTCAACTGTTTCACCATAAAGTCTTTGCTCCCAGTCTACCTTAGCTAGTTCTTCTCTCATCCCATTGTAATCTCCGTTGTTTAAGCACAAAACACTAGTGCTTGATTTTACCTTCTCAACCTCCATCTGTATTTTAAAGTCCACCATATTGTGATCGCTCCTTCCGAGAGGATCCCTAACTATGAGATCCTGAATCAATCCTGTCTCATTACACAGGACCAGATCTAGGACCGCTTGTTCCCTCGTAGGTTCCATTACATACTGTTCGAGGAAACTATCGCGGATACATTCTATAAACTCCTCCTCAAGGCTGCCTTGACCGACCAGGTTAAACCAATCAACGTGTAGATTAAAATCCCCCATGATAACTGCTGTACCATTTCTACATGCATCTGTTATTTCTTTGTTTATTGCCTTTGTTTATACACACGGCTGCCACTGTTCGTCGATGATGGAGGGTTTGAATGTTTGTGGAAGGGGGAGCAGCCTTCTTTGTCCTGGATGGTGTTGAGCTTCTTGAGTGTTGTTGGAGCTGCGCTCATCCAGGCAAGCGGAGAGTATTCCATTACACTCCCAACTTGTGCCTTGTGGACGGGCTTTGCGGGGGTCAGGAGGGGAGTTACTCGCTGCAGGATTCCTAGCCTTTGTCCTGCCCTGGTAGCCACAGTATTAATGTGGCTAGTCCAGTTCAGTTTCTGATCAATAGTAACCCCCAGGATGCTGATTGTGGGGGATTCAGCAATGGTAATGACATTGAATGTCAAGGGGCAATGTCTAGATCCACTCTTATAGGAGATGGTCATTGCCTGGCACTTGTGTGGTGTGAATGTAACTTGCCACATAGAACAGCGATGATTGATCTCCAACCACCACAACCATCTTCCTTTGTGCCGGGTATGACTCCAACCAGCGGAGAGTTTCCCCCCTGATTCCCATTGACTCCAGTTTAGCGAGGGCTCCTTGATGCCACACTCGGTCAAATGCTGCCTTGGTGTTGAGGGCAGTCACTCTCCCCTCACCTCCGGCATTCAGCTCTTTTGTCCATGTTGGAACCAAGGCTGAAATGAGGCCAGGAGCTGAGTGACCCTGGCGGAACCTAAATTGATGATCAGTGGGCAGGTTATTGCTGAGTAAGTGCCGCTTGAGAGCACTGTCGGTGACTCCTTCCATCACTTTGCTGATCACTTAACATCCCTTTAAAGATAAAGGAAAGGGAGCAGCAAGAGATGAGGAATGCGAATGGCCTGTTCGCCTTCATTGCAATGGGTTATACTTCAGGAATAAAGAAACTTGTTACAATTGTACAGAGCTCTGGGTGAGACTGCATCTGGAATGATGTTGTATTGTGTGCGCAGTTCTGGTCTCCTCACGATAGGAAGGATGTGGAAGCATTGGAAAGGGTGCAAAGGAGATTTCCCAGGATGCTGCCTGGGGGAGGAGGGGGGGGGGGGGGGTTACAGAGAAGGGTTACCAAATTACTCCCAGGGATGAGGGGATTATCCTGTGATGACAAGCTGAGAAAATTCAGCCTAAATTCTTCTATATTTACAAGAATGAGCGGTGGTCTCATTGAAACATTGTGAAGGGCCTTGATAAGAGTTTGCTTCTGTTGGTTGGGAATCTCAAACATGGGGCACAGTCACAGGATGAAGATCTGATCATGAAGGACTGAGATGAGGAGAAATTATGTCACTTCGAGGGCTGCGAGTATTTGGAATTTTCAAACCCAGAGGGATTTGAGTGTTCCGTAACTGACCACATTTCAGGCTGGAAGAGACAGATTTATAATCTATATTAATGACTTAGACAAGGGAAGCAAATGCACGATTTGCACAATACAGGCGGGAAGTGGTGAGGATGACACAAAGAGGCCACAGAGGGAAATAAAACTTGGCAGCTGGAATATAACATCGGAAATTGCGAAGTTGTGCACTTTGGTAGGAAGAACAAAGAAGCGGAATATTATTTAAATGGAGAGAGATTGCAGAAAGCTGCAGCACAGAGGGACTTGTGGTCCTCGTGCTTCAATCACAAAAAGCTAGCACGCAAGTTCAGCAGGTAATCGGGAGGCCAATGCAGTGTTGGCCTTTATAAAATGAGGGAAGTCCTGCTCAACCTATACAAGGCCACACCTGGAATACTGTCAACAGTTTTGGTTTCATTATCTACAAAGGTTTTACTGACATTAGAGGCTGTCCAGAGAAGGTTCACTAGGTTGATCCCAGGTATGGAGGGATTTTCTTGAGCAGAGAGGTTGAGTAAGTTGGGCCTGTCCTCATTGGAGTTTAGAAGAATGAGAGGTGACTTTATTGAGACATATCGGATTCTCAGGGGGTTTGACGGGGGAGATGCTGAGAGAACCCTTATGGGAGAGTCTAGGACCAGAGGACATAGTCTCAGAGTAAGGGGCAGGTTTAGCACAGTGGGCTAAACAGCTGGCTTGCAATGCAGAACAAGGCCAGCAGCGCGGGTTCAATTCCCGTACCGGCCTCCCCGAACAGGTGCCAGAATGTGGCGATGGGGGCTTTTCACGGTAACTTCATTGATTTAGCCCAGTGTGCTAAACCAGCCCCTGTATTTGATGCGCCTGACACCAACGCACTGCTCTTCTCAAAGCACAATCCTGGCAGGACACAGCCAGGAGGAGAAGAGAAATGTTTCAGGGATGTGCTCAAAGCATCCGTCAAGAGATCAGACATACCCACAGACTCATGGGAGACCCTGCTTTGTGGCCAATCAAAATGGAGAAGGCTCACTCAGGAAGGCACTGAACTTATTGGCGGTCTTTGTCGGGAACATGAAGAAGCAAAATCGAAGGTTCCGGAGGGAGTATACTGTGGTAAACCACTGAACATACATTACATGTATTGCGGAACACTGCCAGTGTACTCCAGTCATTACAGTAAATCCCAGCCTGCTGGCTCTATCCAGCAGGCTCTGTATTAAAGTGTATGCTCTCCTGCACTGCCCCCATTCTTGGGTCCAGCTGCCGGAGGCTTTACACCTAGCACAATAAATTGATGCACCATCAATGACCACGAGACGAATGGTGAACTATTGTGGCTGGTCGGCGGTGGCGGAGGTATCGGCGGCCCGCGTACGGTCAGGCGAGCAGGGGTCCTGGGGTGCGTTCCAAGATGGCGCAGAAGATCCATCTCCCAACCCTTCAAGCCCCACCTGTCCCCCACGTGGTCTAGTCTGCAGATTCACGTCAGACTCATCACCCATTGAACCGGAGCGGAAACAAAGTCAACCTCACTCTGAGGGACTGTCTTAGAGAGAATCCTCACTGTGAATAAATACCTCCCACCACAGTCATACAGTCACCTTTACCCAATTGAACTAGCAGCCGATAGGTTAAAAATGGGAATATTTAAGCCCACAGAAAAGAGGAAAAAACCCAAGAATTAATTGTCAGTCTTTTTACCTGAGTCCTGAGCAGGTGCTTGCAGAGACCTGGGATCCAGGGAATCTTCTGATGGAGCCTTGGTAGTAACAGTGATGCTGTTGGAAGATGGTTAAACGTCAGTCTAAAACCGCCAAAATCTCAGCACATCCCAAGAGAACACATTGACAATTCTTCTTCAATATATTAAACAGCATTACTACCAGAGAACCAATGTATCAAAGACACTGAGCGAGCATTCTAGGGGTGGCAGGGGGAACTCTAGTTTCACTGAGATGGGGAGAGATTCTCACAGGGAGGTGAAAACGTGTTCTGGTGCTGGTGTGAAGGTTCACAGATATTGGCCTAATCATGACCCCTCTCCCCAGCATCACCATTGACATCCCCGGTTAGATGAGCTATTTCCCATTGGCTCAGGTCCCATTCCGTATAACGTTTCAAACATTGAAATAAAAGCAAAATTGTGTAGAGACTGAACGTCTGAAATTTTAAACAAGTGCAGGGAAAACCCGGCAGGTCTGGAAAAGAGATGAATCATTGTAATGGAAACGTTTGCTCAGTCTCTCTTCATAAGACAGTCGCACCATCCCCGGAACAAGCCTGATGAGCCTCCCGCAATGACAAGAATATCCTTTCTGAGGTAAGGGGACCAAAACTGCGCCCAGTACTCCAGGGGCAGTCTAAGCAAACTTCTATATAACTGAAGCAAGACCTGACTGATGCACTATCAATTACGACGAGACGAGAGTAGAGAGTAATCGAGCCTTTATTACACAGAGATGTGTGGCCTCCTACAGCAGCTTACAAAATGGCTGCTGTTCGGAGAGCACACACATTTATACTCCGCCTACTGGGCGGAGCCAGCAGGCAGGGTTCTACCCCCGTACCTGTAGTACAGGGGCCTTACCGTAATACCCATATATACAATATAATACAACAGTGGTGACTACCACACTGACTCCTCCTGTACTCAAACCCTCTCGTGATAAAGGCATGTCAGAATTCAGTGACTTTCACACCTGGACACACAGGTCCCATTGTACATTTACACTTAGTCATTTCTTACCATTTAGGAAATATTTTGCACATCTGCTCCTTCTCCCAAAGTGGACTAGCTTACATTATTCCACATTATATTCCATCTGCCATGTTCTTGCTCACTCATGGGACATGATTTTTGCGGCTGCTTCCGCTGGGAGCGCAAACATCAATAATCACGCTGGCAAGATTTTGTTTTGCGATTGGCCCCGCCCCTCGCTGGTGATGAAACGAGGATCCTGATATCTATAAATGCAGATATGATCAGCGGGCTTCCCGCCATATCTACCCCTCACATTTAGAATTCTTCCCTCACCGGCGTGACATCACGATGGCTGGATTTACAATCGGTGTTTAAAACTGTGATCCAGGTCAATGGAAGCTGCAGGGGACGCACAGGTATAGCCCCCGGGGAGGAGAGGGATATGCCCAGGCAGTACCCTGGCATTTCCTCCCCAGCAGTGCACCGTCACCCTGGCACTGCCCTCTGGCACCCTGGGGCTTTACCCTGGAACCCTGGCATATCCTCCTGGCACCCTGGTACTGCTCTGTGGCAATGCCCCCTGACAGCCTGGTACTGCTTCATGGCAATGCCCTCTGACACCCTGGCACTACTCCATGGCAATGCCCCCTGATACCCTGGTACTGCTCCGTGGCTATGCCCCCTGGCATCCTGGTACTGATCCATGGCAATGCCCCCTGGCACCCTGGCACTGCTCCATGGCAATGCCCTCTGACACCCTGGCAGTGCTCCATGGCAATGCCCACTGACACCCTGGCACTGCTCCATGGCAATGCCCCGTGACACCCTGCCACTGCTCCATGGCAATGCCCTCTGACACCCTGGCAGTGCTCCATGGCAATGCCCCCTGGCACCCTGGCACTGCTTCATGGCAATGCCCTCTGACACCCCGGCAGTGCTCCATGGCAATGCCCACTGACACCCTGGCAGTGCTCCATGGCAATGCCCCCTGGCACCCTGGTACTGCTCCATGGCAATGCCCCCTGACACCCTGGTACTGCTCTACGGCAATGCCACCGGCACCCTGGTACTGCCCGGTGGGAATGCCCCCTGACACCCTGGCACTGCTCCATGGCAATGCCCTCTGACACCCTGGTACAGCTCCATGGCAATGCCCCCTGACACCCTGGTACTGCTCCATGGTAATGCCCTCTGACACCCTGGTACTGCTCCATGGCAATACCCCCTGGCACCCTGCTACTGCTCCATGGCAATGCCCCCTGACACCCTGGCACTGCTCCATGGCAATGCCCCCTGACACTATGGCACTGCTCCATGGCAATGCCCTCTGGCACCCTGGTACAGCTCCATGGCAATGCCCCCTGACACCCTGGTACTGTTCCATGGCAATGCCGCCTGAAGCCTGGTACTGCTCCGTGGCAATGCCCTCTGACACCCTGGTACTTCTCCGTGGCAATGCCCCATGATACCCTGGTACTGCTCCGTGGCAATGCCCCCTGACACCCTGGTACTGCTCCATGGGAATTCCCTCTGACACCCTGGTACTGCTCCGTGGCAATGTCTCCTCACACCCTGGTACTGCTCCATGGCAATGCCCCCGGCACCCTGGTACTGCTCAATGGCAATGCCCCTTGATACCCTGGTACTGCTCCATGGCAATGCCCTCTGAGACTCTGGGACTGCACCATGGCAATGCCGTCTGACACCCTGGCACTGCTTCGTGGCAATGCCCCCTGACACTGCTCCGTGGCAATGCCCCCTGACACCCTGGTACTGCTCATTGGCAATGCCCTCTGGCACCCTGGCACTGCTCCATGGTAATGCCCCCTGTCACCCTGGCACTGCTCCATGGCAATCCCCTCTGAGACCCTGGTACTGCACCATGGCAATGTCCCCTGGCACCCTGGCACTGCTCCGTGTCAATGCCCTCTGAGACCCTGGCAGTGCTCCATGGCAATGCCCCCTGACACCCTGGCACTGCACCATGGCAATGCCCTCTGATACCCTGGTACTGCAGCATGGCAATGTCCCCTGACACGCTGGTACTGCTCCATGGCAATGACCCCTGGCACTGCTCCATTGCAATGCCCCCTGACACCCTGCCACTGCTCCGTGGCAATGCCCTCTGACACCCAGGTACTGCTCCATGGCAATGCCCTCTGACACCCTGGCAGTGCTTCATGGCAATGCCCCCTGACACCCTGGTACTGCTCCATGGCAATGCCCCCTGTCACCCTGATACTGCTCCAAGGCAATGCCCCCGGCACTCTGGTACTGCTCCATGGCAATGCCCCGACACCCTGGTACTGCTCCGTGGCAATGCCCCCTGACACCCTGGTACTGCTCCATGGCAATGCCCTCTGACACCCTGGCACTGCTCCATGGCAATGCCCTCTGGCACCCTGGTACTGCTCCATGGGAATGTCCACTGACACCCTGGTACTGCTCCGTGGCAATGCCCCCTGACACCCTGGTACTGCTCCGTGGCAATGCCCCCTGACACCCTGGTACTGCACCATGGCAATGCCCCCTGGTACTGCTCCATGGCAATGCCCCCTGTCACCCTGTTACTTCTCCATTGCAATGCTCCCTGACACCCTGGTACTGCTCAGTGGCAATGCCCCCTGACACCCTGGCACTGCTCCGTGGCAATGCCCTCTGACACCCTGGTACTGCTCCATGTCAGTGCCCTCTGACACCCTGGCAGTGCTCCATGGCAATGCCCCCTGACACTGCTCCATGGCAATGCCCTCTGTCACCCTGGTACTGCTCCATGGCAATGCTCTCTGACACGCTGGCACTGCTCCGTAGCAATGCCCCCTGGCACCCTGGTACTGCTCCGTGGGAATGCCCCCTGACACCCTGGTACTACTCTGTGGCAATGCCCCCTGGCACCCTGGTACTGCTCCATGGCAATGCCCCCTGACACCCTGGTACTGCTCCGTGGCAATGCCCCCTGACACCCTGGTACTTCTCCATGGCAATGCCCCCTGGCACACGTACTTCTCCATGGCAATGCCCCCTGACTCCCTGGTACTGCTCTGTGACAATGCCCCCTGACACCCTGGTACTGCACCATGGTAATGCCCTCTGACATCCTGGTAGTCCTCCATGGCAATGCCCTCTGACTCGCTGGTACTGCTCCATGGCAATGCCACCTGACACCCTGGTACTGCTCCATGGCAATGCCCTCTGACACCCTGGCACTGCTCCGTGGCAATGCCCCTGACACCCTGGTACTGCTCCATGACAATGCCCCCTGACACTCTGGTACTGCTCCATGGCAATGCCCCCTGACACCCTGGTACTGCTCCATTTCAATGCCCTCTGTCACCCTGGTACTGCTCCGTGGCAAAGCCCCCTGACACGCTGGTACTGCCCGCTGCCAGGGAGCATTGCCAGGGGTCCCTCTGCGGTGGTCCATTGGGTGGGTTCCCATATCACTTGGGGGGTGGTTCTCCTTGTGTGTGTCAGTGGGGCGAGCCCCCGAGTCCGTGGGTGGATCTCCATGTGCGAGTAACGTTGAGGGGGAATGGCGTCCTCTTTCCTCTATTGGAGATTGGGGTGGCCTCGGGGTTTGCGGCTGCCAGCTCTCTCCGGCCCGTCTTGCCTCGCCCAGCGTGATGCCGTGAGTCACATTTGCAGGTGGGACACCCTAGGTCACCTCCCGGACTCAGAGGATGGTTGAGGGCCAGCATTCCGCTGAATCCCAGTCGGATGCTAAGCTCCCAGATGCTGCCCGAACACCGATGTTGGAACCGCAAAGACAAATCTGGGAACGCCAGGCTGGATGCAGTCAACATATCGTAACGTCCGAAGGTGGAGTCCGTCTGATGTCATTGTGCTGACACACAAGCGGAATGATGTCAACACTGATAGAGCGACGGCCGTCCTGACGTCTTTGGTCCAGGCCACAGGGCCTGCGGTGCTCCAGGAGTAGCACACCATCGCTGATTGGCTGACTGAGCCCCAAATCTGCATTGCACTATGACAATCAAACTCACACATGAAAACGATGTGTATTAAATGGAGATTGACCTCCTTGAGCCAGCATTCTGCCACGTGTGGTGCTGCGGTTATATCCGGTTGTCGGCTGTTGTAGCCAGTGAAATGTTGGTAAAGTTCAAGAAAATGCTGCACAATCTGAGGCGTGGAACAAACACCCTTTCACAAGTATTATCACATTGCAGAAAGGCCACTTCCTCCTGAGGTCAGTCTAACCTCCTCGGATGAGATCATAGTGTCATAAGAGTGTATACACTCATTCAAAGAGCAAAGAATACAGCACAGGATAAGGCCAACCTTTGCCAAAACCCTCAGCAACTCCTTGTGCCGTATCCCTCTATACCCATCCTATCCATGAATTTGTCAAGTTGCCTTTTGAATGCCGTTAATGTATCTGCTCCCGCAACCTCCCCTGGCAACGCATTCGACACTCACCAACCTCTGCGTAAAAAACCTGCCTCGCACATCTCCTCTAAACTTTGCCCCACGGACCTTAAACCTATGCCCCCTGGTGACTGACTCCTCCACCCTGGGAAAGAGTGCCTGCCCATCCACTCTATCTATGTCCCTCATAATCTTGTAGACCTCTAACAGGTCGCCCCTCAACCACTGTCTTTCTAATGAAAAGAGTCCGAGTCTATTCAGCCTCTCCACATAGCTAACACCCTCCAGCCCAGGTAAACCCTCCTCTGCACCCTCTCCAAGGCCTCCACATCCTTCTGGTAGTGTGGCGACCAGAATTGTGCGCAATATTCCAAGTGCGGCCTTACCAAGGTTCTATACAACTGCAGCATGACTTGCCAGTTTTTATACTCGATGCCCCGTCCAATGAAGGCTTGCATTCCGGATGCTTCGTGACTACCTTGTCCACTTGTGTTGCCACTTTCAAAGATCTGTGAACCTGTACGCCCAGATCTCTGACTTTCTATATTCCTAAAACTTTTGCCATTTTCTGTACATTTCCCCTCTACGTTAGACCTCCCAAAATGCATTACCTCACATTTGTCCGGATTAAACTCCGTTTTCCATTTCTCTGCCCAGGTCTCCAACCTATCTATGTCCATTGTGTCCTCTGACAATCCTCAACTCTATCTGCCAGAGAGAAAAAGGTTCTACACACAAGTAGTTGGGGTGCGGAATGCACCTCCTGGAAATGTGGTGGAGGCAAGTTCAATCAGGGCACTCAGGAGGGAATTAGATGATTGTTTGTTTGGAGCGATGTGCAGGACGAAGGGGAAAAGGCAAGGGCATGGCACAAAGCCATGATGCTCGGTTGGAACAATGATGGGCTGAATGGCCTCCTTCCGCACCGTAACAATTCTGTGATTTTATGATTCAAGTGGATCACTGAGATAAGGATGAGAGCAGCGGGGGTGTATGAAAAAGTATAATAATAATCTTTATTGTCACAGGTCGAAGGGCCTGTACAGCGCTGTAATGTTCCATGTTCTATGTAAGTAGGCTTACGTTAACACTGCAATGAAGTTACTGTGAAAATCCCCGCGTCGCCACATTCCGGCGCCTGTTCGGGGAGACAGGGAGAATGCAGAATGTCCAATTCACCTAACAAGCACGTCTTTCGGGACTTGCGGGAGGAAATCGGAGCGCCCGGAGGAAACATAAAATACTAAAGGACTGATAAAGTAAACACAGACCAAATGTTCCGCCCTTGTGGGGTAATCTAGAACGAGAGGTCACAGATATAGGTTGAGAGGTGGTAGATGTAAAACTGAGTTGAGGAGGAACTACTTCCCGCAGAGGGCGGTGAATTTGTGGAACTCGCTGTCCCATAGTGCGGTGGAATCTGAATCATTAAACACTTTCAAGGAGATAGATATATTTCTGATTTTAAAACGGATTAAAGGGATGTGGGAGCAGGTGGGGAGGTGGATTTGAGGTCAGAAAGAGATCAGCCAGGTTTTGATTGAATGGGGGAGGAGGCTCGAGGGACTGAATTGCTGACTTCTGCTGCTAATTCCTATTCCTATGAAGATGGTAAGCTGTGCCCAGCATGGAGGACACTGGTTAAAGTGGATGATCATTGTATCGTGTCATCGCCTTCCTGGAACTTCACGTTTCATGTTGCACGCCTGCCTTGTTTGGTCAGTACACTGGGCGGAATTCTCTCAGCCCGGGGCCAGGCCGGAGAATCCGAATCGCCCAACGCCGCCCCGACGTTGGTGTGGTTGACGTGGTGCCAGTCAAACGCCGAGTCCCGCTGGCGCCTGTACTCCTGCGCCATGTTGCGTCGGGGCCGGCGCGGACAAGGGAGACACCGCGCATGGGCGGATATCGCGCCGGTGGGACTGCGCATGCGCGGGTTCGTGCCGGACCCGCTGCGCATGCGCGCATCCCCCGGCGCCCATTCCACGGCCATTTCAGCAGCTGGAGCGGCGTGAACCTGCAGGGGCAAGAATTGCTGATCCTGAGGCCGTGTTGACACCGTCGGGAAACGCGACGGAGATCCCGTCGCCGTCAACACTTAGCCTCAGGATCAGAGAATCCCGCCCACTGTTCTATACCCCTGCTCCCTCATCTTCTTCACCCTCATCCCTCTCAATGCCCTCGCAATTGGAGGACATGTGAAGCTCGTCCATGTCAGCAGCTGGCAAGATCCCCTCCTTTGCAGCATCAGTTTGTAAGGTGCAGCAAGCCACAATGATATGTGAGGCCCTCTGAAGATTGGAATGGACAGCGTCACTTGATCAACCAGACATTCAAATCCCACCTTCATGATGCCAGTGGTTTGATCTATCAATGTCACAGCATGAACAGGGTTATACCTTCCCCTGAGAGAATGTCAGGCCACTGAACGGCTGTTATCTGCCATGTTTTCAGTGGGTAGCCAATCCAGAATGTGCTGAGATCCCTCGAAAATCTGTGCAGTTGCCTCAGGATTTCCGAGTTACAACAACTTCCTGGGTATCTGGAAGATAATGGACTGAATTCGCTGTTTCAGCGGCTAAGTGCCGGCTGAAACGGCGAATTAGCGGGTGTTTTACCACGCCAAAATCAGCGATGCCAGGACCGGGGGGGCTAGCGGCGACGTCGGGTGAAACTCCCGGCTCCCGCGCCAGAAACCGCTGGTGAATGGCCGGGTCCGTCGTCGCGCAGGCGCATGGTGATGACCTGCAGCGGTCACGCCGTACAACATGGTGCCAGCTGTGTGTGGACCCGACCTGCTATCCACGACCCCACAGCCTACCCCCGGGTCACCCCACCAGTCCCCCTCACCCTCGCAGAAGCCCCCCCACCCTCCCCGGCCAGCGGCACGGATCCCGACCAAGCGTGGCGCCGCTGGACAGAGTTCACGTCAACCGCGCAGTCGGGAACTTGGCACATCAGGGGTGGAACATCGCGGGCGGGCCTGCAATGGCGTCCGCGCGCGACGCGATTAGCCCATTTCCGAGGGGGCAGAGCACGGTTGACCGCCGTTACACCGCTGCCGGCCCCGATTTGGGCGCCGGAATAGATTCTCCGTCCGATCGCCGATTACGATATCGGTGTTGGGCAGCGGAGAATCCAGCCCAAGGCGTTCTGGTGGTTGCAGGCCAGCTGCATATTGAGAGAGTGCGACCTCTCCTGTTGGTGAATTGGTGTGAGTGCAGTCAATAGAACACCGTGCCCAAGGGAATGTGAAATCACAGAAAGAAATGCCCAGTGTTCTGGCAGCCTGGCTGGCTGCATCTCGAGAGGACTGCACATGATGGTGTGCCTCGGTAAGTGAGCTCTCCGTAACAACCTGCCTGGAGCTGGAGAGATCCTGCAGAGGGCCCTGCGGAGCCACAGCATTGCCAACCTTACCGGTGGTAATAAACCTCACTGAGTAATGAAAGACTGTCCAGCTGCTCACTTGTTATTTGTTACCAAGGGGCCGGTTTTGCTCAGTTGGCTGAGCAGCTGGTTCGTGATGGAAAGCGAGGCCAGCAGCGTGGGTTCCATTCCCGTCTCCGACTTGCCCCTCACCTGAGGTGTGATGATCCACAGATTAAATCACCACCAGTCAGCTCTCTCTCTCTCAAAAAGGAGAGCGCAGCACGTGTTACTGACAGTTAATAGGCTGGGTTCGGCGCTTCGTCATTGGGCAGAGAGCCGTTCAAATTTGAAAAAGGTTTTGTCTGAGAAACGGCGGAGAAATCGAAGTTTGAGCACCCATGCCCCGCCCTCCCGCGATGCCCCGCCCTCCCGTGATGCTCCGCCCTCCCGCGATGCCCCGCCCTCCCGTGATGCTCCGCCCTCCCGCGATGCCCCGCCCTCCCGCCATGCTCCGCCCTCCCGCGTCCCGCCCTCCCGCGATGCTCCGCCCTCCCGTGATGCTCTGCCCACCCGCGAAGCTCCGCCCTCCTGTGATGCCCCGCCCTCCCGCGATGCCCCGCATCTCTTAGGCAGAAGTCACATTGGCGCAAGTATTGACAAGTGAGAGCTGGGCGCCATGGCTCTTCAGGGGGAGTGAGAAAGTAGGAAGACTCTGTACAATGGTCGGGCTTGCTGAGGAGAGGAGCGACTTGGTGCCAAGTCCATGGACCTGGTATGTGCTCCCTGGGACCCGGGTGGTCTGGGTCGTTGCTGCCGTCGATGTTTCAAACCCTTTGGTACAAGGTGCAGGCCCCTGATGCTCCCTCTGCTGATGCTCTGGTCATTTGGGAGCCCACCCAGGCCGCCCCTCTGGAAACCCTCAGACCCCGGCTGACCCATCACCGGGATGGGCGCGGCCCAGCTCCATCAGCGGCCCACCAGGCGCTGCCACTCCTCAGTTCACCCATCAGGAGCTCAGCCCCACTGCAGGGGGCTAGCAGAGCTCAAAAATGTTATTGTCCCTCACTGAAGTCTGCGTGGATTGAGGGTGGCAGCGGAGGAGTTTGAGGCTGGCAGCGGAGGAGTTTGAGGGTGGCAGCGGAGGAGTTTGAGGGTGGCAGCGGAGGAGTTTGAGGGTGGCAGCGGAGGAGTTTGAGGGTGGCAGCGGAGGAGTTTGAGGGTGGCAGCGGAGGAGTTTGAGGGTGGCAGAGGAGGAGTTTGAGGGTGGCAGCGGAGGAGTTTGAGGGTGGCAGCGGAGGAGTTTGAGGGTGGCAGCGGAGGAGTTTGAGGGTGGCAGCGGAGGAGTTTGAGGGTGGCAGCGGAGGAGTTTGAGGGTGGCAGCGGAGGAGTTTGAGGGTGGCAGAGGAGGAGTTTGAGGGTGGCAGCGGAGGAGTTTGAGGGTGGCAGCGGAGGAGTTTGAGGGTGGCAGCGGAGGAGTTTGAGGGTGGCAGCGGAGGAGTTTGAGGGTGGCAGCGGAGGAGTTTGAGGGTGGCAGCGGAGGAGTTTGAGGGTGGCAGCGGAGGAGTTTGAGGGTGGCAGTGGAGGAATTTGAGGCTGGCAGCGGAGGAGTTTGAGGGTGGCAGTGGAGGAGTGTATGAAGGTGGATTTGGGGGGGGTTAAGAGAGGTCTGTTTTGATCCCCTTGGGGGCCAAGGACTATGCTCTATACGATTCCCCCCTCCCTTTACCTCAATGTACAAACTCCCCCGGTAATTGGGTAGGTAATAATTATTGTGTGTACTATAATAAACCTTTGTTCATGGCGATCCTTACAACGCGTTCCTGCGTCGCTTCTGTTGGATTCTACAGGGTGAAGGGGGTGTGGGTGTTGGGAACCCTGGCTGGGATTTTTCCTTTTTGGAGACTAAGACCCCACGCCCGCTGTAAAATGGGCGAGAATCACTCCGGGAGCTTTCCTCGCCAGCGGGTCCGCGCATGTGCGCGGCGGCCCACCTCACGCAGGCGTCACCGACATGGCGGAGCCACACAGCGGGCCCGCGCGGAGGAAGGTAGGTCCCTCCCAGATCGCGGTGGCCCCCGATTGCGGGCCTGGCTACCGCTGAGGCCCCCTCCCGGACTCAGATTCCCCCCGCCCCCACCAGGATCGCCACCGCCGCCGCGGGTCCCATCTCCCGGGTGGTACCAGACGTAAACGATGCCAGCGGGAGTCCGGCTGGTCGCCCGCGGAGAATCGCCGCGGGGGCCTATTTCAGCGGCCTCGACTGGCACCGCGGCGACTGCGCTGTGCGCGACTGGCGCCGATTCTCCACCAGAGAATCGGCAGCCCAGTGTCGGAGCGGCATGGCGGGAATCTCGCACGGCCCCGGCGATTCTCTGACCCGGCGCGCTCGGAGAATCCCGGCCGAGAACATTAATTTGTATTGTTTTATTAATTGTTTCGAATTAAATGTTCTCATCCACAGAGATAAACCTTGAAATGGGCCTGCCTCTGTTTCTGGGCCATGCCCACCTCTGGCCTTCCTCCAAAGACACCTCGGTAAGGCCAGGATTTGGGGGGGAATTCAAGGGATGAGGCTGGGGCAGCATCTAGTGCTCTAATTGCCCTTGAATTAAGTGACTTGCTGGGCATTTCAGGGGGTATTTGAAAGTCAACCACATTGCTGTGGGTCTGGAGTCACATGTAGGCCAGACCAGGGAAGGACAGTAGATTTCCTTCCCTAAAGGAAATGAATGAACCAGATGTTTTTTTTTTTACAAGCGACAATGATTTCATTGTCATTATCAGACTTATAATTCCAGATAATTTTATTGAAATCAAATTTCACCATCTATCGTAGTGGGGTTCGAACCTGGGTCCCCAAAGCATTACCCTGGGTCCCTGGAATACAAGTCCAGTGACAATACCACTATGCCACTGGCTCCCCTAAATGCTTGGAGTTTGGATCACAGGGTAAGGAAAATTCACAATATATCTCTCAACAACACTCCAGCGATCAGTGCCAGGGCTGATATCTAAAGAGTGGAAACTTGGACAATGTACAGGACTGACCCTGATACCCGAGATGTTTCATATAATTAACACTCACCAGAGGGGTGGGGAGGAACTAAAAGACTGAAATAAATGCTCGATCAGTATGTTTAAGTCAGTTTGATCTAAGTTTGCAAGGTATAACTCACCAGTTTTGCGCCCTTCTCTGTCAGCAAAGTCCCATTGGAACCATAGTATAATTTCTGGAACTCTCTCGGCACAAGGACACTGCGGGAAAAGAACAAAAAGTGACAATTTCTGTCCAGGCGGAGAGCAGGGTTTATACATTTCAGAATTTAACTTTTAGTTTAGGAGTGAGATTTGTAGAGATGTGGGAGCTTCTGACCAAAGGACGGATATTTAAAAGGTTTGAGTGTTGCCACCTTAAGACGTCAGAGTTTGAAGTGTAAGATCAGAAAGGTCAAAGGCCTTTCTCTCGGCTTCATAATGGTGTCAATATATTTGGGGAGCATTCCTGTCGAAGCCAGGTATTTCTAATACAACTAGTATAGGTAAAAGATAGCTGTTCAAGCATAAATATTAAGCCCCAGTTTTAAATACCCATTTAAAAATGAGAATTTCAGCACCCATAACCTCAGGTCATCTCAAAACATATAGCTTCAATAGATACATGAAACAGCATAATTCCATCATAGATTAAAACAGCACAGTTGCAAGACAATTTGACACTGCTTGTGCTGCTTTCAAGGACAAGGGCTGAATTTCATGGCAACGAGGTGGCAGGATTCCACTGCAGCTTGTAGAGCATTGAATCAAATATATATTTGATTCCAGCTTTCTCGACATGAAGTCTCCATTGTTACATTAGCCAAGCTAGCTTAAAACCAGTTTTTGTTGGTAAAGATTAAGCAGAATATCTCATTCCTTAACATAGACAAGTATGCAGATACGCAACATTTAAAGCTAATGTTGCACATTGAAGATGGACGGCTTGCGGTCAAACCAAATGTGTTTGAGTCTAACCCAAACCAATTAGGATTATATTGGGGTGTGATTAGATGATTTAAGACAGTTATGAAAGTGTACAACTGAAAAGTTTCCCCCCGCCATTTTAGTCTGTCTTTAATTCACTGCGTCTGGCAGTCTGTTAGTCTGTCAGTATGTCTTTGTAGTGATGTAGTGTTTTAATGTGTTTCTATAGTAGTGTTCTCTCTCTCTCTCTCTCTCTTTTTCATGTTTCATTTCCAGACTTTGACCTTTTAAAAGTTACTTTCGAGCTGTCTGCCTAAGCACAAAGATAATGTGTTGATTCTCTGAAAGCTTCAAATTGTCTACGAATTGCCTTTTAAATGACTTTCAAATTGTAATCAATAGAAGACAAATAAAATAATTCCTTTTGGCACCTGAGAAGTTTTAACTGAAGTTTCTGCTGAGTCCCAGTATTCGCAAAGTGCTACTGGTAACCGAATAGCAGAAATGATATAAATTCCTTCAACTTTACACAATCGAATAATACTAGGAATCTAACAACTTGGCGTAGTCCAGAAATATTATTAGATCTTTCAACTTGTCGTAGTTCGGCAGGAATAGATCCTTCAAATCCAGATTCCTTCAATTCCCCTCTCATTGTTAGAATTTGTTTTATTCTTTCACGCCCTGTGACCATGGCTGGCAAGATCAGTGCTTGTTCCCCATCCCAAATTGTCATTTAACTGAGTGGTTTTTAAGGGGGTTTCAGATGGCAATTAATAGTCAATCACATTGCTGAGAGTCTGGAGTGACACAGAAATGTAGCAATATGGCTATTGGAGCAGAAGTAAGTCATTCAGCTATTCGAGCCTGCTCCGCCATTCAATCAGATCATGGCTGATCGCTTCCGGATCTCAAATCCACCTCGGCCTCTTCCCCATGTCCTTAATGACTCCGATTCCACCGCACTATAATAATAATCGCTTATTGTCACAAGTAGGCTTCAATGAAGTTACTGTGAAAAGCCCCTAGTCGCCACATTCCGGCGCCTGTTCGGAGAGGCTGGTACGGAATTGAACCTGCGCTGCTGGCCTTGTTCTGTATTACAAGCCAGCTGTCTTAGCCCACTGTGCTAAACTATGAGGCAGCGAGATCCACAAATTCACCGCCCTCTACGAGAAGTAGTTCCTCCTCATTTCAGTTTTACATCTACCGCCTCTCAACCTCTATCCGTGACCTCTCATTCTAGATTACCCCACAAGGGCGAATATTTGGTCTACATTTACTTTATCAATCCCTCTTAGTATTTTATATACCTTGATCAGATCCCCTATCATTCTTCTAAACTCCAGCGCGTAGAAACCAAAACTATATAAGCCTGGAATCAATCTGGTGACCCTCCTCTGAACTGCCTCCAATGCCACCACATCCCTCCTCAAATAAGGAGACCAAAACTGGACACAATACTCCAGATGTGGTCTCACCAACACCCTATACAATTGCAACAACACTTCTCTACTTTTATACTCCAGTCCTTTTGCAATAAACGCTAACATTCCATTTGCCTTTTTAATTACGTGCTGTACCTGCATACCGACTTTCTGTGATTCATGAACAAAGACACCCAGATCCCTCTGCCCAGATGTGTTTTGAATCTGCTTTCCATTCAGGTAATAATTTGCCTTTCTATTTTTTTGGCCAAAGTGGATAATCTCACATTTATCCACATTAAACTCTATCTGCAAAATGTTGGCCCAATCTTCGAGCCTATCTATATCATTGAATCATAGAATTTACAGTGCATAAGCAGGCCATTCGGCCCATCGGGTCTGCCCTTGGAAAGAGCTCCCTACCTAAACCCACACCTCCACCCTATCCCCGTAACCCAACCTAACCTTTTTTGGATATTAAGGGCAATTTAGCATGGCCAATTCATCTAACCTGTACATCTTTGGACTGTGGGAGGAAACCGGAGGACCCGGAGGAAACCCACGTACACACGTGGAGGATGTGCAGACTCCACACAGCCAGTGACCGAAGCCGGGAATCGAACCTGGCACCCTGGAGCTGTGAAGCAACTGTGCTAACCACTGTGCTACAGTGCCCCCCCCCAATCTGTAAAATCTGTAGCTCCTCTTCACTGCCTGCTTTCCCACCTATTTTGCTACGTTACACTTATTCCCTGCTTGCAGGTTATTTATGTAGATTGTAAACAGTTGTGGTCTGAGGACTGACCCCTGCGGCACCCCCACTAGTTACAGCTCACCAGCCAGAGAAGGACCCATTTCACCCAACCCTCGTCTTTCTGTCAGCCAGCCAATCCTCAATCCAGTCTAGTAATCTACCCCCAATCCCCTGAGATCTCACTTCTGGATCAATCTTTTATGCGGCACCTTATCAAACACCTTCTGGAAGTCTAGAGATACCACATCCACAGGTTCCCCATTATCCACCTTGCCGTTTAGTTCCTCAAAGAACTCTAGCAAGTTTACCAAGCATGACGTACTTTCATAAAACCACGCTGACAATGGTGGATTGAGATTCGTCTTTCCAAATGTTCAGTCATCTCCTCCTTAATGATTGATTCCAGCAACTTCCCCACCACAGGGGTCAAGCTAACCGGTCTATAGTTTCCTACTTTTTGCTTCTCTCCCTTTTTGAATCAGGGCATCACATTAGCGTGTTTCCCAGCCACTGGGACCCTACCAGAATCCAAGCAATTCTGAAATGTCATAACCAATGCATCCACTATCTCTGCTGCGACCTCCCTTAACATCCTCGGGTGCAGGCCATCAGGTCCAGGAGACTTATCTGCCCTTAATCTCATCAGTTTATTCAATACTATTTCCCTAGTGATGGTTATTGTACCAGGTTCCTCTGCATTAACTGCAGTTTGGAGAATTTTAAAATTATCTTCTACACTGAAGACAGAGGCAAAATATTGGTTCAGTGCCTCCGCCAACTCTTTTAAAAAAATTTGTCCATGGGATGTGGGTGTCTCTGGCTGGGCCATCATTTATTGCTCGTCCCTGAGGGCATTTAAGAGTCAACCACATTGCTGTGGGTCTGGAGTCACACGTAGGCCAGACCGGGTAAGGACGGCAGATTTCCCTCCCTAAAGGACATTAGTGATCCAGATGAGTTTTTTCGGCAATTGACAATGGTTTCATTGTCATTTTCTAGACTTTTAATTCCAGATTTTCATTGAATTCAAATTTTACCATCTGCCATAATGGGATTCGACCGTGGGTCCCCACAGCATGATTCTGGGTCTCTGGATTACTAATCAGGTGGAAACACCACAACACCACCGCCTCCCCTAATGTGGTTCCCATTATTGCCTCACCAGTATCATCTTCTAAAGGGCCAATATTTACTTCAGCTATTCTCTTCCTCTTTATAGAAGCTTTTGATATCAGTGTTTATATAAGGGTTGTGGTGATGGGAGACTTCAACTTCCCCAATATTGACTGGGACTCACTTAGTGCTAGGGGCTTAGACGGGGCGGAGTTTGTAAGGAGCATCCAGGAGGGCTTCTTAAAACAATATGTAAACAGTCCAACTAGGGAAGGGGCGGTACTGGACCTGGTATTGGGGAATGAGCCGGGCCAGGTGGTAGATGTTTCAGTAGGGGAGCATTTTGGTAACAGTGACCATAATTCAGTAAGTTTTAAAGTACTGGTGGACAAGGATAAGAGTGGTCCTAGGATGAATGTGCTAAATTGGGGGAAGGCTAATTATAACGATATTAGGCGGGAACTGAAGAACATAGATTGGGGGCGGATGTTTGAGGGCAAATCAACATCTGACATGTGGGAGGCTTTCAAGTGTCAGTTGAAAGGAATTCAGGACCGGCATGTTCCTGTGAGGAAGAAGGATAAAGACGGCAATTTTCGGGAATCTTGGATAACGAGAGATATTGTCGGCCTCGTGAAAAAGAAAAAGGAGGCATTTGTCAGGGCTAAAAGGCTGGGAACAGACGAAGCCTGCGTGGAATATAAGGAAAGTAGGAAGGAACTTAAGCAAGGAGTCAGGAGGGCTAGAAGGGGTCACGAAAAGTCATTGGCAAATAGGGTTCAGGAAAATCCCAAGGCTTTTTACACGTACATAAAAAGTAAGAGGGAAGCCAGGGAAAGGGTTGGCCCACTGAAGGATAGGCAAGGGAATCTATGTGTGGAGCCAGAGGAAATGGGCGAGGTACTAAATGAATACTTTGCATCAGTATTCACCAAAGAGAAGAAATTGGCAGATGTTGAGTCTGGAGAAGGGTGTGTAGATAGCCTGGGTCACATTGAGATCCAAAAAGACGAGGTGTTGGGTGTCTTAAAAAAATATTAAGGTAGATAAGTCCCCAGAGCCTGATGGGATCTACCCCAGAATACTGAAGGAGGCTGGAGAGGAAATTGCTGAGGCCTTGACAGAAATCTTTGGATCCTCACTGTCTTCAGGGGTTGTCCCGGAGGACTGGAGAATAGCCAATGTTGTTCCTCTGTTTAAGAAGGGTAGCAAGGATAATCCAGGGAACTACAGGTCGGTGAGCCTTACTTCAGTGGTAGGGAAATTACTGGAGAGAATTCTTTGAGACAGGATCTACTCCCATTTGGAAGCAAATGGATGTATTAGTGAGAGGCAGCATGGTTTTGTGAAGGGGAGGTCGTGTCTCACTAACTTGATAGAGTTTTTCGAGGAGGTCACTAAGATGATTGATGCAGGTAGGGCAGTGGATGTTGTCTATATGGACTTCAGTAAGGCCTTTGACAAGGTCCCTCATGGTAGACTAGTACAAAAGATAAAGTCACACGGGATCAGGGGTGAGCTGGCAAGGTGGATACAGAACTGGCTAGGTCATAGAAGGCAGAGAGTAGCAATGGAAGGATGCTTTTCTAATTGGAGGGCTGTGACCAGTGGTGTTCCACAGAGATCAGTGCTGGGACCTTTGTCCTTTGTAGTATATATAAATGATTTGGAGGAAAATGTAACTGGTCTGATTAGTAAGTTTGCAGACGACACAAAGGTTGGTGGAATTGCGGATAGCGATGAGGACTGTCAGAGGATACACAGGATTTAGATTGTTTGGAGACTTGGGCGAAGAGATGGCAGATGGAGTTTAATCCGGACAAATGTGAGGTAATGCATTTTGGAAGGTCTAATGCAGGTAGGGAATATACAGTGAATGGTAGAACCCTCAAGAGTATTGAAAGTCAAAGAGATCTAGGAGTACAGGTCCACAGGTCATTGAAAGGGGCAACACAGGTGGAGAAGGTAGTCAAGAAGGCATACGGCATGCTTGCCTTCATTGGCCGGGGCATTGAGTATAAGAATTGGCATATTGCAGCTGTATAGAACCTTAGTTAGGCCACACTTGGAGTATAGTGTTCAATTCTGGTCGCCACACTACCAGAAGGCTTTAGAGAGGGTGCAGAAGAGATTTACCAGAATGTTGCCTGGTATGGAGGGCATTAGCTATGAGGAGCGGTTGAATAAACTCGGTTTGTTCTCACTGGAGCGAAGGAGGTTGAGGGGAGACCTGATAGAGGTATACAAAATTATGAGGGGCATAGACAGAGTGGATAGTCAGAGGCTTTTTCCCAGGGTAGAGGGGTCAATTACTAGGGGGCATAGGTTTAAGGTGCGAGGGGCAAGGTTTAGAGGAGATGTACGAGGCAAGTTTTTTTACGCAGAGGGTAGTGGGTGCCTGGAACTCGCTGCCGGAGGAGGTGGTGGAAGCAGGGACGATAGTGACGTTTAAGGGGCATCTTGACAAATACATGAATAGGATGGGAATAGAGGGATACGGACCAAGGAAGTGTAGAAGATTGTAGTTTAGTCGGGCAGCAAAGGTGTGTGGCTGCCTCCTGAAGCAAAGCGTCCAGGTAACTCTCCCCCACCCTGCTGTGCCGCAGTGTCTGAAGCTCAGACTCCAGCTCATCAACTCTGAGCCGAAATTCCTCAAGCAACAAACACTTGCTGCAGATGTCGTCACTGCAGCTCGGAATGAGATTGACCAACTCCCACATCATACAGCTACTGCACATCGTCTACCCAGCTCCAATAGCAGACAGCTACAGCACATCGCCTGCCCAGCTCTCATATCACACAGCTACAGCACATCGCCTGCCCAGCTCCCACATCATACAGCTACAGCACATCGCCTGCCTAGCTCCCACATCATACAGCTACAGCACATCGCCTGCCCAGCTCCCACATCATACAGCTACAGCACATCGCCTGCCCAGCTCCCACATCACACAGCTACAGCACATCGCCTGCCCAGCTCCCACATCACACAGCTGCAGCACATCGCCTGCCCAGCTCCCACATCATACAGCTACAGCACATCGCCTGCCCAGCTCCCACATCACACAGCTACAGCACATCGCCTGCCCAGCTCCCACATCACACAGCTGCAGCACATCGCCTGCCCAGCTCCCACATCACACAGCTGCAGCACATCGCCTGCCCAGCTCCCACATCACACAGCTACAGCACATCGCCTGCCCAGCTCCCACATCACACAGCTACAGCACATCGCCTGCCCAGCTCCCACATCACACAGCTACAGCACATCGCCTGCCCAGCTCCCACATCATACAGCTACAGCACATCGCCTGCCCAGCTCCCACATCATACAGCTACAGCACATCGCCTGCCCAGCTCCCACATCACACAGCTACAGTACATCGCCTGCCCAGCTCCCACATCACACAGCTACAGCACATCGCCTGCCCAGCTCCCACATCACACAGCTGCAGCACATCGCCTGCCCAGCTCCCACATCATACAGCTACAGCACGTCGCCTGCCCAGCTCCCACATCATACAGCTACAGCACATTGCCTGCCCAGCTCCCACATCATACAGCTACAGCACATCGCCTGCCCAGCTCCCACATCATACAGCTACAGCACATCGCCTGCCCAGCTCCCACATCATACAGCTGCAGCACATCGCCTGCCCAGCTCCCACATCACACAGCTGCAGCACATCGCCTGCCCAGCTCCCACATCACACAGCTGCAGCACATCGCCTGCCCAGCTCCCACATCACACAGCTGCAGCACATCGCCTGCCCAGCTCCCACATCACACAGCTACAGCACATCGCCTGCCCAGCACCCAAATCATATAGCTACAGCACATCACCTGCCCAGTTCCCACATCATACAGCTGTAGCACATCGCCTGCCCAGCACCCACATCATACAGCTACAGCACATCACCTGCACAGCTCCCACATCACACAGCTACAACACATCGCCTGCCCAGCTCCCACTTCATACAGCTGCAGCACATCGCCTGCCCAGCTCCCACATCATACAGCTACAGCACTTAATACTCACCGCTCTGTTGCACCGCACTCCGAGACTGCTCCCTGGAGACAAGGCCGTGAATCCCCGAGGCGAGTTCCTTAATACCCACCGCTCCGCGCTCCGAGACAGCTCACTGGAGGCTAGGCCCTGAATCCCTGAGGTCACTTACTTAATACTCACCCTCCGCGTCTGCTCCCCGGAGACTGGGCGCCAAGGTGAGTTCCTTAATACTCACCACTCCGCCCTCCGAGACTGCTCCCTGGAGACTAGGCCTTGAATCCATGAGCTGAATTATTTTATTCTCACTGCTCCGCTCTCCCAGACTGCTCCCTGGAAACAAGGCCTCGAATCCCCGAGGTGAGTTCCTTGATACTCACCACTCCGCCCTCCGAGACTGCTCCCTGGAGACTAGGCCATGAATCCCCCAGTGAGTTACTTTATACTCACCGATCCGCCATGATCATAATCAATCGTGGAGCAGGCTGGATGGGCAAATGGCCTCCTCCTGCTCCTATTTTCTCTGCTTCTATGTATTTAGTTTGCCTCACAATAAATTAAAACTATCTACTAACATTCCTAATGACTTGCTGTACCTGTATACCAGCCTTTTGTGATTCATGCACAAGAACACCCAGATCCCTCTGCACCTTCGAGCTCTGCAATCTATCATTGTTTGGATCATTCGCTTTTTTTTATTCTTCCTGCCAAAATGGCCAATTTCACATTTGCCCACAATGTACTCTATTTGCCAAAGTTTCTTCCCACTCACATACCCCACTTATGTCAATTTGTGGCCTCTTTATGCCCTCTTCACAATTTACTTTCCGACCTATCTTTATCATCAGCAGATTTAGCAGCCATCCCTTCAGCCCCGTCATCCAAGTCATTGGATCACTGATCCCCATGGAACACCACTCGTTGCATCTTGCCAACTTGATAAGGACCCATTTGTGCCGACTCTCACTCTTATCCAACCAATCTTCTATCCATGCCGATATGGTTCCTCCGACACGATGGCCTTTTATTTTCCGCAATAACATTATGATGTGGCACCTTATCAAATGCCTGCTGGAAATCTAAGTGCAGTACATCCACATGTTTCACTTTATCTACAACACAGGTTACTCCTTCAAAGAATTCCAATAAATTTGTTAAACATGATTTCCCTTTCACAAAACCATGTTGACTCAGCAAAGGTTGTGCCCGGCATGCACTGCTTTCAGAACAATAATTTTAATTTTAATAATCTTTAGTGTCACAAGTCGGCTTACATTAACACTGCAGTGAAGTTACTGTGAAAAGCCCCGAGTCGCCACATTCCGGCGCCTGTTCGGGTCACAGAGGGAGAATTCAGAGAGAGAGAGAGAGAGAACAAGAGTGTCTCTTTCACTTTCAAGGTCTAAACGGTTCTGCCCAGTTCTCTCAAAAAGCATCACGCAGGAGCCAATCACTGATCGTTGTCAGGCAGAACACTGTCCCAGGCCAACCCACTGGTTGCCAGTTAACCAATTGATGCTTCAAATCTGGTTCCTGAGATCCACTGGTGTGCCTGGTGCTGTACGGCGGCAAAGTGGTTCACACTACTGCCTCACAGCGCCAGAAACATGGGTTCAATTCCGGCCTTGGGTCGCTGTCTGTGTGGAGTTTCCATGTTCTCCCCGTGTCCAAGGGTGTGTAGGTTGGTTGGGGTTATCGGATTACGGAGTTGGGGGGGGGGGGTGGATAGTGGGTCTATGTACGGTGCTCTTTCAGAGGGTTAGTACAGACCCGATGGGCCGAATGGCCTCCTTCTGAACAATAGGAGTTCTATGATTCTATGCTCCTGGCATGCTCTCCTGCACTCTTCATTGAACCGGGGTTGATCCCCTGGCTGGGTGGTAATGGTGGAGTGGGGGATATGCCGGGCCATGAGGTTACAGATTGTGGTTGAACACAATTCTGCTGCTGCTGATGTCCCACAGTGGCTCGTGGATGCCCCGTCTTGAGTTGCTACATCTGTTCGAAGTCTATCCCATTTAGCACGGTGGTCATGCCACACAGCACGATGGAGGGTTTCCTCAATGTGAAGACGGGCCACTCTGTGCCCTTGCCACCCTCAGTGCTTCCTCCACGTGGTGTTCAACATGGAGGAGAATTGATTCATCAGCTGATGGTGGCCGGTACATGGTAATCAGCAGGAGGTTTCCTTGCCCATGTTTAACCTGAGACTTCATGGGGTCCAGGGTCCATGTTTTTTTAATAACTTTAGAATACCCAATTCATTTTTTCCAATTAAGGGGCAATTTAGCGTGTCGATTCCACCTACCCTGCACACCTTTGGGTTGTGGGGGCGAAACCCACGCAGACACGGGGAGAATGTGCAAACTCCACACGGACAGTGACCCAGAGCCAGGATCGAACCCGGGACCTCGGCGCCGCGAGACTGCAGTGCTAACCACATGCGCCACCGTGCTGCCCTCAGAGTCAACGTTGAGGACTCCCAGGGCAACTCCTTCCTGACTGTGTACCGCTGTGCCGCCACCTCTGCTGGGTCTGTGCTGCCAGTGAGACAGGACATACCCAGGAATGGTGGTGTCTGGGACGTTGCCTGTAAGGTATGATTCTGTGAGTGTGACTATGTCAGGCTGCTTGATTAGTCTGTGAGACAGCTCTCCCAACTTTGACACAAGCCCCCAGATGTTGGTCACAGGGTTTTATAGACTAGACCGGGCTGGGTTTTCCGTGGTTGTTTCTGGGGCCTCAGTCGATGCCAGGTGATCAGTCCAATGCAATTCCTTTTCATAGACTTTATAGCAGTTTTGATACAACTGAGTGGTTGGCTCGGCCATTTCAGAGTCAACCACATTGCTGTGGGTCTGGAGTCACATGTAGGCCAGGCCGGGTAAAGACGGCAGATTTCCTTCCCTGAAGGACATTAGTGAACCAGATGGGTTTTTACAACAATCGACAAGGGTTTCATGGTCACCTTTATTGCCACGAGCTTTTTCTTAAATTCCAGATTTATTCGGTGAAATTAAATTGCGCCAGCTACCTTGGTGAGATTTGAACCCATGTCCCCAGGGCCCCTGGGCCTCTGGCTTACTTGTCCGAAGACATTACCATTAAACCGCCACCTCCCACTTGGGAACCTGCCAAGAGCACTGCTCCAGTTTTCTGACTTCAGCTGTACAGTGTCCTCCCCCTCCGCATCCTTCGAGGTGAACACAACCTCCTGCACTTCGTCAGGTTTCAAGGTAGCCCCACTTTGTTGTGTGAGACTGTGTAGAGTGCAGCTCAGTCATTCTGGAGGCCCTTGCTGGATGGCACTCTCCAGTACTCGTAATGATCTAGGTGCTGGAAATTCATTTTCAGGAGGACAATTATTCAGGAGCAGCCAAGCTGGCAATGTATCATTGCCTTAGTCTTCATAGCAGGTTTCCCAGTATTCCCAGGGTTTTGAGTCACGCAAGAGCCTCGAACAGGTACGGCAGTTGTGAACGCTGAAGGATAAATAAGTCTGCGTGTTTCGTGGAAATAGGCACACAATGAAAGATGACTTTCATTTTCATATAGACTGACACATTCGATCTAGCCTGAACAATTTCAAAGACAAGTTTGTTGAATACTGTCATCAAAGTTTCTTCGAGGAATACGTGGTGGAACCGACCAGAACATGAAATATTTTGATTGACTACTGAAATGGAAATGAATGAAAATCGCTTATTGTCACAGGTAGGCTTCAGTGAAGTTACTGTGAAAAGCCCCTAGTCGCCACATTCTGGCGCCTGTTCGGGGAGGCTGATACAGGAATCGAACCGCGCTGCTGGCCTGCCTTGGTCTGCTTTAAAAGCCAGCGATTTAGCCCAGTGTGCTAACCAGCCCCTGTGCAATCAAGCAGAGTTAATTAATAATGAGGTCAATGATCCACTGGGAAAGAGTGATCATAATACAATTGAATCTTAGGTTAAGTTTGAAAATGATATACTCCGATTGCAAACAAGAATCTTAAACTTAAACAAAACCAATTACATAGGAATAAGGGGAGAAGTGGCCGCGCGTATTTGGTAAATAGGTTAAAGGGCAAGCAGGTATATGAATGGTGGGAAACATACAACAAAACAATTAAAAAAATACATTGCACCGAAAAACAAATGAAGATAGAGAAATACCCATCTGTATTTCACTCAGGAAGTTACGGATAATATAAGATTGAAAGAAAAGACTTATAATGTTACAATAAAACAGAACAGTAGCAAGTCTCACGGCTTCTCACTGGAACGACAGAGGTTCAGGGGCAACCTGATAGAGGTCTACAACATTATGAGGGGCATAGACAGAGTGGATAGTCAGGGGCTTTTCCCCGGGGTAGAGGGGTCAATTACTAGGGGGCATAGGTTTAAGGTGAGAGGGGCAAGGTTTAGAGGAGATGTAAGAGGCAAGTTTTTTTACAGAGGGCAGTGGGTCCCTGGAACTCGCCACCGGAGGAGGTGGTGGAAGCAGGGACGATAGTGACATTTAAGGGGCATCTTGACAAATACATGAATAAGATGGGAATAGAGGGATACGGACCCAGGAAGTATAGAAGATTGTAGTTTAGTCGGGCAGCATGGTCGGCACGGGCTTGGAGGGTCGAAGGGCCTGTTCCTGTGCTGTACATTTCTTTGTTCTTTGAAGTATTTCAGAACCCAACAAAGGGACACCAAAGAAGTGAGACCTGGGAGATACTTCGAGAAAGGTGGTTCAATGGTGACATTCAAAATGTGTTGGACAAATGCCTGAAGGGGAACATTTCCAGGGGTGTGAGGAATAAGCAGGAGTGGGGATGATGGAGCAGCTTCTATAAAATAACCATGCTCAGGTACAAGGGCAGAATGGCATCATTCTGTGCATTGATTCTGTGACAAACTCCGAGGCCAGCTACAGTATGCATTTTAAACTGGTACAGAGCAAAACACTATTCTATTGTTCAGCTTCTGTACAAGACACCTTTCCATTAAATATGAAAGAGGAACTACGGAATGAAATCCATCCACAAGGCACAGTGAAAATTCATGCCGTGTCCTTTGTCACACAAAGCGAGGTTTACTTACATCTTTCTGCTGAGGTCCAATATTAAATCCTCGCCCTCCAGCTCCAGTAAAATGCTGATGTGGTTTGGATAATTCCTCTGCGTAGGGCACAAACAATTACTCAATATTAGACATGATTCACAAGAGATATTCATGATTGAGATGAGGGAACTAATTGTCATATCTCCAAATTTACAAAGGACACAAAGTTGGGTGGAGGGTGAGCTGTGAGGAGGATGCAGATGACGAATGTGATATAAAATAGTTACTTTAGAGATATTAGTTAATGTAATGTAGAGATCGGCCAGTCTTATCCTGGTGAGTTCACAGACAAAGGATTTCAGACCGCATGGCAAAGCAAAGGAAGAGGTGTGTCCACCAAAGGAGGAGAAAAGGATGCTGGGTAATAGGGGCCAGAGGAAGGGATTAGAAGTGAGCCAATCAGAATGTATCACCAGGTCAGGAGGGGTATAGGATGACCTATGGGAATCGTGTATGTGAAACTTGATGCCATTTGAATGTATCAGTAGAGACTTCTTTGTTCTACAGACTCACTTGATTCCAGAGGTGTACGAAGCAAGATGTGCTTTGTGCCGCTGTGAACTGAGTCAAGCTTGCAAGCCAAATAAAATAACTAATGCTCTACCTGCAAATCCATCTCGACTTTTATTGAGGCCAGACTGATGGGTAAAGAAATTTGGGATTTGTCATTTGGTGCCGAAAACCCGGGATTTCTCAAGACGGTTCTGACCAACTGCGAAATCAGAATTAGACTGATTATGAACAGGGAGAGTGGGAAGAAGGGGCCCACAATGTATAGCTGGAAAATCACCGCGCATTGCTTTTTCCCCTCTTCTTATCATCTGATTAGTCTGGTCACTCGCGGTTGGTATGGAAAAATCGTCTCGACGAAATCAAAGGTCAGTCTGGGGATTAGAAATTTAATTGATGGGATTTCATATTGTTGATTCGGCTTGGGTTAGGTTTAGGGCTGATGGGACTTCAGTAGATGGAGGTTCAGTTCAATAAGTGTTTTTAAATCTGAAGATGATACAATTCCATGTGTGAGTGTTTTAAATCTATAGTTGATTAAGCTAAAATTGTACCCTTGGACTGTGGTGGCGAAGGACGCAGTTCTGAGGACTAGTTGAGATTGTGGGGAATTGCTTGGATAAATTTCAAGACAAGAACATCCATAGAGCTGGATGCTGCATATTGGTTGAAGCAGAAGTCTCTCAAAGGGTTAACAGCAGCAGCCAAACTTAAAGACGACAGACAGTGCTTCTCACTCAGGCCTTGAGATAACAGCAGCAGCCTGTAGTGTAATCGGATACCTTTCCTTTGAGTCAGTGAACTCCAGCAAAGTTACGTTTTGAATTAAGTAAAGGAAACCAGTGGGTTTCTCCACCTCTTTGATAAAAGTTATTATTTTCGAAAGCAATTGATTGAAATTGCCAGAATCTTAAGTTTTACTTACTTGAAATAAGGTTTATCTCATTTTATTTGTGAATTAATAGAAACTTAAAGAAGATCACTGACACCATTTTAAAAAGTGTAAATCTGGGGATGATAGTTGACATTGCTCCGGTATATATCACCTCCCTCATTGATAGCAGCCAACATTTTTGAGAATGTAAGAAAAACTTGTTCCAAGAAAAATTGTTAAGATAAAGAATTAATTAAGTTGTAAATGTTATACAAGTTTGTGTTAAGCAAATCGTAAATTTAGTTCTGAGTTGAGATCAGAGCTAAGCTTGCAAGTTGCAGTCATTCATTTGAATTTTCAAACATTTTTAAGTTTTAAAAGAACACTGTTAGAACCTTTTCAATCGTTTTGCCAAGGAAAAAAAAAATTAAAAAATTGCCATTGGTTATAAATAAGCAAATAAAAATACAGAAATATATAATTTGTTTTAAAATTTCAAAGTATGAAAGCTGAAGAGTTAATTAGATTATGGAGACAATATTGTCAAGAGGAAAGAGATAAGATCATGTTATCAAGTTGGCAGGACAATGCCCTTAAAATGGGAATTCCAATTAGTGAACAGGGTAACCAAAAAACATTACAGGTCTTGAAAAAGGAATGTGCATTCAAAAAAAACGCGCAAGTAGAGACAGGAAAGGCTCGGGTCAAACAAAAGATGGGCTACGTAGTTCAATGGCTGGCCTTGAATTGACAGAAAATGATCAATTTGATAATTTAAAAATGTCAGTAAAAGTTTCGACTGCACCTGTAGCATTGTCTGCACTAATTCCAGAACCGCCAGAGTATAATAATTTATATCCAGTCACTGCTCCCCAGATTCCAATCATGCCAGTAACTCCAGCCCTTTTGGTTGATAGTGTGGGTCCCGATTTACCATCTTCACGATCAAGGGGAAGAGGAGCTTTGTTCCGCAAGCCCAGTTAGCTCTAGGACCAGATCTCGGACAGCGAGAGAAGGGCTTGATCCTAACCAGAAACAATTAAGCATACTACCTAAATCCCCCCAGACCAAGGGGAAACCGCAAATTTCGAGAACAAAGGGAGATGCAACAGATGATTTTGAAGAGAAAGAACTCCCTCTAGTGACAGGGAGGGACGTCAAAGTCTTGGAAGAACCAGAGGAAATAGCTAGAGTGCCCCCTGGTGAGACTCGGAGACAGTTGCCGATTAGGAAGATACCAATCACCTGAATTATGTTAGCCACGCCGCACTTCAGCGAGCCCATGCGTTAGACGACGATAGACGGACACAGATCCTGAATGCGTTGAATAGCACATTTCAAAAGCCCATAAATATTTCTGCTATTTTAGACCTAAAACCTAAGAAGACTGAAGAGCCAGAGGAATTTCTGGAGCGTTTTAATGAAATCTACCGTGGGCAGTCAGGCGACTTGCCATATCAAAATGGTCAGAATTCCCCTCAATATTGTGCTATGTTAATGTATTGCCTACCACCTTCTGTGGCTACTGCTGTGAAATGTAATAACATGACAGAGAACGACCCTTCCCAGATGGCAAGGGCAGTCAGATTTTATTGGAAGGAGGGTGTAGGCCAGGAAGGAGGCTCAGTTACAAAGGTTAAGACTGAGTATGTAATGAAAAAGGATGATCTGCGACCCCAACAAGCGGCAGAAATGGTAGTTTATCAGCAGGAGCCCCAATATTGTGACTTTGGGTGGGTGGATCAGCGAGGGGGAGGATATCAAACCCACCCAAAGGGACCCTCAGCTCCTTTTTATGGCCCACCGTATGCATCAACAGCTTTACAACCGCCGCCCCCTCTGAGGGGCCATTGGTCTACTGGGAGAAGAGGACGGGGCAGATATAGAGGAAGCAATGCATGTTATAATTGCGGCCGTGCAGATCACTGGCAACAGGAATGCCCCTTTAAAAGACAGGCAGCAGAAGGAGACTACCCGACCCAAAGGAGGGGGTACCTACCAAGGGGAGGACAGACGAGATACACTGACTTCTCCCAGGCAAACCCTTTCCCAACACAGGATTGACTAGCTAATTTAGTCATAAGGACTCTCCAATCGGACAGGGAACCTATTATCTCTCTGCAGATAGGAGATCAACATCACTCATTTGTAATCGACACTGGAGCAGCCATGTCTTCTGTGCAATCAGAACTTCGACTACCATTATCCAACCACACGCAGCAATTGTCGGGGTTCCAAGGACAGGTGTGTGAGTATCCTATTTCTGAACCTGTGACAGTCACTTACGAGAATAAGTCTGCAGATCATCAGTTGGTAGTGACTACTGGATTGGACTGTAATTTGTTGGCCCGAGATTTATTGTGTATCTTCCAGCTACAGCTAGAGTACGGAGACGAAGGGGTAATGGTTAAATCATGGAGGATGAGACAACAGTGCTATATTTCTATCACCCCCCAGTGGTGGCCGTTAGACATTGAACATTCACTGCATCACGTTACCCTGGCCTATGATAGAACCGGACAAAACAGGGAGTTGGAGGACAAATACCGGCCATTAATTGGGACCGAATGGCCAGTCAAAGTTACAGCCACAGTCACGGGAAAAGAAGGTACAGCCGATTTTGTTACAATATCACCACATTTATGGCCACAGTCAGCTTCGGTAAGCCCTCATATTACACGTCAGGTCCATGACCAGTACCATGCCAGGGATATGGGGCGAATGGTCAGCATCTTACCGCAGCTCGTCAGAATAGGTATGAGATATACCTTTTGAACAATCCACGTCTGACATTTAAACACTGTAGCACTATAAATCCAGCCTGTTTTCTTAGTGGTCCCCCTGTCCATGAAGACGCACCTGGCCACAACTGTTTAGCCTTGATACACAAAACTACCACAATAGGGACGATTTGAGTGATATTTCGTCAGAACAACCTGACATGATTATGTGTGGTCAAATATCCCACCGGGGTTTAGTTAATGACTTACTGCAGGCCCTCCTTATCCCCACGCAGATTTTCGTCATTAAATGCGCTGCCCACACAAATGGTAAGACCCCAGTTGACGTTGGTAATGAACAAGCAGATTGTGCAGCGCGGACAGCCGCGCAAATTCAGCAAGAGATGGTGCCTAAAATGTTAAGTCAGACTAAACGATCTACTATAAATATGTCTGCTTCTGACAAGTCAATGCCAACCATCCAAGACGTCATAAGGTTACAGGAGGATGCTCCTGAGAGTGATAAACAAATGTGGAAATGGTTAGGTTGTACAAATGATTCTGTTTCCTCTTTATGGACCACGCCAGCACATCAGACTTGTATGTCTGATCTACTGGCTTTATGGGTCATCGAATGTGTACACTTTGCAACTCATTGTGGGGCTCGGGGGACTAGTGATTAGTTGCTGGACACTTGGTGGCACCCTAAAATGCAGGGGTTGGCCCAGAGTATCAGTAATCGGTGTTTGATTTGTCAGCAATATAACACCGGAAAAGGTACCCCTTGTGGGATGGGGCAAACCCCGTTGCCCAGTGGTCCCTTTGAGACGCTACGAATGGATTAGATTGAGTTGGAAAGGTGTCAATGTTATGAATATGTTTTGGTCATTGTGGATGTACCAAGGAAGTGGAATCTCTTGTTAAGAGGAACCAAGGGATTGTCTCAGCTACGGTTGTTTGCAATGCAGAACCGGTATGCTCTTGACTATCTTCTGGCCTGTGAGGGTGGGGTATGCGCCATATTACAGGGCAAGTGTATCATGGGAGTTCAGGACTTGACCGCTAACATCACTAAATTTATGGATCACATACGGGATCACCTGGATGGAATGCAGGATCCTGGCTCTTGGGGTAACTGGGGATTTGGAGGTTGGAAGGACTGGTTGATAAATATGGCAATGTATTTAGTGGTGGCTGTCGACTGCATCTTTGTGGGCCTAGCCATCCTTAAATGTGTGATGGGTAGAATGTGGGGTGCACTGGAACAGATCAACGCCCCTAAAATCTTAGCTGTCAAAATCCATGAGGGTGCAGCAGATGAAGGGGGCTACGCCAGGAATTGGAAATGCAGCGATGGATCTTTTTAGATGAGGGACCGTAGCTCTGGATTGTATAGTTCGGTTATCATGGAATGATAATAGGAGGGAACGACGAATGTGATATAAAATAGTTACTTTAGAGATATTAGTTAATGTAATGTAGAGATAGGCCAGTCTTATCCTGGTGAGTTCACAGACAAAGGATTTCAGACCGCATGGCAAAGCAAAGGAAGAGGTGTGTCCACCAAAGGAGGAGAAAAGGATGCTGGGTAATAGAGGCCAGAGGAAGGGATTGGAAGTGAGCCAATCAGAATGTATCACCAGGTCAGGAGGGGTATAGGATGACCTATGGGAATCGTGTATGTGAAACTTGATGCCATTTGAATGTATCAGTAGAGACTTCTTTGTTCTACAGACTCACTTGATTCCAGAGGTGTACGAAGCAAGATGTGCTTTGTGTCGTTGTGAACTGAGTCAAGCTTGCAAGCCAAATAAAATAACTAATGCTGTACCTGCAAATCCATCTCGACTTTTATTGAGGCCAGACTGACGGGTAAAGAAATTTGGGATTGGTCACAGAGATGCAATATGATTTGGACAAGTTGGAGTGAGTGGGCAAATGAACGGCAGATGAAGTTTAACATTTGAATAAATTTGAGGTTATCCACTTTGGTAGCAAAGCCAGTAAGGCAGATTATTATCCGAATGGCCATAAATTGAGAGAGGAATGTGCAAAGAGACCTGGGTGTCCTCGAACACCAGTCACTGAAGCTGAGCAGGCAGGAGCAGTAGGTGGAAAAGAAGGATAATGGTATGTTGGTCTTCAATGCGAGAGGATTCGAGTAAAGGAGCAGGAATGTCTTGCTGCAATTATACAGGGCCTTGGTGAGGCCACACCTACAATATTGTGTGGAGTTTTGGTCTCTTTATCTGAGGAAGGATGCTCTTGCTCTTGAGGGAGTGCAGCAAAGGTTTACCAGACTGATTCCTGGGATGGTGAATTGACGTATGAGGAGAGAGTGAGCCAATTAGGATTATTCGCTAGAGTTCAGAAGAATGAGGGAGGATCTAACAGAAACCTATAAAATTCCTGCAGGATTCCTACAACAGGACATTGACAGGATGCAGAGCTGGGCTGAGAAGTGGCAGATGGAGTTCAACCTTGATAAATGCGAAGTGATTCATTTTGGAAGGTCGAATTTGAATGCTGGATACAGGGCTAAAGGCAGGATTCTTGGCAGTGTGGCGGAACAGAGGGATCTTGCGGTCCACGTACATAGATCCCTCAAAGTTGCCACCCAGGTTGATAGGGTTGTTCAGAAGGTGTATGGTGTGTTGGCTTTCATTAACAGGGGCATTGAGTTTAAGAGGTTTTGCTGCAGCTTTATAAAACTCTAGTTAAACCACACTTGGAATATTGTGTCCAGTTCTGGTCGCCTCATTACAGGAAGGATGGGGATGCTTTGGAGAGGGTACAGAGGAGATTTACCAGGATGCTGCCTGGACTGGAGGGCATGTCTTATGAAGAAAGGTTGAGGGAGCTAGGGCTTTTCTCACTGGAGCGAAGGAGGCAGAGAGGTGACTTGATAGAGGTGTACAAGGTGATGGGAGGCATGGATAGAGTGGATAGCCAGAGACTTTTCCCAGGGTGGAAATGGCTGTCACGAGGGGACAGAATTTTAAGGTGATTGGGGGAAGGTATAGGGGAGATGTCGGGGGAAGGTATAGGGGAGATGTCAGGGGTAGTTTCTTTACTCAGAGAGTGGTGGGTGTGTGGAATGCACTGCCAGCAGAGGTGGTGGAGTCAGAGTCATTCGGGACATTTAAGCGACTCTTGGACAGACACATGGACAGCAGTAAATTGAAGGGGTGTAGGTTAGGTTGATCTTAGATTAGGATAAATGGTCGGCACAATATTGTGGGCTGAAGGGCCTGCACTGTGCTGTACTCTTCCATGTTCTATGAATAGACAGGGTAGATGCAGGAAGGATGTTCCTGATGGTGGGTGTGTCCGGAACCAGGGGATACGGGATAGACCATTTAGGTCAGAGATAAGGAGAAATTTATTCACCCAGAGAATGGTGAGCCTGTGGAATTCGCTACCACAGGAAGTAGTTGAGGCCAAAACATTGTGAGCGAGATTCTCCACTCCCACGCCGAAGTGCCCACGCCGTCGTGAACGCCGTCGAGATTCACGACGGCGCAAAACGGCCCCTCTCCCGACCGTTTCAGGGCCCGATAATGGGCTAGGAGCAGGGCCGCGTCATCTACACGTGCCAGGCCTTGTCGCCACGTAAAGGCGGCGCCGCATACATGACGCGGACGGCGCCGCATAACTGGCGACACGCGCGCATGCGTGGTTGCCGTCCTCCCCGAGTCCGCCCCGCAAGAAGATGGCGGACGGATCTGGCGGGGCTGCGGAAGGAAGGAGGTCCTCCTTCAGAGAGGACGGCCCGACGATCGGTGGGCACCGATCGTGGGCCACCCCACATTTGAGGTACCCCCGGTGCAGGATCCCCCCCCGCAGGCCGCCACCTCTCCCCCCGCAGCGTTCCCGTGCTGTTCCCGACGGCAGCGACCAGGTGTGGACGGCGCCGGGGGGAACCCGCCGTTTTGGCCTGGCCGCTCGGCCCATCCGGGCCTGAGAATAGCAGGGGTGCCGGAGAATCGCCATTTTGGGTGTCTCCGGCGATTCTCCAGCCTGCGGCCCGTGGAATTCGACGGGGCCGTTCCCGCCGCTTAGGAGAATCGCGGGAGGGCGTCAGACCGGCGTCGCGGGAAATTTTGGCGGCCCAGGCGATTCTCCCAACCGGCGCGGGAGTGGAGAATCTCGCCCCGTGTGTTTGACTCTGAACAATTGTTTGAAATGGCACTCAGTTTCTTCAGCCACTGAGCTCTCTGGTCAAGGGCAATTAGCGATGGGCCTTGCCAGCAATATCCATCCTCTCATCCCGTAAGTGAATCAAATATACCCGGCTTTCCAGCAATTAATTTTTACTTATTTACCCGATTCCTTTTCGAAAGCCACAAAAGAATTTGTTTCCGCCACCAATTTGGATACTGTCTCCCAAACCTTAACGATTCATTAGTGACCCCAGGACAACATGATACAGCCACATAAATATTATAGCACTGGTCACAATCTCTCCAGCACTCTGTCTCATGCTGTCTTACACTCTCTCACTCTCATTCGCTCTCTTACTTGGTCCACTGTCCAGCCTTGTCCCATAACCCCCAGAGTCTCCAGCCAGCTCCGCGCCCCCGGAATGGTCATCACAACTGGTTTTCTAGCGAGCGCCACGCCACACTGCCGGGTGTGGGGGATGCGGGGGGGGGGGGGGGGATACTTTGTGGGCGAATGCTATGATGTGATCCCTTTAATTATATTAAAATATATTCAAATTCATTGAAATTTGGTTCGTGCCCTCGCTGAGTGTGAACCTTTCATAGAATTTACAGTGCAGAAGGAGGCCATTCGGCCCATCGAGTCTGCACCGGCCCTTACAAAGAGCAACCCACTCAAACCCACGTATCTACCCTATCGCCGCAACCCAGCAACCCCCACTTAACCTTTTTTTGGACACGAAGGGCAATTTAGTGTGGCCAATCCACCTAACCCGCACATCTTTGCACTGTGGGAGGAAACCGGAGAACCCGGAGGATTCCACACACGGAGAGAACGTGCAAACTCCTCACAGACAGTGACCCAGTGGGAAATCGAACCTGGGACCCTGGAGATGGGAAACAATTGCGCTAATCACCATGCTACCGTCACGGAGGGGGTGGGGGGCGGCAGGGAAGATCTCAAACTGAGATCTCGCCGGCGTAAATCCCATTTTTGGCAGCTCAGAAGCCATAACAGGTTTAAATGCCTACAGCGAATGGGCTCGGTAGATCCTGCCCACAGTATTAATATAGTTGATCCATTTCAGTTTCTGGTCAATGGTAACCGTGAGGATGTTGATTGTGGGGGATTCAGCGATGGTAATGCCATTGAATGTCAGTGGAAGATGGTTGGATCCTTTCTTGTTGGAGGTGGTCATTGCCTGGCCCTTGTGTGGAATGTAGGACTTTGGGGCCATTCAAGCCTTCCTCGCAATTCATTCATTTGATGGCTGATCTGATCCTGGTCTCAATTCCAGTTTGTTGACTGTCCCCTATCGCCGTTGACTCCTTCTTCATTAAACTAACTCAGCCTTGAATAAATTCAATGACCCATCCTCTACTGCCTTCTGCGGACGAGAATTCCACAGACTAACAATTCTCTGAGAGAAAACGTGTGGCGTGAATGTAACTTGCCACTTGTCAGCCCGAGCCTGGATATTGTCCTGGTCTTGCTGCATTTGGACACGGACTGCTTCATTATCTGAGGAGTCGCGAATGGTGCTGAACACATTGTGCAGTCATCCGCAAACATCCCCACTTCTGACCTTATGAAGGAAGGAAGGCCATTGGTGAAGCAACTTGAATCTAGGACACCATCCTATGGTGGGCTGAGATATGGCGAATGGAGTTCGATACAGATAAGTGTGAGGTGTTGCATTTTGGAAAGTCAAATCAAGGTTGGTCTTTCACGTCGAATTGTAGGACCTTGGGGAGTATCGTGGAACAGAGGGACCCTGGAGTTGAGGTGCACGGTCCTCTAAAGGTGGAGTCACAGGTAGATAGAGCAGTGAAGAAGGCTTTTGGCATGCTGGCCTTCATCAGTCAGGGCATTGAGTATAGAAGTTGGAAAGTTATGTTGCAGTTGTACAGGACGTTAGTGAGGCTGCACCTGCAGTATTGTGTTCAGTTTTGGTCGCCTTGCTTTAGAAAGATGTTATTAAACTGGAGAGAGTGCAGAAAAGATTTACAAGGCTGTTCATAGAATCCCCACAGAAGGCCATTCGGCCCATCGAGTCTGCACCAGCCCTTGGAAAGAGCACCCTACTTAGGCCCACACTTCCACCCTATCCTCGGAACCCAGTAACCCCACCTAATCTTTTGGGCACTAAGGGGCAATTTAACATGGCCAATCCATCTAACCTGCACCATATATTTGGGCTGTGGGAAGAAACCGGAGCACCCGGAGGAAACCCACGCAGGCACTGGGAGAACGTGCAGACTCCGCACAGGCAGTCACCTGAGGCTGGAATTGAACCCGGGTCCCTGGAGTTGTGAGCCAGCAGTGCTAACCACTGTGCCACCGTGCCTTCAGTACTCAATGGATTGAGTTATAGGGAGAGATTGAACAGGCTAGAACCTTTTTATTTGGAGCGTGAGACTGAGGGGTGACCTTGTAGAGGTGTATAAGATCATGAGAGGCATGGATAGGGTGAATGCACTCAGCCTTTTTCCTAGGGTTGGGGGGGGGGGGGGGGGGGGGCGGGAGTGAACAGCCAGTAATTGCAGTCAACTGAAGTACCGGCGGCAGAATGAGAGAGATGATAAGAATTTGGAGAGCTATAGGCAGGAAATTAGAACATAGAACACAGACAGTGCAGAAGAAGGCCATTCGGCCCGTCGAGTCTGCGCCGGCGCTTGGAACCTCACTTAAGATTCCAAGACCTCACTTCCACCCTATCCCCGTAACCCAATAACCCCTCCTAACCTTTTGTTTTGGACACTATGGGCAATGTAGGAATGTCCTAGCAAGCAGGACCTCAAAAGTAGTAATCCACTGATTATTCCCAGCTCCATGTGCAAGTGAGTACAGGAATAGGAGGACAAAGCAGATTAATACGTGGCTGAAACGATGTTGCAGGAGGGAGCGTTGGAGTTTCCTGGGACATTGGGATCAGGTCTGGAGGTAATGGAGACCATTTAGGCCGGAAAGGTTACATCTAAATGAGCCAAGACCAATTTGCCGGTGGGGTGATTTGATGGTGCGAACAGGGAGCCTTAAACCACCTTGGCAGGGACGTGAGATCCAGGAGAAAATATCAGGGAGGAATATCAATGTTCACAGAACTTTGGGAGAAATAGATAGCACTGCCGTGGGTAATAGTAAGTTATTTTGGAGTGTGAAATTGAAGAAAGGGGATTCCCTCCGGCTTCCTGCCTACCTCAATCACGCAGCAATTTTACACTGGAGCAGACAGGACCTCGAGTGAGAAACCCGCCCTTGTCCCACTTCAGACCCTCACATGGTCAATTATTATCTACTTGGGGCCTACGTTTAGGCTGGTGGGGGGATTGAGCCGGCATGGGTGATGTCTAAAAAATAATGGGCCGAGGTCAGAGAGGAGAGGTAGTTGGAGGTGGAGGGCAGACACCTCCATCCGAAGCCAGCTTCAGATGGAATGTGCTCCCCATTAACGTCCAGTGGAGTCACTGGCTCTTTGTCCCCATCCGGCCTTTTATCCAACACCCTGATTGCCCCCTTTATCACCCCCAGGCCTTCTCAACCCTCTCTGTCCTGGGCCCCCTGAAACTCACCTTTTCCTCTTCTTCCGGATTTGGTCCACTTCCTCTTCAGTCCATTGTAGCTCTTGCTGCAGGCACACGAAGGCTGTTGGCCTATCAGATTGTCCGGCAGCTCTCAAAGGTGGGACGTCCTCCCAGGTGAGGGGGCGGAGGTGCTGCCTGCAAGCACTCAACGCTCAGTCTAGTGTGAATAGGGGCTCTCGGAATCCCCGGGGATGTGTCCCCACCAACTCTTTGAAAGGCGAGAAGGGAGACGCCCATCGTGTGAAAGCTCAGGGAAGTTTGGTTAATATCAGAGTGAGTTGCGGACGCAGATAATCGCCTGGAAATATGAGGCAAGAGCTGAAACATGGCTCAAAGAAATATTAAATATTGCTGGATGAAATGAGCAGGATATTCCTCCCCCCCCCCCCCCCCCCCCCCCCCCCCCCCCCCACCCTCCCTTACATGGCTCGCCATTGGCCGCTGGCAGGTAGGGCCTGAAAATCCCACCCAAGATGTTCAGGAAACTTGGGAAAGGGGGAGGATGACAGTGTTGTTTCAGGAGAACACTGCAGCGCTGACGATAAGGAGGGATCGAGGGCACCAACCTATTCAACTGGAACTGAGAGATAAAAAAAGGTGCGATTACGTTCCTCGGTGCAGTCTATTGGCCACCAACTGGCAGGAAGAATGCAGAGGTGTGAGAATTATAGAGTAATGTTACCTGGACTTGATGGTCTGAGATATAAGGAGAGGCTGGGACTTTTTTCCCTGGATCGTAGGAGGCTTTGGGGTGATCTTATAGGGGCCTATAAAATAATGAGGAGCATAGATAAGGTAGAGAGTCGACATCTTTTCCCAAAGGTAGAGGAGTCTAGAACTAGAGAGCATAGGTTTAAGGTGAGACGGGAGAGATACAAAAGAGACCAGAGGGGAAATTGTTTTTCACCCGCAGAGGGTGGTGAGCGTCTGAAACGAGCTGCCAAGGCAGTGGTAGAGGCGGGTACAATTTTGTCTTTTAAAAAGCAGATAGACAGTTACATGGGCAGGGTGGGTATAGAGGGATATGGGCCAAATGCGGGCAAGTGGGACTAGCTTAGCGATAGAAACTGGGCGGCATGGACAGGCTGGGCTGAAGGGCCTGTTTCCATGTTGCAAACATCTATGGCTCTATAACTCTAATGATAGTAGGAATACAAAGAGCAGGGAGTGTTTCCTGAGTCTGTCAGGCGAATTGGTTTACAGCAACATGTCTCCAGTGTCAGTGAGAAAGAAGTACTGTTAGACCTTGAAATTAGGCGGGCCAGGTTTTTTAAATATTTGTTTATTCGTCCTTGGATGTTGGCATCGCCGGCTGGGCCAGCATTTGTTGCGCATCCTAATTGCCCTTGAACTGAGCGGCCATTTCAGTGGGCGGGGGCAGTTCAGAGTCAACCCCATTGTTGTGGGTCTGGAGTCACATGTAGGCCAGACCGGGTAAGGACAGCACAGTTCCTCCCCTAAAGGACATGAGTGAACCCGATGGGTTTTCCTGACAATCGACAATGATTTCATGGTCATCGTTAAGAATTTCAATTGCAAATATTATATTGAGCTTAAATTCCACCACCTGCCGTGGTGGGATTCGAAACCAGGACCCCAGAGCATTACCCTGGGTCTCTGGATTACTCATCCCGTGGCAATACGACTATGCCACCGCATCAGCAGGCGAACATTAATGATCGTTGTAGCATAAGATTCAGGCTGACTGTGTGAAAGGGCAAGGAACAGTCCACAGTTCGAATAATTAACGAGGGGAACATCGGTTTTAATGGTGTGGGAATGGATCTGACCCAAATTAGTTGGAATCAAAGATTGGCAAGTGTTACAATCCCCTGGGCTAGTGCGGGGTCAATTCCAGCCCCATTTGACCCAGAGTCACAACACAATTGAAATTAAATAATAATTCTTAGAGAAACACCCAAAGTCTTGGGCCCTGAGTTGCCCAATGACTACATTCACCTGTTTGTAAATTCAAACACAATAACTATAATTAAATAGGCAGCAAATACAACAGGTTAACTATGATCTAAATCCTGACCCCCCCCCCGCCCCGTTTAACTCACCCCGCCCTCTACATGCACACACAAGGCAGACAGACAAGCACAGAGGGGAAAAGAGGGGTGTGAAACTAATGCTGACACGATAAGGATAAGAATCTTTTATCACATGGTTGGCTTCTTGCACACCTTCCTTCAGTTTAAGCTTTCAGCTGGAGTTTCTGCTTTCAGTCGATTTTTACAGGTTCTCTGTCGTTCAGAAATACAGCAGCTATGCAGTTTTTCCAGGGAGAGAGAGAGAGAGAGACTCACAACTTCTTCTCTGAATGTCCAGGACACGACTGGGCTCTCCTTGATTCTCTAAACACCATCCCATTTGGGTAGAACCCAATCACCGCCTGTTGCTGGGCAGAATGTGGCCTTTTGACCAATTCATTGGCCACCAGTCAACCAATCAAACCAAGTCCCTCCGATCTCACGGGTGCCACAAAGTCTGAGTTCTGCCGTTCAAAGGCAAGCGCAGTGGACTATATTGCAAGTTTTGAGCTCCTCGCTTTCTCTGCTCGACTTAAAGATATCTGTCCATCAAACATCCATGGATCGAAAATGATAACGGCAAAATAAAAGAAATGGGAAATAATGGAATCAACTGGAAGGACCCTCATACAAGAAAAACTGTAACTGAATAAGACCCTGTCTTTCGAAAAAATACTTGGACAAGTGCTGGAGCTTGAGATTTGATGAGGTAGCAGAAAGGGTTAATGAGGGTGTTGCTGTTCATTTGGGATATGACGGACAAGACGTTTGATGGAGTTTTGCACAACAGACATAGAATCATAGAATTTACAGTGAAGAAGGAGGCCATTCGGCCCATCAAGTCTGCACCGGCCCTTACAAAGAGCACTCTACTCAAGCCCACGTCCCTACCCTATCCCCGTAACCCCCATTTACCCATCTACCCCGCACCCCGCCACGGGCCACACGGAGGCCCGACCGGGTCTACATCAAGACCCGACCCCAGTATCGCCCAGGGAGGGAACAGACTATGGGACCCAGCCCAACCTGCCTCAGGAAGCCCCTTCCCACCACCCAGGACCCCCAAAATGGAGGAGACCCCACGCGAGGACCCGAACGCTCCTCCTGGTGCTTGGATGTGGCGACCTACCGCTCTCCGGACCTGGAATACCTGACCGTGAAGTACCGCTCGTACTACCTTCCACGTGAGTTCACTTCAGCCATTATCACAGCGGTCTACATCCCACCCCAGGCAGAAGCGAGGAAGGCGCTGGACGAACTGTACACAGTTAGAAACAACTACGAAACAGAACACCCGGAGGCCTTGTTCATCGTGGCCGGAGACTTCAACAAGGCCAACCTCAAGAGTGTACTGCCAAAATTCCACCAGCACATCTCCTGTCCAATCAGGGGCGACAACACTCTTGACCACTGCTACTCAAAAATCAAGGGCACCTACCGTTCCATCCCCCGACCGCACTTTGGGAAATCAGACCATAAGACGGTGCTCCTTCTCCCGGCATACAAGTATGGTAAACCACTGTGTTCTGATATTAGAGGTTGTACGGTAGAACCTGCACTACAGGTTCACCTGTGGCCCCTGCATGCTAGCTCCGCCCAGGAGGCGGGGCATAAATATGCGTGGCCTCCAGCTCGCAGCCATTTTGCCAGCTGCTGTGGGAGGCCACACATCTGATACTAATAAAGCCTCAGTTTGGATTCAAATTCGTCTCCAGTCAAATTGATCGTGCCTCAATTTATTAGTATCAGAATCAGAAGATGGACCTCCAGATTAAACCAGATCGCCTGCAGCTGGATCCACACTCAAGCGACGCCAGAAAGGACTTCCAGCACTGGCTAGCTTGTTTTGAAGCGTATATCAACGCGGCGCCGACCCCTGTTCCAGAGGCTCAGAAGATCCAGATCTTATACTCCAGACTCAGCTCCAAAGTCTTCCCGCTGATCCAGGATGCGCCCAATTACGCTGATGCCATGACTCGACTCAAGGAAAATTGTGAACAGAAGACGAACACGCTCTTCGCCAGACACGCGCTCGCAACGCGTACTCAACTACCTGGTGAGTCAATCGCGGACTTCTGGAGGGCCCTGATCCCACTAGTTCGGGACTGTGACTGGCAGGACATTACAGCTAAGGAGCACTCAGATCTCCTTATGCGGGCTTTTATGACTGGGATTGGGTCTGATATTATCAGGCAGCGGCTCCTAGAAGGGGCCATGCGCGAATTCGCAGAGACTAAAACATTAGCGCTCTCCATGACGGTCGCCCTGCGCAACTTCCAGTCCTAGGCCCCGAACCGCGCGGCCCACTCCTCCTACGCTTCATGGGCCCCACACGCAGCCACCCCAGCGGGGGCGCTACCCACCCAACATGCCTGCGCTACGCGCCAGCCAGCGATCCCAGGGGGACCCCGATGCTACTTTTGCGGCCAGCTAAAACACCATCGCGAACACTCGCCCGGCCTGCGCTGCCCTTTGTAAGGCCTGCAGGAAGAAGGGCCACTTCGCTGCGGTGTGCCAGGCCCGCTCAGCGGTCGCGGTCGCCCCCACCCTCCCGGTCACGGACAATGGGCGCTGCCATCCTCCTCTCCGCCCCAGGCTATGTGCGACCAATGGGCGGCGCCATCTTCTCCTCCGAGCAACACGTGCGTTTCATGGGCGGCGCCATCTTCTCCTCCGAGCAACACGTGCGTTTCATGGGCGCCGCCATCTTGCTCCACCCCCGCAACGTGCGTTCCATGGGCGCCGCCATTTTGTAACCCCCAGGATCTCCGGGCACCGCCATCTTGTCCACCCCGCAGCACATGACACCAATGGCGTTCCAGGACCTCAACTCAACGGCTGCCTCACTACCCGACGATCAACCACGGCTCGCCTCCATGGCAATCGACCAGTCCCGACCACATAATCTGACCAACGCATCCACCAGCGTAAAAGTCAACGGCCATGTGACCTCCTGCCTACTGGACTTCGGGAACACCGAGAGCTTTGTACACACAAATACGGTAAGGTGCTGTTCCCTTAAGGTACACACTACCAATCAAAGTATCTCCCTGGCCTCTGGATCCCATCGCAGCGATCCAGGGGTACTGTACGGTCACGTTCACAGTCCAAGGCGTAGAGTTCCATGGCTTTCGCCTCTACGTCCTCCCTAACCTCTGCGCTGCACTTATCGTCGGCCTGGACTTCCAGTGCAACCTCCAGAGCCTGACCCTTAAATTCGGCGGACCCTTACCACTCCTCACTGTGTGCGGCCTCGCGACCCTAAAGGTCGATCCCCCTTCCATCTTTGCCAATCTAACTCCAGATTGCAAACCCGTCACCACCAGGAGCAGACGGTACAGCACCCAGGGTAAGGCCTTCATCAGGTCCGAAGTCCAGCGGTTGCTTCGCGAAGGCATCGTCGAGGCCAGCAACAGACCCTGGAGAGCTCAAGTGGTAGTGGTTAAATCTGGGGAGAAAAACCGAATGGCCGTGGACTACAGCCAGACCATCAACAGGTACACGCAGCTCGATGCGTACCCCCTCCCATGCATATCTGACATGGTTAACCAGATTGCACAGTACCGGGTCTTCTCAACGGTGGACCTGAAATCCGCTTACCACCAGCTCCCCATCCATAAATCGGACCGTCCACACACCGGCTTTGAAGCAGATAGCCAGCTATATCACTTCCTTAGGGTCCCCTTCGGCGTCACAAATGGGGTTTCGGTCTTCCATAGGGAGATGGACCGAATGGTCGACCGGTACGGTTTGCGGGCCACGTTTCCGTACCTAGACAGTGTGACCATCTGCGGCCATGACCAGCAGGACCACGACGCCACCTCGCTAAATTTCTCCACACCGCCACTCTCCTCAACCTCACGTATAACAAGGAGAAGTGTGTGTTCGGCACAAACCGCTTAGCCATCCTCGGCTACGTGGTCCAGAACGGAGTTCTGGGGTCCGATCCCGACTGCATGCGCCCCCTCATGGAGCTCCCCCTCCCCCACTGCCCCAAGGCCCTCAAATGCTGACTGGGGTTCTTCTCATATTACGCGCAGTGGGTCCCAAACTATGCGACAAGGCCCGCCCACTCAGATAGTCCACTCACTTCCCCCTGACGGCTGAGGCCTTCGCTCGGATCAGAGCTGATATTGCCAAAGCTGGAATGCATGCCGTAGATGAAACACTTCCCTTCCAAGTAGAAAGCGACGCATCAGACGTCGCTCTGGCCGCCACCTCAACCAGGCAGGCAGGCCCGTGGCATTCTTTTCCCGCACCCTCCATGCCTCTGAAATTCGGCACTCGTCCGTCGAAAAAGAGACCCAGGCTATCGTTGAGGCTGTGCGACATTGGAGGCATTACCTGGCCGGCAGGAGATTTACTCTCCTCACGGACCAACGGTCAGTAGCCTTCATGTTCAACAACACACAGCGGGGCAAGATCAAAAATGATAACATTTTGCGGTGGACAATCGAGCTCTCCACCTATAATTACGAGATTAGATATCGCCCTGTCAAACTCAACCAGCCCCCAGACGCCCTCTCCTGAGGTACATGTGCCAGCGCACAAGTAGACCGACTCCAGACCCTGCACGACAGCTTTTGTCACCCAGGTTTCACTCGGTTGTACCATGTCATTAAGGCACGAAATTTGCCCTACTCCGTCGGGGATGTAAGGACAATCACCAGGGATTGCCAGGTCTGTGCGGAGTGCAAGCTGCACTTCTACTGGCCGGACCGCGCGCGCCTAGCTGGTGAAGGCCTCCCGCCCCTTTGAACGCCTCAGCATTGATTTCAAAGGCCCCCTCCCCTCCTCCGATCGACACACATATTTCCTCAGTGTGATCGATGAATACTCCCGGTTTCCCTTCGACATCCCATGCCCCGACATGACATCTGCCACCGTCATTAAAGCTCTTAATTCTATCTTCACTCTGTTCGGCTTCCCCGTCTACATCCACAGTGACAGGGGATCCTCATTCATGAGCGATGAGCTACGTCAGTTCCTGCTCAGCAGGGGTATCGCCTCCAGCAGAACGACGAGATACAACCCCCAGGGAAACGGACAGGTAGAAAGGGAGAATGGGGCGGGATGGAGGGCCGTCCAGCTGGACGTGTGGTCCAGAAATCTCCCGGCCTCCCGCTGGCAAGAGGTCTTCCCTGATGCACTACATTCTATTACTCTGCACTGCCACTAACAGTACACCACATGAACGTCTTTTTGCCTTCCCCAGGAAGTCCACATCCGGGGTATCGCTCCCGACTTGGCTCACAGCTTCGGGAACCGTGCTTCTCCGTAAACATGTGCGGCTCCACATGGCGGATCCGTTGGTGGAGAGGGTGCACTTGTTCCACGCAAACCCCCAGTACGCCTACTTGGCATTCCCCGACGGCCGCCACGACACCGTCTCCCTCAGGGAACTGGCACCAGCAGGTTCCACATCCACACCACCCCCGTCGCTCCCAGCGCCACCCTCCCCTCCCCCGCCGCTCCCATCAACCTCCCTAGGACCGTCCATCCTCAACCTGCCCACCCCAGTTGATGAAGAGGATTTCGGCACGCTCCTGGAGTCAACTTCGACCACGACAGCGCCCACATCGACGTTACCACTTCGCCGATCTCAAAGAACCATCAAGGCACTGGACCGGCTGAACCTCTGACCGGCCCGTCGGATGCCAAGAGACGTGTTTTTTGCCTCTCTGTAAATATGAAAATTTCTAATTGTATCTAGCTGTCCACCACCCCCACCGGACTCAATTTTAAAAGGGGGTGAATGTGGTAAACCACTGTGTTCTGATATTAGAGGTTGTACGGTAGAACCTGCACTACAGGTTCACCAGTGGCCCCTGCATGCTAGCTCCGCCCAGGAGACGGGGTATAAATATGCGTGGCCTCCAGCTCGCAGCCATTTCGCCAGCTGCTGTGGGAGGCCACACATCTGATACTAATAAAGCCTCAGTTTGGATTCAACTTCGTCTCCAGTCAAATTGATCGTGCCTCAACAAGCAGAAACTCAAGCGAGAGAATGCGGCTAAGAAGTTCATGCAGTGCTGGCCCGAGGAAACAGAAGAGCTCTTACATGACTGCTGAGAGATCGTAGACTGGTCCATATTTAAGAACTCACCGACCAACTTAAATGAGTATGCCACCACCGTCACAGACTTCATCAGCAAATGTGTGGACGACTGTGTGCCAAAGAAAGCAGTACGTGCATTCCCCAACCATGGCTCAATCACAAGATTGACTCCCTACTGAAGGACAGGTCTGAGGCATTCAAGACAGACGACCCTGACCTACACAAGAAATCCAGGTTCGACCTCCGCAAAGCCATCCGAAATGCCAAGAGAGAATATCAAACCAAGCTAGAGTCACAGACTAGCGTTCCAGACTGTCAGTGGTTGTGGCAAGGCCTAAACAACATAACGGGATATGAAGCGAAGCCGAACAGTATCTCTGGCAGCGGTGCACCCCTCCCCGATGAACTCAATGCATTCTATGCTCGGTTCGAGCAGGAAACCAACGATCCGCTGTCGAGTGCCCCAGCAGCCCATAATTCACCCATACCCACCATCACAGCTTCCGAAGTCAGATCCGCTTTCCTGAAAGTGAACCCTCGGAAGGCGACGGGCCCAGACGGGATCCCTGGTCGTGCACTCAGAGCCTACGCGGACCAGCTGGCAGATGTGTTCGTGGACATCTTTAACCTGTCCCTACTCCACTCAGAGGTCCCCAACTGCTTCAAGAAGACCACCATCGTATCGGTACCAAAGAAGAACGAGGCAACTTGCCTCAATGACTACCGTCCGGTGGCCCTGACTTCAATCGTAATGAAATTCTTCGAGAGGTTGGTCATTAAGTGCATTACCTCCATACTCCCAGAACGCCTTGATCCACTGCAATTCGCATACTGCTGCAACCGGTCCACATCAGACACCATTTCCCTGGCCCTACACTCATCCCTAGAGCATCTCGAAAACAAGGACTCCTACATTAGACTCCTATTTACTGACTACAGCTCCGCCTTCAACACCATAATCCCAGCCAAGCTCATATCAAAGCTCCAAAACCTAGGACTTGGCTCTTCACTCTGCAACTGGATCCTCAACTTTCTGACAAACAGACCACAATCAGTAAGAATAAACAGCACCTCCTCCACAATAGTCCTCAATACCGGGGCCCCGCAAGGCTGCGTACTTAGCCCCTGTTACCCCCTGTACACACATGACTGCGTGGCAAAATTTGGTTCCAATTCCATCTACAAGTTTAGAATCATAGAAGTTTACAGCATGGAAACAGGCCCTTCGGCCCAACCAGTCCATGCCGCCCAGTTTTTACCATTAAGCTAGTCCCAGTTGCCCGCACTTGGCCCATAACCCTCTATACCCATCTTACCCATGTAACTATCTAAATGCTTTTTGAAAGACACAATTGTACCCGCCTCTACTACTACCTCTGGCAGCCCATTCCAGACACTCACTACCCTCTGAGTGAAGAAATTGCCCCTCTGGGCCCTTCTGAATCTCTCCCCTCTCACCTTAAACCTATGCCCTCTAGTTTTAGACTCCCCTACCTTTGGGAAAAGATGTTGACTATCTACCTTATCTATGCCCCTCATTATTTTATAGACCTCTATAAGATCACCCCTAAGCCTCCTACGCTCCAGGGAAAAAAGTCCCAGTCTATCCAGCCTCTCCTTATAACTCAAACCATCAAGTCCCGGCAACATCCTAGTAAATCTTTTCTGCACTCTTTCTAGTTTAATAATATCCTTTCTATAATAGGGTGACCAGAACTGCACACAGTATTCCAAGTGTGGCCGTACCAATGTCTTGTACAACTTCAACAAGACGTCCCAACTCCTATATTCAATGTTCTGACCAATGAAACCAAGCATGCCGAATGCCTTCTTCACCACCCTGTCCACCTGCGACTCCACCTTCAAGGAGCTATGAACCTGTACTCCTAGATCTCTTTGTTCTATAACTCTCCCCAACGCCATACCATTAACTGAGTAGGTCCTGGCCTGATTCGATCTGCCAAAATGCATCACCTCACATTTATCTAAATTAAACTCCATCTGCCATTCGTCGGCCCACTGGCCTAATTGATCAAGATCCCGTTGCAATCCTAGATAACCTTCTTCACTATCCACTGTGCCACCAATCTTGGTGTCATCTGCAAACTTACTAACCATGCCTCCTAAATTCTCATCCAAATCATTAATATAAATCACAAATAACAGTGGACCCAGCACCGATCCCTGAGGCACACCACTGGTCACAGGCCTCCAGTTTGAAAAACAACCCTCTACAACCACCCTCTCTGTCTTCTGTCGTCCAGCCAATTTTGAATCCAATTGGCAACCTCACCCTGGATCCCGTGAGCTTTAACCTTCTGCAACAACCTACCATGCGGTACCTTGTCAAAGGCTTTGCTAAAGTCCATGTAGACAACGTCTACTGCACTGCCCTCATCTACCTTCTTGGTCACTCCCTCAAAAAACTCAATCAAATTTGTGAGACATGATTTTCCACGCACAAAGCCATGCTGACTGCCCCGAATCAGTCCTTGCCTCTCTAAATGCTTGTAGATCCTGTCTCTCAGAATACCTTCTAGCAACTTACCTACTACAGACGTTAGGCTCACCGGTCTGTAGTTCCCAGGCTTTTCCCTGCTGCCCTTCTTAAACAAGGGCACAACATTCGCCACTCTCCAATCTTCAGGCACCTCACCTGTGGCTGCCGATGATTCAAATATCTCGGTTAGGGGACCCGCAATTTCCTCCCTAGCCTCCCACAACATCCTGGGATACATTTCATCAGGTCCCGGGGATTTATCTACCTTGATGCGCTTTAAGACTTCCAGCACCTCCTCCTCTGTAATATGCACACTTCTCAAGACATCACTATTTATTTCCCTTAGTTTCCTAACATCCATGCCTTTCTCCACCGTGAATACCGATGAGAAATATTCATTCAGGATCTCACCCAACTCTTGTGGCTCTGCACATAGATGTCCTTGTTGATCCTTAAGAGGCCCGACTCTGTCCCGAGTTACTCTTTTCCCCTTTATGTATCTGTAGAATCTCTTTGGATTCTCCCTTGCATTATTTGCCAAAGCAATTTCATGTCCCCTTTTTGCCCTCCTGATTTCCCTCTTAACTCTATTTCGACAATCTCTATACTCTTCAAGGGATCTACTTGATCCCAGTTGCTTATGTACGTCATATGCCTCCTTCTTCTTTTTGACCAGAGTCTCAATATCTCGAGTCATCCAGGGTTCCCTACTTCTACCAGCCTTGCCCTTCACTCTAAAGGGAATGTGCTTACCCTGCACCCTGGCTAACACATTTTTAAAAGCCTCCCATTTACCAGCCGTCCCTTTGTCTGCCAATAGTCTCCCCCAATCTACCTCTGCAAGTTCCTGTCTGATACCATCAAAATTGGCCTTGCCCCAATTAAGAATTTTAACTCTTGGGCCAGACCTATCATTCTCCATAGCTATCTTAAAACTAATGGAATTATGGTCACTTGTCCCAAAGTGATCCCTCACTAGCACTTCTGTCACTTGCCCTTCCTTATTTCCCAAGACGAGGTCAAGTTTTGCCCCCTCTCTAGTCGGTCCATCCACATACTGAATGAGAAATTCCTCCTGAATACACTCAACAAATTTCCCTCCATCCAAGCTCTGGCTGTCCCAGTCAATGTTGGGAAAGTTAAAGTCCCCTACTACTACCACCCTATTATTCTTGCAGCTATCTGTAATCTCCTTCCATATTTGCTCCTCAATTTCCCGCTGACTATTTGGGGGCCTGTAGTACAGTCCTACCAAGGTGATCTCTCCCTTCTTATTTTTCAGTTAAACCAAGTTTGCTGACGATACGACCATAGTGGGCCGGATCTCGAATAACGATGAGTCAGAATACAGGAGGGAGATAGAGAACCTAGTGGAGCGACAACAATCTCTCCCTCAATGCCAGCAAAACTAAAGAGCTGGTCATTGTCTTCACGAAGCAAAGTACTGTACACATCCCTGTCTGCATCAACGGGGCCAAGGTGGAGATGGTTAGCAATTTCAAATTCCTAGGGGTACTCATCACCAAAAATCTGTCCTGGTCCACCCACGTCGACGCTACCACCAAGAAAGCACAACAGCGCCTTACTTCCTCAGGAAACTAAGGAATTTCGGCATGTCCACATTAACCCTTACCAACTTTTACAGATGCACCATAGAAAGCTTCCTATCTGGCTGCATCACAGCCTGGTATGGCAACTGCTCGGCCCAGGACCTCAAGAAACTTCAGAGAGTTGTGAACATCGCCCAGTCCATCGCACAAACCTGCCTCCCATCCATTGACTCCATCTACACCCCCTGCTGCCTGGGGAAAGCAGGCAGCATAATCAAAGACCCCTCGCACCCAGCTTACTCACTCTTCCAACTTCTTCCATCGGGCAGGAGATACAAAAGTCTGAGAACACGCACGAACAGACTCAAAAACAGCTTCTTTCCTACTGTTCCCAGACTCCTAAACGACCTTCTTACGGACTGACCTGATTAACACTACACCCTGTATGCTTCACCCGATGCCGGTGTCTATGTAGTTACATTGTGTACCTTGTGTTGCCCTATTATGTATTTCCTTTTATTTCCTTTTCTTTTCATGTACGAAATGATCTTTTGAGCTGCTCACAGAAAAATACTTTTCACTGTACCTCGGTACACGTGACAATAAACAAATCCAATCCAATCCAATTTAACCTTTTTGGTCACTAAAGGTAATTTAACATGGCCAATCCACCTAACCTGCACGTCTTTGGAGTGTGCGAGGAAACCGGAGCACCCGGAGGAAACCCACTCAGACATGGGGATAACATGCAGACACCACACAGACAGTGACCCAAGCCGGGAATCGAACCTGGGACCCTGGAGCTGTAAAGCAACTGTGCTAACCACTATGCTACCGTGCTGCCCTTATGTGGAATTCGATAAAAGGGACAATAGTAGCAGCTCACACACATTCTCTCAATTGTGCCACAAACTGCAGATTCCATCACACAATTTGTACATTTGATTACAGATCGTTTTATATCAATTGGAGACAGTATCGCTTCTAACATAAAGCCCTGGGTACATGACAGTATGACACTCCCCCTTGGTATCACTCCACTCCATTCACGACCTTCCACCTTTCAACTCATTCTCAGCAGTTTTTCCAATTTTGCAATTTGCAATTCTCTCTAGATTGTTAGTATAATGTTATTAAAACAAATGTTACACGCTAGATGGATTGAAATGATTTTGATCAGTGCAGCGTTCAGGGGTGGAGCAGCAGGCTACGTTGAGTTGCTATGATCAGCCTGTCGATGGCAGGTAAAGAACTGAAACGGCTGGCAGCACTCCAGGAAGAGAAGTCGCCAGGCCCAGATGGGTTGTATCCTCGATTGCTGAGAGAGGAAAGGGAGCGTATTGCGGAGCCGTTGACAGTAATTTTCCAGGCCTCTCTGAACACAGGATTAGCCCGGTGGCTGGAGGACTGTAACTGTGACTCTGTTGTTTAAGAAAGGGGTAAAGGATAACCCAGGAAACTACAGACCTGTCAACTTGACATCAATAGTGGGAAAACCGATGGAGGCCATAATACGGGGTGAGATAAATATACACTTAGAGAAAAACAAGTTAATACTAGACAGTCAACATGACTTTGTCAAGGGCAGGTCATGTCTGACAAATTTAATTGAGTTGGTTGACGAGGTGGCACAGGCAGTAGATGAAGGTAGTGCCTTGGATGTTGTATATTTGGACATTCAGAAAGTATTTGATACAGTGCCACATGGCAGGTTGATTAGAAAATGAGGAGAGGTGGCGGTGTAGTGGTATTGTCACTGGACTAGTAAACCAGAGAGCCAGAGTGATGCTCTGGGGTCCAAGGTTCAAATCTCGCCACGGCAGATGGTGAATTGAATTCAATAAAAATCTGGAATTATAAGTGTCTAAAGATGACCATGAAACCCTTGCCGATTGTGGTAAATGCCCATCTGGTTCACCCTTTAGTGAAGGAAATCTGCCATCCTTACCTGGTCTGGCCTACATGTGGCCCACAGCAATATTAACCCTTAACTGCCCCCTCAAGGACAATTAGGGATTAGCAATAAATGCTGGCACAGCCTGCGACACCCACATCCCCTGAATAGAAATTGGAAATGTTTGGGATTGATGGATCCTTGACAGCATAAGAGATAGGAATGAGAGGACTGGTATCGATGGGCATTTCTCAAACAGACGAGTTGAAAATGGTGTTCCTCAGGGCTCAGTTTTTAGACCCTTGCTTTTTCTGATTCATATATAAATGATTTAGAAATGGCTGTTGAGGCCAAAATCTCAAAATTTGCAGATGATACTAAGCTTGGGCGAATAGTGAATTGTGAGGATGATGCTGAGCGACATTGGAGGGACATTGACAAGTTGGCCAAATGGGCAGACACCAGGCTGATGAACTTCAATACAGTGAAATGTGAGGTAATGCATTTTGGTGGAAGAAACATGGGGAGACAATCGAGGCTCAATGGTACAACTTTGAGGGAAGTACAGGAGCAGAGGGACCTCGGGGTTCAAATGCATCATTCTCTGAAGGTGGCCAGGCAAGTTGAAACAGTTGTTAAGAAGGTTGATAGCATCCTTGGGTTTATAAATAGAGGCACAGAGTATAAAAGCAAGGAAGTGATGCTACATCTCTACAAATCATTGGTCAGACCACATTTGGAGTATTGTGTTCAGTTCTGGGCATCTTATTTAAGGAAGGATGTTAAAGCCCTGGGGAGAGTGCGGAGGAGATTTACTAGAATGATACTAGGAATGAGGAATTTTAGATACAAGGAAAGATTGGAGAAATTGGGCTTGTTCTCTTTGGGGCAGAGAAGATTAAAAGGCGACCTTATTGAGGTGTTCAAAATTCTGAACAATTTTGACAGGGTAAAGAAGGATATTCTGTTTCCGCTGGTTGGTATGTCAGTGACCAGGGGGGGTCACAATTTCAAGTTGGTCAGCAAGAGAGCTCGGAATGAGGTGAGGAGAAACCTCTTTACTCAGAGAGTTGTTGGGGTTTGGAACATGCTGCCTGTGAGAGTGGTGGAGGCAGATTCCACAGGAGGTTTCAACAGAGAGCTGGACATATATTTGAAAGTGATGAATTTAGAGGGCTACAGAGAGAGGGCTGGGGAATGGGACTAGCTCTTTCGGGAGCTGGTGCAGACACGATCGGCCGAATGGCCTCCTTCTGTGCTGTAAAACTCTAGGTTTGTATTAATTACCTGTGGCAATAGGAGTACACTCCATTTCCGTTTTCCTGATAAAACATGTGGAAATACAAACTTGTAATCTATCAGTTCTTCAAGAAGTTCCTCCTGGAGAGACCGATAATCTGTGAAGTACAAAGGGGAGATTTTGTAGCATTTTAACAAAGGCCGGGCACAGTGTTTGTATTATTTGACATGCTGCATTGTAAAAATCTGCAATATTGGAATCTTCCAGCCCCAGCTCCAAGTTTGGGGAGGCTTCAACAGTGGCAGCCCTCGGTGTCAGCGTGACCAAACATTGCATTGCTCAGCACCAGCAGAGCACAGCTGGGAGCTAACTTCAAACAATGCTGTTCCAGTACCTAAACATTGCCAGTATTTTACACTCTAAAACGATGCTATTCCTGTACCAAAACAGTGCCAGTGTTATACACTCTAAAACCATGCTGTTCCTGTAACTAAACAGTGCCAGTGTTATACTCCCTAAAACAATGCTGTTCCTGTACCAAAACAGTGCCAGTGTGATACACTCTAAAACAATGCTGTTCCTGTACCTAAACAGAACCAGTGTTATACACTCTAAAACAATGCTGTTCCTGTAACTAGTCAGAGCCAATGTTCTACACTCAAAATCAATGCTGTTCCTGTACATAAACATTGCCAGTATTATACACTCTAAAACCATGCTGTTCCTGTACCTAAATAGAGCCAGTGTTATACACTCTGGAACAATGCTGTTCCTGTACCTAAACAGAGCCAGTGTGATACACTTTCAAACAATGCTTTTCCAGTACCTAAACATTGCCAGTATTTTACACTCTAAAACGATGCTATTCCTGTACCAAAACAGTGCCAGTGTTATACTCCCTAAAACAATGATGTTCCTGTACCTAAACAGTGTCAGTGTGATACACTCTAAAACAATGCTGTACCTGTACCTAAACAGTGGCAGTGTTATACACTCTAAAACAATGCTGTTCCTGTACCTAAACAGAGCCAGTGTTATACACTCTAAAACAATGCTGTTCCTGTACCTAAACAGAGCCAGTGTAATACACTCTAAAACAATGCTGTTCCTGTACCTAAACAGAGCCAGTGTGATACACAGTAAAACAATGCTGTTCCTGTACCTAAACAGTGTCAGTGTTATACTCTCTAAAGCAATGCTGTGCCTGTACCTAAACAGTGTCAGTGTGATACACTCTAAAACAATGCTGTTCCTGTACCTAAACAGTGTCAGTGTTATACTCTCTAAAGCAATGCTGTGCCTGTACCTAAACAGTGTCAGTGTGATACACTCTAAAACAATGCTGTTCCTGTACCTAAACAGTGCCAGTGTGATACACAGTAAAACAATGCTGTTCCTGTACCTAAACAGAGCCAGTGTGATACACTCTAAAACAATGCTGTTCCTGTACCTAAACAGAGCCAGTGTTATACTCTCTAAAGCAATGCTGTGCCTGTACCTAAACAGTGTCAGTGTTATACTCTCTAAAACAATGCTGTTCCTGTACCTAAACAGAGCGAGTGTGATACACTCTAAAACCATGTTGTTCCTGTACCTAAATAGAGCCAGTGTTACATACTCTGGAACAATGCTGTTCCTGTAGCTAAAGAGAGCCAATGCAATACACTCTAAAACAAGGCTGTTCCTGTACCTAAACAGAGCCAGTGTGATACACTCTAAAACAATGCTGTTCCTGTACCTAAACAGAGCGAGTGTGATACACTCTAAAACAATGCTGTTCCTGTACCTAATCAGAGCCAGTGTGATACACTCTAAAACAATGCTGTTCCTGTACCTAAACAGAGCGAGTGTGATACACTCTAAAACCATGTTGTTCCTGTACCTAAATAGAGCCAGTGTTACACACTCTGGAACAATGCTGTTCCTGTACCTAATCAGTGACAGTGTGATACACACTAAAACAATGCTGTTCCTGTATCTAAACAGAGCCAGTGTTATACACTCTAAAACAATTCTGTTCCTGTACCTTAACAGTGCCCGTGTGATACACTCTAAAACAATGCTGTTCCTGTATCTAAACAGAGACAGTGTTATACACTCTAAAACAATGCTATTCCTGTACCTAAACAGAGCCAGTGTTACACACTCTGGAACAATGCTGTTCCTGTACCTAAATAGTGTCACTGTGATACACTCTAAAACAATGCTGTTCCTGTACCTAAACAGAGCTGGTGTTATACAGTCTAAAACAATGCTGTTCCTGTACCTAAACAGAGCCAGTGTGATACACTCTAAAACAATGCTGTTCCTGTACCTAAACAGAGCTGGTGTTATACAGTCTAAAACAATGCTGTTCCTGTACCTAAACAGTGCCAGTGTTATACACTCTAAAACAATGCTGTTCCTGTACATAAACAGTGTCAGTGTTATACACTCTAAAACAATGCTGTTCCTGTACCTAAACAGAGCCAGTGTTATACACTCTAAAACAATGCTGTTCCTGTACCTAAACAGAGCCAGTGTGACAGACTCTAAAACAATGCTGTTCCTGTACCTAAACAGTGGCAGTGTGATACTCTCTAAAACAATGCTGTTCCTGGACCTAAACAGTGCCAGTGTGATACACTCTAAAACAATGTTGTTCCTGTACCTAAACAGAGCCAGTGTTATACACTCTAAAACAATGCTGTTCCTGTACCTAAACAGAGCCAGTGTTATACACTCTAAAACGATGCTGTTCCTGGACCTAAACAGTGCCAGTGTTATACACTCTAAAACAATGCTGTTCCTGTACCTAAACAGTGGCAGTGTGATACTCTCTAAAACAATGCTGTTCCTGTACCTAAACAGAGCCAGTGTGATACACTCTAAAACAATGCTGTTCCTGTACATAAACAGTGTCAGTGTGATACACTCTAAAACAATGCTGTTCCTGTACCTAAACAGTGTCAGTGTGATACACTCTAAAACAATGCTGTTCCTGTACATAAACAGTGTCAGTGTGATACACTCTAAAACAATGCTGTTCCTGTACCTAAACAGAGCCAGTGTGATACACTCTAAAACAATGCTGTTCCTGTACATAAACAGTGTCAGTGTGATACACTCTAAAACAATGCTGTTCCTGTACCTAAACAGAGCCAGTGTGATACACTCTAAAACAATGCTGTTCCTGTACATAAACAGTGTCAGTGTTATACACTCTAAAACAATGCTGTTCCTGTACCTAAACAGTGTCAGTGTGATACACTCTAAAACAATGCTGTTCCTGTACCTAAACAGTGTCAGTGTGATACACTCTAAAACAATGCTGTTCCTGTACCTAAACAGAGCCAGTGTGATACACTCTAAAACAATGCTGTTCCTGTACATAAACAGTGTCAGTGTGATACACTCTAAAACAATGCTGTTCCTGTACCTAAACAGTGTCAGTGTGATACACTCTAAAACAATGCTGTTCCTGTACCTAAACAGTGTCAGTGTGATACACTCTAAAACAATGCTGTTCCTGTACCTAAACAGTGTCAGTGTGATACACTCTAAAACAATGCTGTTCCTGTACATAAACAGTGTCAGTGTGATACACTCTAAAACAATGCTGTTGTGTACATAAACAGAGCCAGTGTGATACACTCTAAAACAATGCTGTTCCTGTACCTAAACAGAGCCAGTGTTATACACTCTAAAACAATGCTGTTCCTGTACCTAAACAGAGCCAGTGTTATACACTCTAAAACAATGCTGTTCCTGTACCTAAACAGAGCCAGTGTTATACACTCGAAAACAATGCTGTTCCTGTACCTAAACAGTGTCAGTGTGATACACTCTAAACCAATGCTGTTCCTGTACATAAACAGTGCCAGTGTGACACACTCTAAAATAATGCTGTTCCTGTACCTAAACAGTGTCAGTGTTATACACTCTAAAACAATGCTGTTCCTGTACATAAACAGAGCCAGTGTGATACACTCTAAAACAATGCTGTTCCTGTACCTAAACAGAGCCAGTGTGATACACTCTAAAACAATGCTGTTCCTGTACATAAACAGTGCCAGTGTGACACACTCTAAAACAATGCTATTCCTGTACCTAAACAGAGCCAGTGTGATACACTCTAAAACAATGCTGTTCCTGTACCTAAACAGTGTCAGTGTGATACACTCTAAAACAATGCTGTACCTGTACCTAAACAGAGCCAGTGTTATACACTCTAAAACAATGCTGTTCCTGTACCTAAACAGAGCCAGTGTTATCCACTCTAAAACAATGCTGTTCCTGTACCTAAACAGTGCCAGTGTTATACACTCTAAAACAATGCTGTTCCTGTACCTAAACAGAGCCAGTGTGATACACTCTAAAACAATGCTGTTCCTGTACCTAAACAGAGCCAGTGTTATACACTCTAAAACAATGCTGTTCCTGTACCTAAACAGTGTCAGTGTTATACACTCTAAAACAATGCTGTACCTGTACCTAAACAGAGCCAGTGTTATACACTCTAAAACACTGTTGTTCCTGTACCTAAACAGTGGCAGTGTTATACACTCTAAAACAATTCTGTTCCTGTACCTAATCAGAGCCAGTGTTATACACTCTAAAACAATTCTGTTCCTGTACCTAAACAGAACCAGTGTGATACAATCGAAAACAATGCTGTTCCTGTACCTAAACAGAGCCAGTGTGATACACTCTAAAACAATGCTGTTCCTGTACCTAAACAGTGTCAGTGTTATACACGCTAAAACAATGCTGTTCCTGTACCTAAACATTGCAAGTGTGATACACTCTAAAACAATGCTGTTCCTGTACCTAAACAGTGTCAGTGTTCAACACTCTAAAACAATGCTGTTCCTTTACCTAAGCAGTGGCAGTGTGATACACTCTAAAACAATTCTGTTCCTGTACCTAATCAGAGCGAGTGTGATACAATCGAAAACAATGCTGTTCCTGTACCTAAACAGAGCCAGTGTGATACACTCTAAAACAATGCTGTTCCTGTACCTAAACAGTGTCAGTGTTATACACGCTAAAACAATTCTGTTCCTGTACCTAAACAGAACCAGTGTGATACAATCGAAAACAATGCTGTTCCTGTACCTAAACAGAGCCAGTGTGATACACTCTAAAACAATGCTGTTCCTGTACCTAAACAGTGTCAGTGTTATACACGCTAAAACAATGCTGTTCCTGTACCTAAACATTGCAAGTGTGATACACTCTAAAACAATGCTGTTCCTGTACCTAAACAGTGTCAGTGTTATACACTCTAAAACAATGCTGTTCCTGTACCTAAACAGAGCCAGTGTTATACACTCTAAAACAATGCTGTTCCTGTACCTAAACATTGCAAGTGTGATACACTCTAAAACAATGCTGTTCCTGTACCTAAACAGTGTCAGTGTTATACACTCTAAAATAATGCTGTTCCTGTACCTAAACAGTGTCAGTGTTATACACGCTAAAACAATGCTGTTCCTGTACCTAAACATTGCAAGTGTGATACACTCTAAAACAATGCTGTTCCTGTACCTAAACAGTGTCAGTGTTATACACTCTAAAATAATGCTGTTCCTGTACCTAAACAGTGTCAGTGTGATACACTCTAAAACAATGATGTTCCTGTACCTAAACAGAGCCAGTGTTATACACTCTAAAACAATGCTGTTCCTGTACCTAAACAGTGTCAGTGTTATACACTCTAAAACAATGCTATTGCTGGACCTAAACAGTGCCAGTGTGATACACTCTAAAACAATGATGTTCCTGTACCTAAACAGAGCCAGTGTGATACACTCTAAAACAATGCTGTTCCTGCACCTAAACAGAGCCAGTGTTATACACTCTAAAACAATGCTGTTCCTGTACCTAAACAGAGCCAGTGTTATACACTCTAAAACAATGCTGTTCCTGTACCTAAACAGAGCCAGTGTGATACACTCTAAAACAATGCTGTTCCTGTACCTAAACAGAGCCAGTGTTATACACTGTAAAACAATGCTGTTCCTGTACCTAAACAGAGCCAGTGTGATACAATCTAAAACAATGCTGTTCCTGTACCTAATCAGAGCCAGTGTTATACACTCTAAAAGAATGCTGTTCCTGTACCTAAACAGTGTCAGTGTGATACACTCTAAAACAATACTGTTCCTGTACCTAAACAGTGCCAGTGTTATACACTCTAAAACAATGCTGTTCCTGTCCCTAAACTGAGCCAGTGTGATTCACTCTAAAACAATGCTGCTCCTGTACCTAAACAGAGCCAGTGTGATACACGCTAAAACATTGCTGTTCCTGTACCTAAACAGTGCCAGTGTTATACACTCTAAAACAATGCGGTTCCTGTACCTAAACAGTGCCAGTGTGATACACTCTAAAACAATGCTGTTCCTGTACCTAAGCAGTGCCAGTGTGATACACAGTAAAACAATGCTGTTCCTGTACCTAAACAGTGTCAGTGTGATACACTCTAAAACAATGCTGTTCCTGTACCTAAACAGAACCAGTGTGATACACTCTAAAACGATGCTGTTCCTGTACCTAAACAGTGTCAGTGTGATACACTCTAAAACAATGCTGTTCCTGTACCTAAACCGAGCCAGTGTCATACTCTCTAAAACAATGCTGTGCCTGTAGCTAAAGAGAGCCAATGCAATACACTCTAAAACAAGGCTGTTCCTGTACCTAAACAATGTCAGTGTGAAACACTCTAAAACAATGCTGTCCCTGTACCTGAACAGAGCCAGTGTGATACACTCTAAAACCATGTTGTTCCTGTACCTAAACAGAGCCACTGTTATACACTCGAAAACAATGCTGTTCCTGTACCTAAACAGAGCCAGTGTTATACGTCGATTTCGGCGTGAGAACAGCTGGTGAGTCAGTTTCAGCGGGAGCATTGTTGAAGGAGGTTGCTGGGAGGTAAGTCAACCTTTAAAAGCACTTGTCTTTGCAGGGGCAGGCCAGTCGATTTCAGCGTGAGTACAGCTGGTGAGTCAGTTTCAGCGGGAGCATTGCGAAGGAGGTTGCTGGGAGGTAAGTCAACCTTTAAAAGCACTTGTCTTTGCAGGGGCAGGCCAGTCGATTTCGGCGGGAGTGGAGCTGGCTGGTTAGTCAATTTCAGCAGGAGCTGAGAATTTTTCTTTTTTTTTAAATTAGTTTTTTAGGCGGGAACAGGAAGTCGACCCGCGGACGTCTGGGAAGACCCTCACCAATAAATACTGGTGGAGAGGAAACCCGAGACACTACACGTGTAGTGTCTCCCACCCACCCTCCTCCTCTAACCTAATAATAAAACCCATTGGTCGGAGGTAAGTACCATATTTTATTATATTATTATTATTTTTTATAAAAATTTAATTTTATTAAAAGCTTGATCTTGGTAGAAAGTTAGAGGAATTGCAGGGAAGGGAGTGCAATGTTCCTCCTGCAGGATGTTTGAGGTGAGGGATGCAGTTAGTGTCCCTGCTGATTTTACCTGCAGGAAGTGCTGCCATCTCCAGCTCCTCCAAGACCGAGTTAGGGAACTGGAGCTGGAGTTGGAAGAACTTCGGATCATTCGGGAGGCAGAAGGGGTCATAGATAGCAGCTTCAGGGAATTAGTTAACCAAAGATTGGAGATAGGTGGGTAACTGTAAGATGGACTGGGAAAAAACAGTCAGTGCAGGAATCCCCTGCGGTCGTTCCCCTGAGAAACAAGTATACCGCTTTGGATACTTGTGCGGGGGGGGGGGACTTACCAGGGGTAAGCCATGGGGTACGGGCCTCTGGCACGGAGTCTGTCCCTATTGCTCAGAAGGGAAGGGGGGAGAGGAGCAGAGCATTAGTAATTGGGGACTCTATAGTCAGGGGCACAGATAGGAGATTTTGTGGGAGTGTGAGAGACTCACGTTTGGTATGTTGCCTCCCAGGTGCAAGGGTACGTGATGTCTCGGATCGTGTTTTCCGGGTCCTTAGGGGGGAGGGGGAGCAGCCCCAAGTCGTGGTCCACATTGGCACTAACGACATAGGTAGGAAAGGGGACAAGGATGTCAGGCAGGCTTTCAGGGAGCTAGGATGGAAGCTCAGAACTAGAACAAACAGAGGAGGTCACTAAGATGATTGATGCAGGTAGGGCAGTAGATGTTGTCTATATGGACTTCAGTAAGGCCTTTGACAAGGTCCCTCATGGTAGACTAGTACAAAAGGTGATGTCACACGGGATCAGGGGTGAACTGGCAAGGTGGATACAGAACTGGCTAGGCCATAGAAGGCAGAGGGTAGCAATGGAGGGATGCTTTTCTAATTGGAGGGCTGTGACCAGTGGTGTTCCACAGGGATTAGTGCTGGGACCTTTGCTCTTTGTAGTATATATAAATGATTTGGAGGAAAATGTAACTGGTCTGATTAGTAAGTTTGCAGACGACACAAAGGTTGGTGGAATTGCGGATAGCGGTGAGGACTGTCTGAGGATACAGCAGGATTAAATTGTCTGGAGACTTGGGCGGAGAGATGGCAGATGGAGTTTAATCCGGACAAATGTGAGGTAATGCATTTTGGAAGGGCTAATGCAGGTAGGGAATATACAGTGAATGGTAGAACCCTCAAGAGTATTGAAAGTCAAAGAGATCTAGGAGTACAGGTCCACAGGTCATTGAAAGGGGCAACACAGGTGGAGAAGGTAGTCAAGAAGGCATACGGCATGCTTGCCTTCATTGGCCGGGGCATTGAGTATAAGAATTGGCAAGTCATGTTGCAGCTGTATAGAACCTTAGTTAGGCCACACTTGGAGTATAGTGTTCAATTCTGGTCGCCACACTACCAGAAGGATGTGGAGGCTTTAGAGAGGGTGCAGAAGAGATTTACCAGAATGTTGCCTGGTATGGAGGGCATTAGCTATGAGGAGCGGTTGAATAAACTCGGTTTGTTCTCACTGGAACGAAGGAAGTTGAGGGGCGACCTGATAGAGGTATACAAAATTATGAGGGGCATAGACAGAGTGGATAGTCAGAGGCTTTTCCCCAGGGTAGAGGGGTCAATTACTAGGGGGCATAGGTTTAAGGTGAGAGGGGCAAGGTTTAGAGTAGATGTACGAGGCAAGTTTTTTACGCAGAGGGTAGTGGGTGCCTGGAACTCACTACCGGAGGAGGTAGTGGAAGCAGGGACGATAGGGACATTTAAGGGGCATCTTGACAAATATATGAATAGGATGGGAATAGAAGGATACGGACCCAGGAAGTGTAGAAGATTGTAGTTTAGTCGGGCAGTATGGTCGGCACGGGCTTGGAGGGCCGAAGGGCCTGTTCCTGTGCTGTACATTTCTTTGTTCTTTGTTGTTTGTAGTTGTTATCTCTTGGTTGTTGCCCGTGCCACGTGATAGTGAGATGAGGAATAGGGAGAGAGAGCATTTAAACACGTGGCTACAGGGATGGTGCAGGCGGGAGGGATTCAGATTTTTGGATAACTGGGGCTCTTTCTGGGGAAGGTGGGACCTCTACAGACAGGATGGTCTACATCTGAACCTGAGGGGCACAAATATCCTAGGGGGGAGATTTGTTAGTGCTCTTTGGGGGGGTTTAAACTAATGTAGAAGGAGCATGGGAACCTGGATTGTAGTTTTAGGGTAAGGGAGAATGAGAGTATAGAGGTCAGGAGCACAGATTTGATGTCGCAGGAGGGGGGCAGTGTTCAGGTAGGTGGTTTGAAGTGTGTCTACTTCAATGCCAGGAGTATACGAAACAAGGTAGGGGAACTGGCAGCATGGGTTGGTACCTGGGACTTCGATGTTGTGGCCATTTCGGAGACATGGATAGAGCAGGGGCAGGAATGGATGTTGCAGGTTCCGGGGTTTAGGTGTTTTAGTAAGCTCAGAGAAGGAGGCAAAAGAGGGGGAGGTGTGGCGCTGCTAGTCAAGAGCAGTATTACGGTGGCGGAGAGGATGCTAGATGGGGACTCTTCTTCCGAGGTAGTATGGGCTGAAGTTAGAAACAGGAAAGGAGAGGTCACCCTGTTGGGAGTTTTTTATAGGCCTCCTAATAGTTCTAGGGATGTAGAGGAAAGGATGGCGAAGATGATTCTGGATATGAGCGAAAGTAACAGGGTAGTTATTATGGGAGACTTTAACTTTCCAAATATTGACTGGAAAAGATATAGTCCGAGTACAATAGATGGGTCGTTTTTTGTACAGTGTGTGCAGGAGGGTTTCCTGAAACAATATGTTGACAGGCCAACAAGAGGCGAGGCCACATTGGATTTGGTTTTGGGTAATGAACCAGGCCAGGTGTTGGATTTGGAGGTAGGAGAGCACTTTGGGGACAGTGACCACAATTCGGTGACGTTTACGTTAATGATGGAAAGGGATAAGTATACACCGCAGGGCAAGAGTTATAGCTGGGGGAAGGTCAATTATGATGCCATTAGACGTGACTTGGGGGGGATAAGGTGGAGAAGTAGGCTGCAAGTGTTGGGCACACTGGATAAGTGGGGCTTGTTCAAGGATCAGCTACTGCGTGTTCTTGATAAGTATGTACCGGTCAGACAGGGAGGAAGGCGTCGAGCGAGGGAACCATGGTTTACCAAGGAAGTGGAATCTCTTGTTAAGAGGAAGAAGGAGGCCTATGTGAAGATGAAGTGTGAAGTTTCGGTTGGGGCGATGGATAGTTACAAGGTAGCGAGGAAGGATCTAAAGAGAGAGGTAAGGCGGGCAAGGAGGGGACATGAGAAGTATTTGGCAGGAAGGATCAAGGAAAACCCAAAAGCTTTCTATAGGTATGTCAGGAATAAGCGAATGACTAGGGAAAGAGTAGGACCAGTCAAGGACCGGGATGGGAAATTGTGTGTGGAGTCTGAAGAGATAGGCGAGATACTAAATGAATATTTTTCGTCAGTATTCACTCAGGAAAAAGATAACGTTGTGGAGGAGAATGCTGAGCCCCAGGCTAATAGAATAGATGGCATTGAGGTACGTAGGGAAGAGGTGTTGGCAATTCTGGACAGGCTGAAAATAGATAAGTCCCCGGGACCTGATGGGATTTATCCTAGGATTCTCTGGGAGGCCAGGAAAGAGATCGATGGACCTTTGGCTTTGATTTTTATGTCATCATTGGCTACAGGAATAGTGCCAGAGGACTGGAGGACAGCAAATGTGGTCCCTTTGTTCAAAAAGGGGAGCAGAGACAATCCCGGCAACTATAGACCGGTGAGCCTCACGTCTGTAGTGGGTAAAGTCTTGGAGGGGATTATAAGAGACAAGATTTATAATCATCTAGATAGGAATAATATGATCAGGGATAGTCAGCATGGCTTTGTGAAGGGTAGGTCATGCCTCACAAACCTTATTGAGATCTTTGAGAAGGTGACTGAACAGGTAGACGAGGGTAGAGCAGTTGATGTGGTGTATATTGATTTCAGCAAAGCGTTTGATAAGGTTCCCCACGGTAGGCTATTGCAAAAAATACGGAGGCTGGGGATTGAGGGTGATTTAGAGATGTGGATCAGAAATTGGCTAGCTGAAAGAAGACAGAGGGTGGTGGTTGATGGGAAATGTTCAGAATGGAGTACAGTCACAAGTGGAGTACCACAAGGATCTGTTCTGGGGCCGTTGCTGTTTGTCATTTTTATCAATGACCTAGAGGAAGGCGCAGAAGGGTGGGTGAGTAAATTTGCAGACGATACTAAAGTCGGTGGTGTTGTCGATAGTGTGGAAGGATGTAGCAGGTTACAGAGGGATATAGATAAGCTGCAGAGCTGGGCTGAGAGGTGGCAAATGGAGTTTAATGTAGAGAAGTGTGAGGTGATTCACTTTGGAAGGAATAACAGGAATGCGGAAAATTTGGCTAATGGTAAAGTTCTTGAAAGTGTGGATGAGCAGAGAGATCTAGGTGTCCATGTACATAGATCCCTGAAAGTTGCCACCCAGGTGGATAGGGTTGTGAAGAAGGCCTATGGAGTGTTGGCCTTTATTGGTAGAGGGATTGAGTTCCGGAGTCAGGAGGTCATGTTGCAGCTGTACAGAACTCTGGTACGGCCGCATTTGGAGTATTGCGTACAGTTCTGGTCACCGCATTATAGGAAGGACGTGGAGGCTTTGGAGCGGGTGCAGAGGAGATTTACCAGGATGTTGCCTGGTATGGAGGGAAAATCTTATGAGGAAAGGCTGATGGACTTGAGGTTGTTTTCGTTGGAGAGAAGAAGGTTAAGAGGAGACTTAATAGAGGCATACAAAATGATCAGGGGGTTGGATAGGGTGGACAGTGAGAGCCTTCTCCCGCGGATGGATATGGCTGGCACGAGGGGACATAACTTTAAACTGAGGGGTAATAGATATAGGACAGAGGTCAGATGTAGGTTCTTTACGCAAAGAGTAGTGAGGCCGTGGAATGCCCTACTTGCTACAGTAGTGAACTCGCCAGCATAGAGGGCATTTAAAAGTTTATTGGATAAACATATGGATGATAATGGCATAGTGTAGGTTAGATGGCTTTTGTTTCGGTGCAACATCGTGGGCCAAAGGGCATGTACTGCGCTGTATTGTTCTATGTTCTATGTTCTATACACTCTAAAACAATGCTGTTCGTGTACCGAAACAGAGCCAGTGTTATACACTCTAAAACAATGCTGTTCCTGTACCTAAACAGAGCCAGTGTGACACACTCTAAAACAATGCTGTTCCTGTACCTAAATAGAGCCAGTGTTATACACTCTAAAACAATGCTGTTCCTGTACATAAACAGTGTCAGTGTGATACACTCTAAAACAATGCTGTTCCTGTACCTAAACAGAGCCAATGTTATACACTCTAAAACAATGCTGTTCCTGTACCTAAACAGAGCCAGTGTTATACTCTCTAAACAAATGCTGTTCCTGTACATAAACAGTGTCAGTGTGATACACTCTAAAACATTGCTGTTCCTGTACCTAAACAGAGCCAGTTTTATACACTCTGGAACAATGCTGTTCCTGTACCTAAACAGAGCCAGTGTGATACACTCTAAAACAATGTTGTACCTGTACCTAAACAGAGCCAGTGTTATACACTCTAAAACAATGCTGTTCCTGTACCTAAACAGAGTCAGTTATTAACACTCTATAACAACGATGTTCCTGTACCTAAACAGTGGCAGTGTGATACACTCTAAAACAATGCTGTTCCTGTACCTAAACAGTGCCAGTGTTATACACTCTAAAACAATGCTGTTCCTGTACCTAAACAGAGCTACTGTGATACACTCTAAAACAATGCTGTTTCTGTACCTAAACAGTGCCAGTGTTATACACTCTAAAACAATGCTGTTCCTGTACCTAAACAGAGCCAGTGTTATACACTCTAAAACAATGCTGTTCCTGTACCTAAACAGAGCTACTGTGATACAGTCTAAAACAATGCTGTTCCTGTACCTAAACAGAGCCAGTGTTATACACTCTAAAACAATGCTGTTCCTGTACCTAAACAGTGCCAGTGTTCAACACTCTAAAACAATGCTGTTCCTGTACCTAAACAGAGCCAGTGTGATACACTCTAAAACAATGCTGTACCTGTACCTAAACAGAGCCAGTGTGATACACTCTAAAACAATGCTGTTCCTGTACCGAAACAGAGCCAGTGTGATACTATCTAAAACAATGCTGTACCTGTACCTAAACAGAGCCAGTGTGATACACTCTAAAACAATGCTGTACCTGTACCTAAACAGTGCCAGTGTTATACACTCTAAAACAATGCTGTTCCTGTACAAAAACAGTGTCAGTGTTTTACACTCTAAAACAATGATGTTCCTGTACCTAAACAGAGCCAGTGTGATACACTCTAAAACAATGTTGTTCCTGTACCTAAACAGTGCCAGTGTTGTACAATCTAAAACAATGCTGTTCCTGTACATAAACAGAGCCAGTGTGATACACTCTAAAACAATGCTGTTCCTGTACCGAAACAGAGCCAGTGTTATACACTCTAAAACAATGCTGTTCCTGTACAAAAACAGTGTCAGTGTTTTACACTCTAAAACAACGATGTTCCTGTACCTAAACAGAGCCAGTGTTATACACTCTAAAACAATGCTGTTCCTGTACCTAAACAGAGCCAGTGTTATACACTCTAAAACAATGCTGTTCCTGTACCTAAACAGAGCTACTGTGATACAGTCTAAAACAATGCTGTTTCTGTACCTAAACAGTGTCAGTGTTTTACACTCTAAAACAATGCTGTTCCTGTACCTAAACAGTGTCAATGTTATACACTCTAAAACAATGCTGTTCCTGTACCTAAACAGAGCCAGTGTTATACACTCTAAACCAATGCTGTGCCTGTCCCTAAACAGAGCCAGTGTTATACACTCTAAAACAATGCTGTTCCTGTACCTAAACAGAGACAGTGTTTTACACTCTAAAACAACGATGTTCCTGTACCTAAACAGAGCCAGTGTGATACACTCTAAAACAATGCTGTTCCTGTACCTAAACAGAGACAGTGTTTTACACTCTAAAACAACGATGTTCCTGTACCTAAACAGAGCCAGTGTTATACACTCTAAAACAATGCTGTACCTGTACCTAAACAGAGACAGTGTTTTACACTCTAAAACAACGATGTTCCTGTACCTAAACAGAGCCAGTGTTATACACTCTAAAACAATGCTGTACCTGTACAAAAACAGTGTCAGTGTGAGACACTCTAAAACAATGTTGTTCCTGTGCCTAAACAGAGCCAGTGTGATACACTCTAAAACAATGCTGTTCCTGTACCTAAACAGAGACAGTGTTTTACACTCTAAAACAACGATGTTCCTGTACCTAAACAGAGCCAGTGTGATACACTCTAAAACAATGTTGTTCCTGTGCCTAAACAGTGCCAGTGTTATACACTCTAAAACAATGTTGTTCCTGTAGCTAAACAGAGCCAGTGGGATACACTCGAAAATAATGCTTTTCCTGTACCTAAACAGTGCCAGTGTGATACACTCTAAAACAATGCTGTTCCTGTACCTAAACAGTGCCAGTGTGATACACTCTAAAACAATGCTGTTCCTGTAGCTAAACAGAGCCAGTGGGATACACTCGAAAAAAGTGCTTTTCCTGTACCTAAACAGTGCCAGTGTTATACAATCTAAAACATTTCTGTTCATGTACCTAAACAGTGCCAGTGTTATATATTCTAAAACAATGCTGTTCCTGTACCTAAACAGAGCCAGTGTTATACAATCTAAAACAATGCTGTTCCTGTATCACAGAACATAGAACATAGAAAATACAGCACAGAACAGGCCCTTCGGCACACGATGTTGTGCCGAAACTTTGTCCTAGATTAATCATAGATTATCATTGAATTTACAGTGCAGAAGGAGGCCATTCAGCCCTTTGAGTCTGCACCGGCTCTTGGAAAGAGCACTATACCCAAACTCAACACCTCCACCCAACACCAAGGGCAATTTGGACATTAAGGGCAATTTATCATTGGCCAATTCACCTAACCCGCACATCTTTGGACTGTGGGAGGAAACCGGAGCACCCGGAGGAAACCCACGCAGACATGGGGAGGACGTGCAGACTCCGCACAGACAATGACCCAAGCCGGAATCGAACCTGGGACCATGGAGCTGTGAAGCAATTATGCGATCCACAATGCTACCGTGCTGCCCTTAAGAACAAATAAATCTACATTATATCATTTTACCGTCATCCATGTACCTATCCAATAGCTGCTTGAAGGTCCCTAATGTTTCCGACTCAACTACTTCCACAGGCAGTGCATTCCATGCCCCCACTACTCTCTGGGTAAAGAACCTACCTCTGATATCCCTCCTATCTCTTCCACCTTTCACCTTAAATTTATGTCCCCTTGTAATGGTGTGTTCCACCCGGGGAAAAAGTCTCTGACTGTCTACTCTATCTATTCCCCTGATCATCTTATAAACCTCTATCAAGTCGCCCCTCATCCTTCTCCGCTCTAATGAGAAAAGGCCTAGCACCCTCAACCTTTCCTCGTAAGACCTACTCTCCATTCCAGGCAACATCCTGGTAAATCTTCTTTGCACCTTTTCCAGAGCTTCCACATCCTTCCTAAAATGAGGCGACCAGAACTGTACACAGTACTCCAAATGTGGCCTTACCAAAGTTTTGTACAGCTGCATCATCACCTCACGGCTCTTAAATTCAATCCCTCTGTTAATGAACTCGAGCACACCATAGGCCTTCTTCACAGCTCTATCCACTTGAGTGGCAACTTTCAAAGATGTATGAACATAGACCCCAAGATCTCTCTGCTCCTCCACATTGCCAAGAACTCTACCGTTAACCCTATATTCCGCATTCATATTTGTCCTTCCAAAATGGACAACCTCACACTTTTCAGGGTTAAACTCCATCTGCCACTTCTCAGCCCAGCTCTGCATCCTATCTATGTCTCTTTGCAGCCGACAACAGCTCTCCTTACTATCCACAACTCCACCAATCTTTGTATCGTCTGCAAATTTACTGACCCACCCTTCAACTTCCTCATCCAAGTCATTAATGAAAATCACAAACAGCAGAGGACCCAGTACCCTGCGGTACGCCACTGGTAACTGGGATCCAGGCTGAATATTTGCCATCCACCACCACTCTCTGACTTCTATCGGTTAGCCAGTTCGTTATCCAACTGGCCAAATTTCCCACTATCCCATGCCTCCTTACTTTCTGCATAAGCCTACCATGGGGAACTTTATCAAATGCCTTACTAAAATCCATGTACACTACATCCACTGCTTTACCTTCATCCACATGCTGGGTCACCTCCTCAAAGAATTCAATAAGATTTGTAAGGCAAGACCTACCCCTCACAAATCCGTGCTGACTATCCCTAATCAAGCAGTGTCTTTCCAGATGCTCAGAAATCCTATCCTTCAGTACCCTTTCCATTACTTTGCCTACCACCGAAGTAAGACTAACTGGCCTGTAATTCCCAGGGTTATCCCTAGTTCCTTTTTTGAACAGGGGCACGACATTCGCCACTCTCCAATCCCCTGGTACCACCCCTGTTGACAGTGAGGACGAAAAGATCATTGCCAACGGCTCTGCAATTTCATCTCTTGCTTCCCATAGAATCCTTGGATATATCCCGTCAGGCCCGGGGGACTTGTCTATCCTCAAGTTTTTCAAAATGCCCAACACATCTTCCTTCCTGACAAGTATTTCCTCGAGCTTACCAATCTGTTTCACACTGTCCTCTCCAACAATATCGCCCCTCTCATTTGTAAATACAGAAGAAAAATACTCATTCAAGACCTCTCCTATCTCTTCAGACTCAATACACATTCTCCCGCTACTGTCCTTGATCGGACCTACCCTCGCTCTAGTCATTCTCATATTTCTCACATATGGGGTTTTCCTTGATCCTACCCGCCAAAGATTGTTCATGCCCTCTCTTAGCTCTCCTAATCCCTTTCTTCAGTTCCCTCCTGGCTATCTTGTATCCCTCCAATGCCCTGTCTGAACCTTGTTTCCTCAGCCTTACACAAGTCACCTTTTTCCTCTTAACAAGACATTCAACCTCTCTTGTCAACCATGGTTCCCTCACTCGACCATCTCTTCCCTGCCTGACAGGGACATACATATCAAGGACACGTAGCACCTGTTCTTTGAACAAGTTCCACATTTCACTTGTGTCCTTCCCTGACAGCCTATGTTCCCAACTTAATCTAAACAGAGCTAGTATTATACACTCTAAAACAATGCTGTCCTGCACCTAAACAGAGCCAGTGTTATACACTCTAAAACAATGCTGTTCCTGTACCTAAACAGAGCCAGTGTTATACACTCTAAAACCATGCTGTTCCTGTACCTAATAGAGCCAGTCTTATACACTCTGGAACAATGCTGTTCCTGTACCTAAACAGAGCCAGTGTTATACACTCTAAAACAATGCTGTACCTGTACCTAAACAGAGCCAGTGTGACACACTCTAAAATAATGCTGTTCCTGTACCTAAACAGAGCCAGTGTTATATATTCTAAAACAATGCTGTTCCTGTACCTAAACAGAGCCAGTGGGATACACTCTAAAACAATGATTAACAACTTACTTACCTTGCAGGTCAGCTGTTTAGTTCGGCAGCGAGAGAGAGCCGGGACTTTAGAAACAGCGCGGGAATTTGAAAAAGCGCGGGAGCTGCGAGGCAGAGTGGACCGCTTAAAAGGTCGCTGCCTGGGTGAGGTAAGTACTGATTAACAACTTACTTACCTTGCAGGTCAGCTGTTTAGTTCGGGAGCGAGAGAGAGCCGGGACCTTAGAAACAGCGCGGGAATTTGAAAAAGCGCGTGAGCTGCGAGGCAGAGGGGACCGTTTAAAAGGTCGCTGCCTGGGTGAGGTAAGTACTGATTAACAACCTACCTACCTTGCAGGCCCAGTCGATTTCAGCGGGAGCGGAGCAGGCTAGTCCATTTCAGCGGGGGCAGTGCGGTAGTGATTTCTGGGAGGGAAGTATCTCCTTTCAATTTTTTTTTTTTTTTCCATTTTAGTGTTTAAGGTGGAAACAGGAAGTCGACCCGCGGACTTCTGGGAAGACCCTCACCAATAAATTCTGGTGGAGAGGAAACCCGAGACATTACACGTGAAGTGTCTCCCTCCCGCCCTCCCCCTCCTCCTCTAAACTAATAATAAAACCCATTGGTGTGAGGCAAGTACCATATCATATATACACTCTAAATCAATGCTGTTCCTGGACCTAAACAGTGTCAATCTTATACACTCTAAAACAATGTTGTTCCTGTACCTAAACAGAGCCGGTGTGATACACTCTAAAACAATGCTGTGCCTGTCCCTAAACAGTGCCAGTGTTATACACTCTAAAACGATGCTGATTCTGTACCGAAACAGAGCCAGTGTTATACACTCTAAACCAATGTTGTTCCTGTACCTAAACAGAGCCAGTGTGATACACTCTAAAACAATGCTGTTGTGCACATAAACAGAGCCAGTGTTATACACTCTAAAACAATGCTGTTCCTGTACCTAAACAGAGGCAGTGTGATACAATCTAAAACAATGCTGATTCTGTACCTAAACAGAGCCAGTGTTATACACTCTAAAACAATGCTGTTCCTGTACATAAACAGAGCCAGCGTGATACACTCTAAAACAATGCTGTTCCTGTACCTAAGCAGAGGCAGTGTGATACAATCTAAAACAATGCTGATTCTGTACCTAAACAGAGCCAGTGTTATACACTCTAAAACAATGCTGTTCCTGTACATAAACAGTGTCAGTGTTATACACTCTAAAACAATGCTGTTCCTGTACATAAACAGAGCCAGTGTGACAGACTCTAAAACAATGCTGTTCCTGTACCTAAGCAGAGCCAGTGTTATACACTCTAAAACAATGCTGTTCCTGTACATAAACAGTGTCAGTGTTATACACTCTAAAACAATGCTGTTCCTGTACATAAACAGAGCCAGTGTGACAGACTCTAAAACAATGCTATTCCTGTACCTAAACAGAGCCAGTGTTATACACTCTGGAACAATGCTGTTCCTGTACCTAAACAGTGCCAGCGCGATACACTCTAAAACATTTCTGTTCATGTACCTAAACAGTGCCAGTGTGATACACTCTAAAACAATGCTGTTCCTGTACCTTAACAGTGCCAGTGTTATACATTCTAAAACAATGCTGTTACTGTACCTAAACAGAGCCAGTGTTATACACTCTAAAATAATGCTGTTCCTGTACCAAAACAGTGCCAGTGTTATACACTCTAAAACAATGCTGTTCCTGTACCTTAACAGTGCCAGTGTTATACATTCTAAAACAATGCTGTTCCTGTACATAAACAGAGCCAGTGTTATACACTCTAAAACAATGCTGTTCCTGTACCTTAACAGTGCCAGTGTTATACATTCTAAAACAATGATGTTCTTGTACCTAAACAGAGCCAGTGTGATACACTCTAAAACAATGCTGATTCTGTACCTAAACAGTGCCAGTGTGATACACTCTAAAACAATGCTGATTCTGTACCTAAACAGAGCCGGTGTTATACACTCTAAAACAATGCTGTTCCTGTACATAAACAGAGCCAGTGTTATACACTCTAAAACAATGCTGTTCCTCTACCTAAACAGAGCCAGTGTGATACACTCTAAAACAATGCTGATTCTGTACCTAAACAGAGCCAGTGTGATACACTCTAAAACAATGCTATTGCTGGACCTAAACAGAGCCAGTGTTATACACTCTAAAACAATGCTGTTCCTGTACCTAAACAGAGCCAGTGTTATACACTCTAAAACAATGCTGATTCTGTACCTAAACAGTGTCAGTGTGATACACTCTAAAACAATGCTGTTCCTGTACCTAAACAGTGTCACTGTTATACACTCTAAAACAATGCTGTTCCTGTACCTAAACAGAGCCAGTGTGATACACTCTAAAACAATGCTGTTCCTGTACCTAAACAGAGCCAGTGTGATACACTCTAAAACAATGCTGTTCCTGCACCTAAACAGAGCCAGTGTGATACACTCTAAAACAATGCTGTTCCTGTACCTAAACAGAGCCAGTGTGATACACTCTAAAACAATGCTATTCCTGTACCTAAACAGTGGCAGTGTTATACACTCTAAAACAATGCTGTTCCTGTACCTAAACAGTGCCAGTGTTATACACTCTAAAACAATGCTGTTCCTGTACCTAAACAGTGCCAGTGTTATACACTCTAAAACAATGCTATTCCTGTACCTAAACAGTGTCAGTGTTATACACTCTAAAACATTGCTGTTCCTGTACCTAAACAGTGTCAGTGTTATACACTCTAAAACATTGCTGTTCCTGTACCTAAACAGAGCCAGTGTGATACACTCTAAAACATTGCTGTTCCTGTACCTAAACAGAGCCAGTGTGATACACTCTAAAACAATGCTGTTCCTGTACCTAAACAGTGTCAGTGTTATACACTCTAAAACAATGCTGATTCTGTACCTAAACAGTGCCAGTGTTATACACTCTAAAACAATGCTGATTCTGTACCTAAACAGTGCCAGTGTTATACACTCTAAAACAATGCTGTTCCTGTACCTAAACAGTGCCAGTGTTATACACTCTCAAACAATGCTGATTCTGTACCTAAACAGTGCCAGTGTTATACACTCTAAAACAATGCTGTTCCTGTACCTGAACAGAGCCAGTGTGATACAGTCTAAAACAATGATTAACAACATACCTACCTTGCAGGCCCAGTCGATTTCAGCAGGAGCGGAGCAGGCTAGTCCATTTCAGCGGGGGCAGTGCGGTAGTGATTTCTGCGAGGTAAGTTACTCCTTTAAATTTTTTTTTAAATTTTAGTGTTTAAGGTGGGAACAGGAAGTCGACCCGCGGACGTCTGGGAAGACCCTCACCAATAAGTTCTGGTGGAGAGGAAACCCGAGACATTACACGTGAAGTGTCTCCCACCCGCCCTCCTCCTCCTCCTCTAACCTAATAATAAAACCCATTGGTGTGAGGTAAGTACCATATTTTATTATTGTTATTATCATTATTTTTATTTACAAAAAATTTAATTTAGTTTTTAGCCAGATCTTGGTAGAAAGTTAGAGGGATGGCAGGGAAGGTAGTGCAATGTTCCTCCTGCAGGATGTTTGAGGTGAGGGATGCAGTTAGTGTCCCTGCTGATTTTACCTGCAGGAAGTGCTGCCATCTCCAGCTCCTCCAAGACCGAGTTAGGGAACTGGAGCTGGAGTTGGAAGAACTTCGGATCATTCGGGAGGCAGAGGGGGTCATAGATAGCAGCTTCAGGGAATTAGTGACACCAAAGATTGGAGATAGATGGGTAACTGTAAGAGGGACTGAGAAAAAGCAGTCAGTGCAGGGATCCCCTGCGGTCGTTCCCCTGAGAAACAAGTATACCGCTTTGGATACTTGTGGGGGGACACAACTTACCAGGGGTAAGCCATGGGGTACGGGCCTCTGGCACGGAGTCTCTCCCTGTTGCTCAGAAGGGAAGGGGGGTGAGGAGCAGAGCATTAGTAATTGGGGACTCGATAGTCAGGGGCACAGATAGGAGATTTTGTGGGAGCGCGAGAGACTCACGCTTGGTATGTTGCCTCCCAGGTGCAAGGGTACGTGATGTCTCGGATCGTGTTTTCCGGGTCCTTAAGGGGGAGGGGGAGCAGCCCCAAGTCGTGTTCCACATTGGCACTAACGACATAGGTAGGAAAGGGGATAAGGATGTCAGGCAGGCTTTCAGGGAGCTAGGATGGAAGCTCAGAACTAGAACAAACAGAGTTGTTATCTCTGGGTTGTTGCCCGTGCCACGTGATAGTGATATGAGGAATAGGGAGAGAGAGCAATTAAACACGTGGCTATAGGGATGGTGCAGGCGGAAGGGATTCAGATTTCTGGATAACTGGGGCTCTTTCAGGGGAAGGTGGGACCGCTACAGACAGGATGGTCTGCATCTGAACCTGAGGGGCACAAATATCCTGGGGGGGAGATGTGTTTGGGGGGGTTTAAACTAATGCAGCAGGGGCATGGGAACCTGGATTGTAGTTTTAGGGTAAGGGAGAATGAGAGTAGAGAGGTCAGGAGCACAGATTTGACGCCGCAGGAGGGGGCCAGTGTTCAGGTAGCTTGTTTGAAGTGTGTCTACTTCAATGCCAGGAGTATACGAAATAAGGTAGGGGAACTGGCAGCATGGGTTGGTACTTGGGACTTCGATGTTGTGACCATTTCGGAGACATGGATAGAGCAGGGACAGGAGTGGATGTTGCAGGTTCCGGGGTTTAGGTGTTTTAGTAAGCTCAGAGAAGGAGGCAAAAGAGGGGGAGGTGTGGCGCTGCTAGTCAAGAGCAGTATTATGGTGGCGGAGAGGATGCTAGATGGGGACTCATCTTCCGAGGTAGTATGGGCTGAGGTTAGAAACAGGAAATGAGAGGTCACACTGTTGGGAGTCTTCTATAGGCCTCCAAATAGTTCTAGGGATGTAGAGGAAAGGATGGCGAGGATGATCCTGAATGAGTGCGAAAGTAACAGGGTAGTTATTATGGGAGACTTTAACTTTCCAAATATTGACTGGAAAAGATATAGTTCGAGTACATTAGATGGGTCGTTTTTTGTACAGTGTGTGCAGGAGGGTTTCCTGACACAGTTTGTTGACAGGCCAACAAGAGGCGAGGCCACGTTGGATTTGGTTTTGGGTAATGAACCAGGCCAAGTGTTGGATTTGGAGGTAGGAGAGCACTTTGGGGACAGTGACCACAATTCGGTGACGTTTACGTTAAGGATGGAAAGGGATAAGTATACACCGCAGGGCAAGAGTTATAGCTGGGGGAAGGGAAATTATAATGCCATTAGACGTGACTTGGGGGGGATAAGGTGGAGAAGTAGGCTGCAAGTGTTGGACACACTGGATAAGCGGAGCTTGTTCAAGGATCAGCTACTGCGTGTTCTTGATAAGTATGTACTGGTCAGGCAGGGAGGAAGGTGCCGAGCGAGGGAACCGTGGTTTGCCAAAGAAGTGGAATCTCTTGTTAAGAGGAAGAAGGAGGCCTATGTGAAGATGAGGTGTGAAGTTTCAGTTGGGGCGATGGATAGTTACAAGGTAGCGAGGAAGGATCTAAAGAGAGAGCTAAGACGAGCAAGGAGGGGACATGAGAAGTATTTGGCAGGAAGGAACAAGGAAAACCCAAAAGCTTTCTATAGGTATGTCAGGAATAAGCGAATGACTAGGGAAAGAGTAGGATCAGTCAAGGACAGGGATGGGAAGTTGTGTGTAGAGTCTGAAGAGATAGGCGAGATACTAAATGAATATTTTTCGTCAGTATTCACTCAGGAAAAAGATAATGTTGTGGAGGAGAATGCTGAGCTCCAGGTAAATAGATTAGATGGCATTGAGGTACGTAGGGAAGAGGTGTTGGCAATTCTGGACAGGCTGAAAATAGATAAGTCCACGGGACCTGATGGGATTTATCGTAGTATTCTCTGGGAGGCTAGGGAAGAGATTGCTAGACCATTGGCTTTGATTTTTATGTCATCATTGGCTACAGGAATAGTGCCAGAGGACTGGAGGATAGCAAATGTGGTCCCATTGTTCAAAAAGGGGAGCAGAGACAACCCCGGCAACTATAGACCGGTGAGCCTCACGTCTGTAGTGGGTAAAGTCTTGGAGGGGATTATAAGAGACAAGATTTATAATCATCTAGATAGGAATAATATGATCAGGGATAGTCAGCATGGTTTTGTGAAGGGTAGGTCATGCCTCACAAACCTTATCGAGTTCTTTGAGAAGGTGACTGAACAGGTAGACGAGGGTAGAGCAGTTGGTGTGGTGTATATGGATTTCAGCAAAGCGTTTGATAAGGTTTCCCACGGTAGGCTATTGCAGAAAATACGGAGGCTGGGGATTGATGGTGATTTAGAGATGTGGATCAGAAATTGGCTAGCTGAAAGAAGACAGAGGGTGGTGGTTGATGGGAAATGTTCAGAATAGAGTTCAGTCACAAGTGGAGTACCACAAGGATCTGTTCTGGGGCCGTTGCTGTTTGTCATTTTTACCAATGACCTAGAGGAAGGTGCAGAAGGGTGGGTGAGTAAATTTGCAGATGATACTAAAGTCGGTGGAGTTGTCGATAGTGTGGAAGGCTGTAGCAGGTTACAGAGGGATATAGATAAGTTGCAGAGCTGGGCTGAGAGGTGGCAAATGGAGTTTAATGTAGAGAAGTGTGAGGTGATTCACTTTGGAAGGAATAACAGGAATGTGGAATATTTGGCTAATGGTAAAGTTCTTGAAAGTGTGGATGAGCAGAGGGATCTAGGTGTCCATGTACATCGATCCCTCAAAGTTGCCACCCAGGTTGATAGGGTTGTGAAGAAGGCCTATGGAGTGTTGGCCTTTATTGGTAGAGGGATTGAGTTCCGGAGTCAGGAGGTCATGTTGCAGCTGTACAGAACTCTGGTACGGCCGCATTTGGAGTATTGCGTACAGTTCTGGTCACCGCATTATAGGAAGGACGTGGAGGCTTTGGAGCGGGTGCAGAGGAGATTTACCAGGATGTTGCCTGGTATGGAGGGAAATTCTCATGAGGAAAGGCTGATGGACTTGAGGTTGTTTTCGTTGGAGGGAAGAAGGTTAAGAGGAGACTTAATAGAGGCATACAAAATGATCAGGGGATTGGATAGGCTGGACAGTGAGAGCCTTCTCCCGCGGATGGAAATGGCTGGCACGAGGGGACATAGCTTTAAACTGAGGGGTAATAGATATAGGACAGAGGTCAGAGGTAGGTTCTTTACGCAAAGAGTAGTGAGGCCGTGGAATGCCCTACCTGCTACAGTAGTGAACTCGCCAACATTGAGGGCATTTAAAAGTTTATTGGATAAAAATATGGATGATAATGGTATAGTGTAGGTTAGATGGCTTTTGTTTCGGTGCAACATCGTGCGCCGAAGGGCCTGTACTGCGCTGTATCGTTCTATGTTCTATGTTCTAATGCTGTTCTGTACCTAAACAGTGCCAGTGTGATACACTCTAAAAGAATGCTGTTCCTGTACCTAAACAGAGTCAGTGTTTTACACTCTAAAACAATGCTGTTCCTGTACCTAAACAGAGCCAGTGTGATACACTCTAAAAGAATGCTGTTCCTGTACCTAAACAGAGCCAGTGTGATACACTCTAAAGCAATGCTGTTCCTGTACCTAAACAGAGCCAGCGCCCTACACTCTAAAACAATGCTGTTCCTGTACCTAAACAGTGTCAGTGTTATACACTCAAAAACAATGCTGTTCCGGTACATAAACAGTGTCAGTGAGATTCACTCTAAACCAAAGCTGTTCCTGTACCTAAACAGTGCCAGTGTTATACACTCTAAACCAAAGCTGTTCCTGTACCTAAACAGTGTCAGTGTAATACACTCTAAAACAATGCTGTTCCTGTACCTAAACAGTGTCAGTGTTATACACTCTAAAACTATGCTGTTCCTGTACCTAAACAGTGTCAGTGTTATACACTCTAAAACAATTCTGTCCCTGTACCTAAACAGAGCCAGTGTGATACACTCTAAAACAATGCTGTTCCTGTACCTAAACAGAGCTAGTGTTATACACTCTAAAACAATGCTGTTCCTGTACATAAACAGTGTCAGTGTGATACACACCAAAACAATGCGTTTCCTGTGTCTAAACAGAGCCAGTGTTATATACTGCAAAACAATGCTGTTCCTGTACCAAAATAGGGCCAGTGTTATACACTCTGGAACAATGTTGTTCCTGTACCTAAACAGTGTCAGTGTTATACACTCTAAACCAATGCTGTTCCTGTACCTAAACAGAGCCAATGTGATACACTCTAAAACAATGCTGTTCCTGTACCTAAACAGTGCCAGTGTGATACACTCTAAAACAATGCTGTACCTGTACTAAACAGTGTCAGTGTTATACACTCTAAAACAATGCTGTTCCTGTACCTAAACAGAGCCAGTGTTATACACTCTAAAACAATGCTGTACCTGTACTAAACAGTGTCAGTGTTATACACTCTAAAACAATGCTGTTCCTGTACCTAAACAGTGTCAGTGTGATACACTCTAAAACAATGCTGTCCCTGTACCTAGAATGTATCACACTGGCTCTGATTAGCTACAGGGATAGCTTTGTTTTCGACTGTATACCACTGACACTGTTTAGGTACAGGAACAACATTGTTTTAGAGTGTGTCACACTGGCTCTGTTTAGGTACAGGCACAGCATTGTTTTAGAGTGTATAACACTGGCACTGTTTAGGTACAGGCACAGCATTCTTTTAGAGTGTATCACACTGGCTCTGATTATGTACAGGAACAGCATTGTTTTAGAGTGTATAACACTGACACTGTTTCAGTACAGGAACAGCATTGTTTTAGAGTGTATCACACCGACACTGTTTAGGTACAGGTACAGCATTGTTTTAGAGTGTATAACACTGACACTGTTTCAGTACAGGTACAGCATTGTTTTAGAGTGTATCACACTGGCTCTGATTATGTACAGGAACAGCATTGTTTTAGAGTGTATAACACTGACACTGTTTCAGTACAGGTACAGCATTGTTTTAGAGTGTATCACACTGGCTCTGATTATGTACAGGAACAGCATTGTTTTAGAGTGTATCACGCTGGCTCTGTTTAGGTACAGGTACAGCATTGTTTTAGAGTGTATAACACTGACACTGTTTCAGTACAGGAACAGCATTGTTTTAGAGTGTATCACACCGACACTGTTTAGGTACAGGTACAGCATTGTTTTAGAGTGTATAACACTGACACTGTTTAGGTACAGGTACAGCATTGTTTTAGAGTGTATCACACTGGCTCTGTTTATGTACAGGAACAGCATTGTTTTAGAGTGTATCACACTGGCTCTGTTTAGGTACAGGAACAGCATTGTTTTAGAGTGTATCACACTGACACTGTTTAGGTACAGGAACAGCATTGTTTTAGAGTGTATAACACTGACACTGTTTAGGTACAGGAACAACATTGTTTTAGAGTGTATCACACTGGTTCTGTTTAGGTACAGGAACAGCATTGTTTTAGAGTGTATCACACTGACACTGTTTAGGTACAGGAACAGCATTGTTTTAGAGTGTATCACACTGGCACTGTTTAGGTACAGGAACAACATTGTTTTAGAGTGTATCACACTGACACTGTTTAGGTACAGGAACAGCATTGTTTTAGAGTGTATCACACTGGCACTGTTTAGGTACAGGAACAACATTGTTTTAGAGTGTATCACACTGGTTCTGTTTAGGTACAGGAACAGCATTGTTTTAGAGTGTATCACACTGACACTGTTTAGGTACAGGAACAGCATTGTTTTAGAGTGTATCACACTGGTTCTGTTTAGGTACAGGAACAGCATTGTTTTAGAGTGTATAACACTGGCTCTGTTTAGGTACAGGAACAGCATTGTTTTAGAGTGTATAACACTGGCTCTGTTTAGGTACAGGAACAGCATTGTTTTAGAGTGTATAACACTGGCTCTGTTTAGGTACAGGAACAGCATTGTTTTAGAGTGTATAACACTGGCTCTGTTTATGTACAGGAACAGCATTGTTTTAGCGTGTATAACACTGGCTCTGTTTAGGTACAGGAACAGCATTGTTTTAGAGTGTATAACACTGGCTCTGTTTAGGTACAGGAACAGCATTGTTTTAGAGTGTATCACACTGGTTCTGTTTAGGTACAGGAACAGCATTGTTTTAGAGTGTATCACACTGACACTGTTTAGGTACAGGAACAGCATTGTTTTAGAGTGTATCACACTGGTTCTGTTTAGGTACAGGAACAGCATTGTTTTAGAGTGTATCACACTGGCTCTGTTTAGGTACAGGAACAGCATTGTTTTAGAGTGTATAACACTGGCTCTGTTTATGTACAGGAACAGCATTGTTTTAGCGTGTATAACACTGGCTCTGTTTAGGTACAGGAACAGCATTGTTTTAGAGTGTATAACACTGGCTCTGTTTAGGTACAGGAACAGCATTGTTTTAGAGTGTATCACACTGGCACTGTTTAGGCACAGGAACAGCATTGTTATTGAGTGTATAACACTGACACTGTTTATGTACAGGAACAGCATTGTTTTAGAGTGTATAACACTGGCTCTGTTTAGGTACAGGAACAGCATTGTTTGAGAGTGTATAACACTAGCTCTGTTTAGGTTAAGGAACAGCATTGTTTTAGAGTGTATCACACTGTCTCTGTTTATGTACAGGAACAGCATTGTTTTAGAATGTATAACACTGACACTGTTTAGGTACAGGTACAGCATTGTTTGAGAGTGTATAACACTAGCTCTGTTTAGATACAGGAACAGCATTGTTTTAGAGTGTATAACACTGACTGTTTAGGTACAGGAACAGCATTGTTTTAGAGTGTATAACACTGGCTCTGTTTAGGTACAGGAACAGCTTTGGTTTAGAGTGAATCTCACTGACACAGTTATGGTCGTGGCCGCAGATGGTGACGCTATCGAGGTACGGAAACATGGCCCGCAAACTGTACCGGTCAACCATTCGGTCCATCTCCCGTTGGAAGACCGAGACTCCATTTGTGACACCTAAGGGAACCCTTAGGAAGTGGTAGAGCCGCCCATCTGCTTCGCATGCAGTGTACTAGCGGTCGTCCGGACGAATGGGGAGCTGGTGGTATGCGGAATTTAGATCCACCGTGGAAAAGACCTTGTATTGTGCAATCTGATTGACCAGATCATGTATGCGAGGGAGAGGGTACGCGCCGAGCTGAGTATACCTGTTGATGGTCTGACTATAATCGATGCCCATCCTGTGCTTCTCCCCGATCTTTACAACCACTACTTGAGCTCTCCAGGGGCTGTTGCTAGCCTCAGTAATACCTTCCTTCAGTAACCGCTGGACTTCCGACCAAATGAAGGTCCGGTCCTGGGCACTGTACCGTCTGCTCTGGGTGGCGACGGTTCGCAAAAAGGGACGGTGGATCGACCTTGAGGGTGGCGAGGCTGCAGACAGTGAGGGCCGCCGAATTTAAAAATTAAACTCTGGAGGTTACATTGGAAATCTAACCCGAGGAGCGTGGCAGCGCAGAGGTGAGGGAGGATGTAGAGGCGGAAATTTAAAAATGCCCTTCCCTGGGCCGTAAGGTTCACTACGCAGAACCCTTTGATCACTACAGAGTGAGACCCGGAGGCCAGGGAGATGTTTTGGTTAACTGGGTGGATGGGAAGAGAACAGCGCCTTACCGTGTTGGGGTGTATGAAGCTCTCAGTGCTCCCGGAGTCGATCAGGCAGGATGTCTCGTGCCGATTGATGAGCACGGTCATCGTCGTGGTCGAGAGCGTTCGGGGCCGAGACTGGTCCAGGGTCACCGAGGCGAGTCGTGGCAGAAGTTGGAGGTTTTCCTCCGGCGGTGTGTGGTCACCCGAACCGGGGTCCTGAGACTCTAGCCAAGATGGCGGCGCCCACTGATCGCACATGGCTGGGGGTGTGCAAGATGGCAGCACCCATCCGTCGCATGTGGTCCCCGGGGAACAAGATGGCGGCGCCTGGGGCCTGCACGTAGCTCTGGAACAGGAAGATGGCGGCGCCCGCTGGCCGCACGTGACTCGTGGAGAGGGTTGGGGTGGCGGTCCCGGTTCGCCCCCGGAGACCACGGTGACCACCCGGGCCTGGCATACCACCACGAAATGGCCCTTTTTGCAGGTGGAGGAGCAGCGCTGCCGGGGGTGCTTGGCTTGCCCGCAAAAATAGCAGCGGGGCCCCCCCCTGGGTTGCCTGGTAGTCGCGCAGTGCAAGCTTGTGGGGGGATGGGGAATGCATCGGAGTTGGCCGCGGAGGGATTCCACGCTACCCAAGGGGCTGCTGCGCGGTCGGGTACGTAAATGCGGGCGTTTCGGGAGGCCACATCCAGGGAGCAATCAAGGGCTTTTGCTTCCTTGAGGGGCTAGTGTCTCTTTTTCTAGCAGCTGCTGGCAGATTTGGGAGGACAGCATACCTGCAACAAAAGCGTCCCGGATCAAAAGTTCTGTGTGGTCTCTGGCCGAAACTTGTTCCCGACTAACACCAGGAGTGCGCGGTAGAATTCCTCCAGCGATTCCCCGGGGATCTGTCGCCTCATCGCTAGCAGATGTCGGGCGCAGACCTGGTTTTCTGGGCGAATATAATGTCCTTTCAGCAGGGTCATTGCGGCCTCGAAATCGTCCACATCCTCGATGAGGGTGTAGATCTCTGGGCTCACTCTCGAGTGGAGAACTTGCAGTTTCTGGTCCTCCATAGGTTCAGTCGTGGCCATCCTGAGGTACCCTTTGAAGCACGGCAGCCAGTGTTTGAAGGTTGCCACTGAGTTTGCCGCGTGGGAGCTGAGTTGCAGACACTCCGGCTTGATTCGGAGCTCCATCCTTTAAAATCTACTGCAATAAATTGATGCTCGATCAATAACTCCAGAAGCGAGATTAGAGACAATTGAAGGCTTTATTGAACTAGATGTTTCCACCAGCAGCGCAGGTACAGAAGGCAGCAGCTAGGGAGACACAGACTCTCATACTCCGCCTTACTGGGCGGAACCAGCAGGCAGGCTTCACCAATGATATTGCTGTCATCTTCCTGTTCCAGAGCCACGTGCGGGCCCCAGGCGCCGCCATCTTGTTCCCCAGGGACCACATGTGACGGATGGGCGCCGCCATCTTGCATAGGGGCTGGTTTAGCACACTGGGCTAAATCGCTGGCTTTTAAAGCAGACCAAGGCAGGCCAGTAGCGCGGTTCGATTCCTGTACCAGCCTCCCCGAACAGGCGCCGGAATGTGGCGACTAGGGGCTTTTCACAGTAACTTCATTGAAGCCTACTTTGACAATAAGCGATTTTCATTTCATTTTCATTTCTCAGGTGCCTCCCACACCAATGGTCTTACAGCATCAACCTGGGTACAGTAATACCCCTAATACCGACTACCACAATGCTGCCTTGATGACACGGGCTGTTACTCTCTCCTGCCCTGAAGTGAACCCTGTGGGCACCGACTGGGAGGAGGGGGTGCTGGGTGCCCACCCAGAACCACCCTACAGAGTGGCCACCAGCTCCGCGATGCCCTCTCCACTGACAACGCCATGTCTTGGAGTCAGCGCCCGGTACAGTGCAGCACGTTGGGGCATGTGCCACCGGCAAGTGGGCCGGAGCCCACCAGCCCCCAGAGCTCCCAGAGAATGCCCACCAGGGGCATCAAAGGTCATGGGACGCGGTAAGCAGCAGACTGCCTTCACCCCTGATGTGTATCCTGGGGGCACACCTGGGCGAAGCGGTGGAGCACGGAATGATAACTGAGAGGGCACTGGGGAAGGGGGGTGAAGGGATAGAACAGAGAACATACAGTGCAGAAGGAGGCCATTCGGCCCATCAAGTCTGCACCGACCCACTTAAGCCCTCACTTCCACCCCATCCCTGTAACCCAATAACCCCTGCTAACCTTTTGGATACTGAGGGCAATTTATCATGGCCAATCCAACTAACCTGCACATCTTTGGGGAGTGGGAGGAAACCGGAGCACCCGGAGGAAACCCACGCAGACACGGGGAGAACGTGCAGATTCCGCACAGACAGTGACCCAGCGGGGAATCGAACCTGGGACCCTGGTGCTGTGAAGCAACTGTGCTAACCACTGGGCTACCGTGCTGCCCAAATAACGGTGCAATGGTGGGGGAAGGGGTGGGGGAGGAGTTGGGGGGGATGGGGAAGGTGGGGTGGCACCATTGGGGGAGGGGGGAGTTGGGGGCACATATGTACAGCATGAAAATAAGTCGCACTCCAGAAATATGATGCCCTCTGACACTTTCCTCCACAATGCGGCCGAGCCCCCCGGGTATGGGGATCCTGGGTGCCTCTCCCTGAAACATTACTGAAACTATTTCACCATTAAAGTGTTGATTATTATTTCAAGATTTGTTCTCAGTATTTAGGGGAGAGTAACAGTTTCCTCCCTCACCTGAATCAGTTCCTTGTCCACTTGAAGAAGTTCCTTTAATGTGGGAACGCCACTCAGCTCCTGTTGGATGATCGATGGGCCTGGAGCTGGGGGCAGTTATCGACCTCCCACTTCTGAACGTTATCAGATCATCGTCCGGAGTCCCTTCAATCTCTGCTGCTGAACGATTTAAAACCCAGCACCAGGTCAGAAAGACCAGGCACACATTGCGGGCAAACATTGCGAATAATCACAAGCCTTTACCCTCCAGCTCACAGCTCCCTCCCTTCATTAACACAGATTTCTCTGCCTCTCCTCCTCGTCAATCTCTCTTTCCCTCTCCGGGTTACCCTGTCCTTCGTTCTCTGTCAATCACTCCCTGTCTGTTCCTGAGTCTGTGCCAGCCTGTGATTCACGTCAGAAATAACTTTGTAACTTCCCCAGCCTTTCCCAGGAGGTGGGAGGAGGTTAGAAAACATCAAAACCCTGAACAAGTTGGCAGAAGAGCCAAGCAGACTGGGGGTCAAGGCGTTTGGCTGCTACACTGCAAACGGCACCAACGCGGGTACAGAATTCAACATTCTTAGGCTTCTGACGCCTGGGAATGTGGTGGAGGCAGGTTCAATCGAGATAGGTTCAATCCAGATAGGTTCAATCCAGATAGGGTCAATCGAGGAAATTGGGGAGTTTTCACCAGGAAATTGGATCAAAACAATGAGTTTGCAGGACGAGGAGAAATAAAGCGGGGAGTAAATTGCTCCCACAGAGCTGACATGGACAAGACAGTGGCCTCTCCCTGTCCTTTGACCGCTCTCTCGAATGCTGAGATTCGTGGTCCCTAATTCTGCACTTATCCTTCTGCTACTCCACTATCAGCTGTGATATACCTTCTCTGAAACCCCCCTGCCCCAACCCCCCAAGTCCCCCGCCTAGTTGCTCCTTTATTCATCAACCAGCATCCCCCTCCCCTACCCCCCCCCCCCCCCCCCGGCCCCGGCTCATAACTTCCATTCCCGACTATCCGTGTATTCAATTCCCATGACTTGTGTCCCACTTTCTGCTGACTGACCTCCGACCCCCAGTGAAACACTGTGGAACATGGACACTTTGTCATTTCAGGACAAGATATACTTCACGTTCCGATGGGGAAACCCACACTGAACATTTGCCTGTGTGCTTTTCTGATGGAGGACATTAAGCGCACGGTAACTAACCCTCAGCCTGAACTCGTGTAACATTCAGCAACAAACCCACCGTCCTGAAGAATTTACATCGCCAGCAATGTTGTTTTTTCTTCTTCCCAGTTTGTTAAATAAAATCTCACTGGCTGCAGTTTACACAATGGTTCAACTGTTTAAACAGAGGGATCTGTGCTCTTTCTGTGTTGTGGACGGCGCAGTGGTTAGCATTGCTGCCTCAGGGGGCCTGGGATCGATTCCAACCTTGAATGTCTGCACGTTCTCCCCGTGCCAGCGTGGGTTTCCTCCGGGTGCTCCGGATTCCTCCCACAGTCCAAAGACGTGCAGGTTAGGTGGATTGGCCGTGATAAATTGCCCTTAGTGACCAGGGATGTGCAGGTTAATTGGGGTCGCAGGGATAGGATGGGGTATGGGTCAGGGAGAATGCTCTTTCGGAAGGTCGGAAGGTCGGTGCAGACTCGATGGGCTGAATGGCCTTCTTCTGCACTATAGGGAGTCGATGGAATTCAACTACCTTGCAAGAACACAACCAACAGCAATGTGTGTTTATGTAGCACCATTAATGTAATTAAACATTCCATCTGCAGGAATCTTGTCAAACATAATTTACTGACAGAAGTGACTCTCTCTTGACAACCAGATATCTCATGGGATGATAGTTTGTGCCTTAACAATCAAATGTTCAAATAAACTGGAGTATCATAGAATCCCTACAGTGCCGAAGGAGTCCATTCAGCCCATCGAGTCTGCGCCATTCGGCCCATCGAACCTCTGAAAGAGCACCCTACCTCGGCTCATTCCCCTGCCCTATCCCCCTAACCCCACCCAACATGCACAGTTTTGGACACGAAGGGCAATTTATCAAGGCCAATCCACCTATTCTGCACATCTTTGGGCTGTGGGAGGAAACCGGAGCACCCGGAGGAAACCCACGCAGACACAGGAAGAACGTGCAGACTCCGCGCAGACAGTGACCCAGCGGGGAATCGAACCTGGGACCCTGGCGCTGTGAAGTCACATTGCTATCCACATGTGCTACCGTGCTGCCCAAATAACGGTGCAATGGTGGGGGAAGGGGTGGGGGAGGAGTTGGGAGGGATGGGGAAGGTGGGGTGGCACCATTGGGGGAGGGGGGAGTTGGGGGCACAATATGTACAGCATGAAAACAAGTCGCACTCCAGAAATATGATGCCCTCTGACACTTTCCTCCACAATGCGGCCGAGCCCCCCGGGTATGGGGATCCTGGGTGCCTCTCCCTGAAACAGGACTGAAACTATTCACCATTAAAGTGTTGATTATTATTTCAAGATTTGTTCTCAGTATTTAGGGGAGAGTAACAGTTTCCTCCCTCACCTGAATCAGTTCCTTGTCCACTTGAAGAAGTTCCTTTAATGTGGGAACGCCACTCAGCTCCTGTTGGATGATCGATGGGCCTGGAGCTGGGGGCAGTTATCGACCTCCCACTTCTGAACGTTATCAGGTCATCGTCCGGAGTCCCTTCAATCTCTGCTGCTGAACGATTTAAAACCCAGCACCAGGTCAGAAATACCAGGCACACATTGCGGGCAAACATTGCGAATAATCACAAGCCTTTACCCTCCAGCTCACAGCTCCCTCCCTTCATTAACACAGATTTCTCTGCCTCTCTTCCTTGTCAATCTCTCTTTCCCTCTCCGGGTTACCCTGTCCTTCGTTCTCTGTCAATCACTCCCTGTCTGTTCCTGAGTCTGTGCCAGCCTGTGATTCACGTCAGAAATAACTTTGTCACTTCCCCAGCCTTTCCCAGGAGGTGGGAGGAGGTTAGAAAACATCAAGACCCTGAACAAGTTGGCAGAAGAGCCAAGCAGACTGGGCGTCAAGGCGTTTGGCTGCTACACTGCAAACGGCACCAGAGCGGGTACAGAATTCAACAGTCTTAGGCATCTGACGCCTGGGAATGTGGTGGAGGCAGGTTCAATCGAGATAGGTTCAATCGAGTTACGTTTAATCGAGGCGACTTCAATCGAGGCAGGTTCAATCGAGATACGTTCAATCGAGATAGGTTCAATCGAGGCAGGTTCAATTGAGATACGTTAAATCGAGGCAGGTTCAATCGAGGCAGGTTCACTCGAGGCAGGTTCAATCGGGATAGGTCCAATCAAGGCAGGTTCAATCGAGATAGGTTCAATCGAGGCAGGTTCAATCGAGATAGGTTCAATCGAGATAGGTTCAATCGAGATACGTTCAATCGAGGCAGGTTCAATCGAGGCAGGTTCAATCGAGATAGGTTCAATCGAGATAGGTTCAATCGAGGCAGGTTCAATCGAGGCAAGTTCAATCGAGGCAGGTTCAATCGAGATAGGTTCAATCGAGATAGGTTCAATCGTGATAGGCTCAATCAAGATAGGTTCAATCGAGATACGTTCAATCTAGGCAGGTTCAATCGAGAGAGGTTCACTCAAGGCAGGTTCAATCGAGGCAGGTTCAATCGAGGCAGGTTCAATCGAGAGAGGTTCAATCGAGATAGGTTCAATCGTGATAGGCTCAATCAAGATAGGTTCAATCGAGATAGGTTCAATCGAGGCAGGTTCAATCGAGAGAGGTTCACTCGAGGCAGGTTCAATCGAGAGAGGTTCAATCGAGATAGGTTCACTCGAGGCAGGTTCAATCGAGGCAGGTTCAATCGAGGTAGGTTCAATCGAGGCAGGTTCAATCGAGGCAGGTTCAATCGAGGCAGGTTCAATCGAGGCAGGTTCAATCGAGATAGGTTCAATCGAGATAGGTTCAATCGAGATAGGTTCAATCGAGAGAGGTTCACTCGAGGCAGGTTCCATTGAGATAGGTTCAATCAAGGCAGGTCAATCGAGATACGTTCAATCGAGGCAGGTTCAATCGAGATACGTTCAATCGAGGCAGGTTCAATCGAGATAGGTTCAATCGAGAGAGGTTCAATCGAGATAGGTTCAATCGAGATACGTTCAATCGAGGCAGGTTCAATCGAGGCAGGTTCAATCGATGCAGGTTCAATCGAGGCAGGTTCAATCGAGGCAGGTTCAATCGAGATAGGTTCAATCGAGATACGTTCAATCGAGGCAGGTTCAATCGAGGCAGGTTCAATCGATGCAGGTTCAATCGATGCAGGTTCAATCGATGCAGGTTCAATCGAGGCAGGTTCAATCGAGGCAGGTTCAATCGAGGCAGGTTCAATCGAGATAGGTTCAATCGAGATAGGTTCAATCGAGAGAGGTTCAATCGAGGCAGGTTCAATCGAGATAGATTCAATCGAGGCAGGTTCAATCGAGAGAGGTTCAATCGAGATAGGTTCAATCGAGATAGGTTCAATCGAGGCAGGTTCAATCGAGGCAGGTTCAATCGAGGCAGGTTCAATCGAGATAGGTTCAATCGAGATAGGTTCAATCGAGGCAAGTTCAATCGAGGCAGGTTCAATCGAGGCAGGTTCAATCTAGATAGGTTCAATCGAGATAGGTTCAATCGAGATACGTTCAATCGATATAGGTTCAATCGAGGCAGGTTCAATCGAGAGAGGTTCAATCGAGGCAGGTTCAATCGAGATAGGTTCAATCGAGATAGGTTCAATCGAGATACGTTCAATCGAGATAGGTTCAATCGAGGCAAGTTCAATCGAGGCAGGTTCAATCGAGGCAAGTTCAATCGAGATAGGTTCAATCGAGGCAAGTTCAATCGAGATAGGTTCAATCGAGATAGGTTCAATCGAGATAGGTTCAATCAAGATAGGTTCAATCGAGATAGGTTCAATTGAGATAGGTTCAATCAAGATAGGTTCAATCGAGGCAGGTTCAATCGAGGCCTTCACCAGGAAATTGAATCAAAACGATGAGTTTGCAGGACGAGGAGAAATAAAGCGGGGAGTAAATTGCTCCCACAGAGCTGACATGGACAAGACAGTGGCCTCTCCCTGTGACCGTTCTCTCGAATGCTGAGATTCGTGGTCCCTAATTCTGCACTTATCCTTCTGCTACTCCACTATCAGCTGTGATATACCTTCTCGGATACCCCCCTGCCCCAATCCCCCCAAGACCCCTGCCTAGTTGCTCCTTTATTCATCTGCCAGCATCCGCAACCTCCCACCCCCCTCCCCCAACCGCCGCCCCGTCTCATAACTTCCATTCCCGACGATCCGTGTATTCAATTCCCGTGACTTGTGTCCCACTTTCTGCTGACTGACCTCCGACCCCCAGTGAAACACTGTGGAACATGGTGTTATATCGGAGAGCACTGCAGATACACTTTGTCATTTCAGGACAAGATATACTTCACATTCCGATGGGGAAACCCACACTGAACATTTGCCTGTGTGCTTTTCTGATGGAGGACATTAAGCGCACGGTAACTAACCCTCAGCCTGAACTCGTGTAACATTCAGCAACGAACCCACCGTCCTGAAGAATTTACATCGCCAGCAATGTTGTTTTTTCTTCTTCCCAGTTTGTTAAATAAAATCTCACTGGCTGCAGTTTACACAATGGTTCAACTGTTTAAACAGAGGGATGTGTGTCCTTTCTGTGTTGTGGACGGCGCAGTGGTTAGCATTGCTGCCTCAGGGGGCCTGGGATCGATTCCGGCCTTGAATGTCTGCACGTTCTCCCCGTGACAGTGTGGGTTTCCTCCGGGTGCTCCGGATTCCTCCCACAGTCCAAAGACGTGCGGGTTAGGTGGATTGGCCGTGATACATTGCCCTTAGTGACCAGGGATGTGCAGGTTAATTGGGGTCGCAGGGATTGGATGGGGAGTGGGTCAGGGAGAATGCTCTTTCGGAAGGTCGGTGCAGACTCGATGGGCTGAATGGCCTCCTTCTGCACTATAGGGATTCGATGGAATTCAACTACCTTGCAAGAACACAACCAACAGCAATGTGTGTTTATGTAGCTCCATTAATGTAATCAAACATTCCATCTGCAGGAATCTTGTCAAACATAATTTACTGACAGAAATGACTCTCTCTTGACAACCAGATATCTCATGGGATGATAGTTTGTGCCTTAACAATCAAATGTTCAAATAAACTGGAGTATCATGGAATCCCTACAGTGCCGATGAAGTCCATTCAGCTGATTGAGTCTACGCCATTCGGCCCATCGAACCTCTGAAAGAGCACCCTACCTAGGCTCATTCCCCTGCCCTATCCCCCTAACCCCACCCGACATGCACAGTTTTGGACACTAAGGGGCAATTTATCACGGCCAATCCACCTATTCTGCACATCTTTGTGCTGTGGGAGGAAACCGGAGCACCCGGAGAAAACCCACGCAGACACGGGGAGAACGTGCAAGCTCCGCGCAGTCAGTGACCCAGCGGGGAATCGAACCTGGGACCCTGGAGGTGTGAGGCAGCAGTGGTAAACACTGTGCCACCGTGTCGCCCTATCCTGCCGCATCCTCTCCTGGGCACAGAACTGGATAATAATTTATACAGAGACAGACAACCGAAATGCTCATGAAAGAGTTAGGTTTTATAGAGCCTCACCAAGGTGGAATGAGGGATGAAAAGGTTCGGAAGTAAATTAGCCAGCCTGTCTGAAGGTTCAAATCAGGATTCCTCAAGAGGCTGGCATTTAGCGGGGGTTCAGCTCTGTGTTCCATGTTCTTTCCTGGGATGTGGCAGGGGCTGGTTTAGCACTTTGGGCTAAACAGCTGGCTTGTAATGCAAAACAAGGCCAGCACCGCGAGTTCAAGTCCCCTACCGGCCTCCCCGAACAGGCGCCGGAATGTGGCGACAAGGGGCTTTTCACAGTAACTTAATTGAAGACTACTCGTGACAATAAGCGATTATTATTATTATTACCACCCCTCACTGCCCCGGAGAGCAGTTGAGAGACAACCTCGTTACTCTGCACACGAACATAAGAACAGGAGCAGGAGGGGGCCATTCAGGCCCTGGTGGCTGCTCTGCTATTTAATACCATGCCAGCTGATTGCCACTTTCCTTGCTCCGTAACTCTGCACTCTCTTCTCAATTACAATGCCCTCTGACTCAGCCTCGACTATATTCAATGACCTGGCCGGCACTGCTGTCTGGGAAAGAAAATTCCAAAGACAAGTCACTCCCTGTGACATTCCTCTGCATGGGTGACCGCTGACTTTTACACTGTTCCCCCCCACCTCCCCCCCCCCCCCCCCGAGGGCTAGATTTCCATGACAGGAACATCCTCTCCGAATCTAACTCTTCAGAACCTTGGCTGAAATTCTCCGGCCGTTGGGATTATCTGTTCCTACCGACAGAGCATGCCACCCGCGGGTTTCCCAGCGGCGTGGGGCGGCTTCAACGGGAAATCCCATTGACAAGCGGCAGGAAGACAGAATCCCACCGCCAGCGAACGTCACGCCGCTGAGGAACACGCGACTGGGAGAGCGGGCAATCCTGCCCCTTGTGTTTCAATAAGATCACCTTTCGGGCTTCTAAATTCCAATGAGTATAGACCAAGAAATCAACTGAGCAAACTTTCTTTGAATTGCTTCCATTGTGAGTATCTCCTCCCTCAGTAAGGAGGACAAATGTGTACACAGAGCTGCAGTAGCTCAAGTGCACCAGTGGATAGTGAATGTTCAAGTAATCTTGGTGGTGGCACAGTGACACAGGGGTTACGTTAGGTGGGGTAATGGGGATAGGACGAGGGAGTGGGCCTGGGTAAGGTGCTCTTTTGGAGAATTGGTGCAAACTCAATGGGCTGAATGGCCCCCTTTGCATTGCAGTGATTTACAATCATAGACTTACAGTGCAGAAGGAGGCCATTCGGCCCATCGAGTCAGCACCGACTCTTTGAAAGAGCACCCCACCCAAGGTCAACACCTCCACCCTATCCCTGGAACCCAGTAACCCCACCTAACGTCGTGGACACTAAGGGCTATCTAGCATGGCCAATCCACCTAACCTGCACATCTTTGGATGTGGGAGGAAACCGGAGCACCCGGAGGAAACACACACAGATAGTGCAGGAATCCCCTGTGGTTGTCCCCCTCTCGAACAGATATCCCCCTTTGGATACTGTCGGGGGGGATAGCCTATCAGGGGAAAACAGCAGCAGCCAGAGCAGTGGCACCACGGCTGGCTCTGATGTTCAGAAGGGAGGGTCAAAGCGCAGAAGAGTAATAGTAATAGGGGACTCTATAGTCAGGGGCACAGATAGGCGCTTCTGTGGACGTGAAAGAGACTCCAGGATGGTATGTTGCCTCCCTGGTGCCAGGGTCCAGGATGTCTCCGAACGGGTAGAGGGAATCCTGAAGGGGGAGGGCAAACAGGCAGAGGTCGTTGTACATATTGGTACGAACGACATAGGCAGGAAGGGGCATGAGGTCCTGCAGCAGGAGTTCAGGGAGCTAGGCAGAAAGTTAAAAGACAGGACCTCGAGGGTTGTAATCTCGGGATTACTCCCTGTGCCACGTGCCAGTGAGGCTAGAAATAGGAAGATAGAGCAGACAAACACGTGGCTAAACAGCTGGTGTAGGAGGGAGGGTTTCCGTTATCTGGATCACTGGGAGCTCTTCCGGGGCAGGTGTGACCTGTATAAGATGGACGGGTTGCATCTAAACCGGAGAGGCATAAATATCCTGGCTGCGAGGTTTGCGAGTGTCACACGGGAGGGTTTAAACTAGTATGGCAGGGGGATGGGCACGGGAGCAATAGGTCAGAAGGTGAGAGCATTGAGGGAGAACTAGGGAATAGGGACAGTGTGGCTCTGAGGCAGAGCAGACGGGGAGAAGTTGCTGAACACAGCGGGTCTGGTGGCCTGAAGTGCATATGTTTTAATGCAAGGAGCATTACGGGTAAGGCAGATGAACTTAGAGCTTGGATTAGTACTTGGAACTATGATGTTGTTGCCATTACAGAGACCTGGTTGAGGGAAGGGCAGGATTGGCAGCTAAACGTTCCAGGATTTAGATGTTTCAGGCGGGATAGAGGGGGATGTAAAAGGGGAGGCGGAGTTGCGCTACTTGTTCGGGAGAATATCACAGCTATACTGCGAGAGGACACCTCAGAGGGCAGTGAGGCTATATGGGTAGAGATCAGGAATAAGAAGGGTGCAGTCACAATGTTGGGGGTATACTACAGGCCTCCCAACAGCCAGCGGGAGATAGAGGAGCAGATAGGTAGACAGATTTTGGAAAAGAGTAAAAACAACAGGGTTGTGGTGATGGGAGACTTCAACTTCCCCAATATTGACTGGGACTCACTTAGTGCCAGGGGCTTAGACGGGGCGGAGTTTGTAAGGAGCATCCAGGAGGGCTTCTTAAAACAATATGTAAACAGTCCAACTAGGGAAGGGGCGGTACTGGACCTGGTATTGGGGAATGAGCCCGGCCAGGTGGTAGATGTTTCAGTAGGGGAGCATTTCGGTAACAGTGACCACAATTCAGTATGTTTTAAAGTACTGGTGGACAAGGATAAGAGTGGTCCGAGGATGAATGTGCTAAATTGGGGGAAGGCTAATTATAACAATATTAGGCGGGAACTGAAGAACATAGATTGGGGGCGGATGTTTGAGGGCAAATCAACATCTGACATGTGGGAGGCTTTCAAGTGGCAGTTGAAAGGAATACAGGACAGGCATGTTCCTGTGAGGAAGAAAGATAAATACGGCAATTTTCGGGAACCTTGGATGACGAGTGATATTGTAGGCCTCGTCAAAAAGAAAAAGGAGGCATTTGTCAGGGCTAAAAGGCTGGGAACAGACGAAGCCTGTGTGGCATATAAGGAAAGTAGGAAGGAACTTAAGCAAGGAGTCAGGAGGGCTAGAAGGGGTCATGAAAAGTCATTGGCAAATAGGGTTAAGGAAAATCCCAAGGCTTTTTACACGTACATAAAAAGCAAGAGGGTAGCCAGGGAAAGGGTTGGCCCACTGAAGGATAGGCAAGGGAATCTATGTGTGGAGCCAGAGGAAATGGGCGAGGTACTAAATGAATACTTTGCATCAGTATTCACCAAAGAGAAGGAATTGGTAGATGTTGAGTCTGGAGAAGGGGATGTAGATAGCCTGGGTCACATTGTGATCCAAAAAGACGAGGTGTTGGGTGTCTTAAAAAATATTAAGGTAGATAAGTCCCCAGGGCCTGATGGGGTCTACCCCAGAATACTGAAGGAGGCTGGAGAGGAAATTGCTGAGGCCATGACAGAAATCTTTGGATCCTCGCTGTCTTCAGGGGATGTCCCGGAGGACTGGAGAATAGCCAATGTTGTTCCTCTGTTTAAGAAGGGTAGCAAGGATAATCCCGGGAACTACAGGCCGGTGAGCCTTACTTCAGTGGTAGGGAAATTACTGGAGAGAATTCTTCGAGACAGGATCTACTCCCATTTGGAAGCAAATGGACGTATTAGTGAGAGGCAGCACGGTTTTGTGAAAGGGAGGTCGTGTCTCACTAACTTGATAGAGTTTTTCGAGGAGGTCACTAAGATGATTGATGCAGGTAGGGCAGTAGATGTTGTCTATATTGACTTCAGTAAGGCCTTTGACAAGGTCCCTCATGGTAGACTAGTACAAAAGGTGAAGTCACACGGGATCAGGGGTGAACTGGCAAGGTGGATACAGAACTGGCTAGGCCATAGAAGGCAGAGGGTAGCAATGGAGGGATGCTTTTCTAATTGGAGGGCTGTGACCAGTGGTGTTCCACAGGGATCAGTGCTGGGACCTTTGCTCTTTGTAGTATATATAAATGATTTGGAGGAAAATATAACTGGTCTGATTAGTAAGTTTGCAGACGACACAAAGGTTGGTGGAATTGCGGATAGCGATGAGGACTGTCTGAGGATACAGCAGGATTTAGATTGTCTGGAGACTTGGGCGGAGAGATGGCAGATGGAGTTTAATCCGGACAAATGTGAGGTAATGCATTTTGGAAGGGCTAATGCAGGTAGGGAATATACAGTGAATGGTAGAACCCTCAAGAGTATTGAAAGTCAAAGAGATCTAGGAGTACAGGTCCACAGGTCATTGAAAGGGGCAACACAGGTGGAGAAGGTAGTCAAGAAGGCATACGGCATGCTTGCCTTCATTGGCCGGGGCATTGAGTATAAGAATTGGCAAGTCATGTTGCAGCTGTATAGAACCTTAGTTAGGCCACACTTGGAGTATAGTGTTCAATTCTGGTCGCCACACTACCAGAAGGATGTGGAGGCTTTCGAGAGGGTGCAGAAGAGATTCACCAGAATGTTGCCTGGTATGGAGGGCATAAGCTATGAGGAGTGATTGAATAAACTCGGTTTGTTCTCACTGGAACGAAGGAGGTTGAGGGGCGACCTGATAGAGGTATACAAAATTATGAGGGGCATAGACAGAGTGGATAGTCAGAGGCTTTTCCCCAGGGTAGAGGGGTCAATTACGAGGGGGCATAGGTTTAAGGTGGTGAGAGGGGCAAGGTTTAGAGTAGATGTACGAGGCAAGTTTTTTACGCAGAGGGTAGTGGGTGCCTGGAACTCGCTACCGGAGGAGGTAGTGGAAGCAGGGACGATAGGGACATTTAAGGGGCATCTTGACAAATATATGAATAGGATGGGAATAGAAGGATACGGACCCAGGAAGTGTAGAAGATTGTAGTTTAGTCGGGCAGTATGGTCGGCACGGGCTTGGAGGGCCGAAGGGCCTGTTCCTGTGCTGTACATTTCTTTGTTCTTTGTTCTTTATATGGGGAGAACGTGCAGACTCCACACAGACAGTGACACAGAGGGGAATCGAACCTGGGACCCTGGATTTGGGACCCTATCCAGCATTGGGCCCTCCACCATGTACCCTCCCCTGCACCCCCGTGACCCTATCCAGCATTGGACCCTCCGCCATGCACCCTCCCCTGCAATCCCCGTGACCCTATCCAGACATTGGGCCCTCCACCATGTACCCTCCCCTGCAGTCCCCGTGACCCTATCCAGACATTGGGCCCTCCGCCATGAAGCCTCCCCTGCAGTCCCCGTGACCCTATCCAGACATTGGGCCCTCCGCCATGCACCCTCCTGCAGTCCCCGTGACCCTATCCAGACATTGGACCCTCCGCCATATACCCTCCTGCAGTCCCCGTGACCCTATCCAGACATTGGGCCCTCCGCCATGAAGCCTCCCCTGCAGTCCCCGTGACCCTATCCAGACATTGGGCCCTCCGCCATGAAGCCTCCCCTGCAGTCCCCGTGACCCTATCCAGACATTGGACCCTCCACCATGCACCCTCCCCTACACCCCCGTGACCCTATCCAGCATTGGGCCCTCCGCCAAGCACCCTCCCCTGCACCCCCGTGACCCTATCCAGCATTGGGCCCTCCGCCATGCACCCTCCCCTGCAGTCCCCGTCACCCTATCCAGACATTGGACACTCCTCCATGCACCCTCCTGCAGTCCCCGTGACCCTATCCAGACATTGGACCCTCCGCCATGCACCCTCCTGCAGTCCCCGTCACCCTATTGCGACATTGGACCCTCTGCCATGCACCCCACTGCAGTCCCGTGACCCTATCCAGACATTGGGCCCTACGCCATGCACCCTCCTGCAGTCCCCGTGACCCTATCCAGCATTGGGCCCTCTGCCATGCACCCTCCCCTGCAGTCCCCGTGACCCTATCCAGACATTGGGCCCTCGGCCATGCACCCTCCCCTGCACCCCCGTGACCCTATCCAGACATTGGACCCTCGGCCATGCACCCTCCTGCAGTCCCCGTCACCTTATTCCGACATTGGACCCTCTGCCATGCGCCCTCCTGCAGTTCCTGGGACCCTATCCAGCATTGGACCCTCCGCCATGCACCCTCCTGCAGTCCCCGTGAGCCTATCCAGACAATAGGACCCTCCGCCATGCACCTTCCTGCAGTCCCCGTGACCCTGTCCAGCATTGGACCCTCCGCCATGCACCCTCCCCTGCAGTCCCCGTGACCCTATCGAGACATTGGACCCACCGCCATGCACCCTCTCCTGCACCCCCGTGACCCTAGCCTGCATTGGACCCTCCGCCATGCACCCTCCTGCAGTCCCCGTGACCCTATCCAGCATTGGACCTTCGGCCATGCTCCCTCCCCTGCACCCCCGTGACCCTATCCAGACATTGGGCCCTCCGCCATGCTCCCTCCCCTGCAGTCCCTGTGACCCTATCCAGCATTGGACCCTCCGCCATGCACCCTCCCCTGCACCCCCGTGACCCTATCCAGACATTGGGCCCTCCGCCATGCACCCTCCTGCACCCCCGTGACACTATCCAGCATTGGGCCCTCCGCCATGCTCCCTCCTGCAGTCCCTGTGACCCTATCCAGACATTGGGCCCTCCGCCATGCTCCCTCCCGTGCAGTCCCTGTGACCCTATCCAGACATTGGTCCCTCCGCCATGCACCCTCCTGCACCCCCGTGACACTATCCAGCATTGGGCCCTCCGCCATGCACCCTCCTGCAGTCCCCGTGACCCTATCCAGCATTGGACATTCGGCCATGCTCCCTCCCTGCAGTCCCCGTGACCTTATCCAGACATTGGACCCTCCGACATGCACCCTCCTGCAGTCCCCGTGACCCTATCCACATTGGACCGTCCGCCATGCACCCTCCCCTGCACTCCCCGTGACCCTATCCAGACATTGGGCCCTCCGCCATGCACCCTCCCCTGCAGTCCCCGTGACGCTATCCAGAAATTGGGCCCTCCGCCATGCTCCCTCCCCTGCAGTCTCTGTGACCCTATCCAGACATTGGGCCCTCCGTCATGCACCCTCCTGCAGTCCCCGTGACACTATCCACATTGGACCCTCCGCCATGCACCCTCCCCTGCACCCCCGTGACCCTATCCAGCATCGGACCCTCCGCCATGCACCCTCCCCTGCAGTCCTCGTCACCCTATCCAGCATTGGGCCCTCCGCCATGCACCCTCCCCTGCAGTCCTCGTCACCCTATCCAGCACCGGGCCCTCCGCCATCCACCCTCCCCTGCAGTCCTCGTCACCCTATCCAGCATCGGGCCCTCCGCCATCCACCCTCCCCTGCACTCCCCGTGACCCTATCCAGCATTGGACCCTCTGCCATCCACCCTCCCCTGCAGTCCCCGTGACCCTATCCAGCATTGGACCCTCCGCCATCCACCCTCCCCTGCACTCCCCGTGACCCTATCCAGCATTGGACCCTCCGCCATCCACCCTCCCCTGCAGTCCTCGTCACCCTATCCAGACTCATTTCTATTCGGCCAGCGCAATATCACAATCTTCCATTGATCTCAGGCGGGACCAAGATACATGATGCGACCATCGATTCACTCGAAGACACGTGGAGAAGTAAACCGTGGTTTTAATCAGCTTAGAACTGAGCCTGCCTGCGACCCGGTACAACACTGAATGCGGCCCCGCAGGTCAGCAGCTCTTATACTTCCTGTAAAGGGGGTGGAGCCATGGGCGGAGCCCGTACATGCCCCGACATATCCCCTGTGGGTGAAGCCACACAATGGCCCATAGGTAGAGCCCACAGGGTTAATAACATAACACAGTGCACTGGTGAATTATCAGTAATTATACATTCACCACAAGACACAGCCGCTTCCCACCCCGCCCGCTATGCTCGCACATCACGGGATAAATTCAGGCCTTTGAAAATACATTTCAAATCACTTCTTAAATATGATCAGCATGTTAAAGTGAAGATTCACTTTGAAATATAACATGGAGAATGTTGAGCTTCAAGAGTTAATTACAGAGGGTAATTCAAATGCACAAAATGCACAGATGGTTACAGATTGGGAAGGAAAATGATTGATTCTTCCTTTTGGACATCACAGGTTCAATTACACTCATTGAAGGCACAAGGTTGAATCTTCAACATCTGTTTTATTTACACAATATTTACCCATGGACGGCACGGTAGCACAGAGGTTAGCTCTGTTGTTTCACAGCTCCAGGGTCCCGGGTTCGATTCCCGGTTGGGTCACTGTCTGTGCGGAGTCAGCACGTTCTCCCCGTGTCTGCGTGGGTTTCCTCCGGGTGCTCTGGTTTCCTCCCACAAGTCCCGAAAGACGTGCTGTTAGGTGAATTGGACATTCGGAATTCTCCCTCTGTGTACCCGAACAGGCGCCGGAATGTGGCGACTAGGGGCTTTTCACAGTGACTGCATTGCAGTGTTAATGTAAGCCTACTTGTGACAATAAAGATTATTGTTATTATTTTAAATCTTAGAGAATATCATGCAGTGTTCCAGTCTCCACTCCCTCCCCAGGCCGTGCATTCCACATTCTGACCACCCCCTGAGTGAATAAAAAAACCTCAAATCCCTTCGGAATCTCCTGCCCTCACCCTAAAACAATGCCTCGTGTGATCAACCCCTCAACCAAGAGGAACAGCTGCTTCCTGGTTTCCTGTCCAAACCCCTCATACTTTCATACACCTCAATCATATCCCTCCTCAGCCTTCACCGCTCTAAAGTAATCAATCCCAGCCTATCCAGCCTCTCCTTATAGCTCAGAAGTTCCACCCCAGGCAACATCCTGGTGAATCTCCTCTGCACCCTCTCCAGTTCAAGCACCTCCTTCCTGTAGTGAGGTGACTAGAACTGCACCCAGTACTCCAGCTGTGGCCTAACCAAAGTCCTGTGCAGCTCCAACACAACCTCCCTACTCTTATATTCTATGTCACGACTGATAACGGCAAGATCCCGTCTGACTTCTTACCATCCCGATTCACCTGCTCTGCGCGCCTTCAAGGATCTGTGAACAAGTTCCCCAAGATCCATCTATTCCTCAGAGCTTCCTAGTGTCCTGCCATCCATTACATCCTCCCTTGTCCTGTTTCCTCTTCTAAAGTGCATCACCTCACACTTACCAGGGTTAAACACCATCTGCCACAGCTCTGCCCATCTGACCAACCCATCTAAAATCTTCCTGTAGCCTGCGACCCTCTTCTTCACTGTTAACCACTGATTTGATTTGATTTGATTTATTGTCACATGTACCGAAGTACAGTGAAAAGTATTTTTCTGCGGCCAAGGGAACGTATACAGTACGTACATAATGGACAAAAAGAATAATCGACAGAGAACATTGACAAATGGTACATCGACAAACAGTGATTGGTTACAGTGCGGAACAAGGGGCCAAACAAAGCAAATACGTGAGCAAGAGCAGCATAGGGTGTCGTGAATAGTGTTCTTACAGGGAACAGATCAGTCCGAGGGGGAGTCGTTGAGGAGTCTAGTAGCTATGGGGAAGAAGCTGTTCCTATGGCTGGGTGTGCGAGTCTTCAGACTTCTGTATCTTCTGCCTGATGGAAGGGTCTGGAAGAAGGCAATGCCTGGGTGGGAGGGGTCTCTGATAATGCTGTCTGCACCCTACCAATATTGATGTAATCTGCAAACTTACTAATGATCCCCCCCCCCCCCCCCCCCGGTCTCAGCTATATAATGTATATATAACAAACAACAAAGGTCCCAGCACTGATCCCTGTGGGACGTCACTGGACACCGGCCTGCAGTTACTCAAACAGCTTTCTACCACTGCCCTGTGTGTCCTATTACTGAGCCAGTTTCAGATGCATCTCAACAAGTCTCCTTGAATTCCATGTGCTTCAACCTTCTCAACCAGTCTGTCATGTGGGGCCTTGTCAACGGCTTTGCCAAAATCCATATAAACTACATCAACTACACTTCCTTCATCCATACACTCAGTCATCTTGTCAAAAATATTCTATCAAATTTGTTAGGCATGACCTCCCTCTGACAAAGCCCTGCTGACCATCCCGAATCAACCCATGTCTTTCCAAGTGGAAATTAATTGTCTCCCTCAGAATTTTCTCCATTAGCTTCCCTCGCACTGACGTGAGACTCACCGGTCTGTAACTCCCTGGTTTATCTCTCCCACCCTTTTTGAAAAATGGAACCACATTAGCTGTTCCCAGTCCTCTGGCACTGCCCCCATGGCCAGAGAGGAATTAAAACTTCCGTCAGAGTCCCTTCAATTTCCTGCCTCGCCTCGTGCACCCTGGGATACAATTCATCCGGGCCTGGGGGTGTGTCTATTTTTTAAGCCCGTCAAGGCCTCCAATACCTCCTCACATAGAAAATCGAAGCAGGAGGAGGCCATTCGGCCCTTCAAGCCTGTTCCACCATCAAGGCTGATCATCAAGTTCAATACTCCGATCCTGCCTTCCTCCCATATCCCGTAACCTCTTTTGCCCCAAGAGCTTTGTCTAATTCACTTCCTGTGTCCCACTGCTCAAGGTCCTCACAGTCCCATTCTGCAACTACATCCTCATTTTCCTGAGTGAAGGCTGATGAGAAGTATTCCTGTAACCCTAGCAACGTCCTGCTGCTTCACACACGTATTGCCCCTTGGTCTCTAATGGGCCCTACTCTTTCCCTGGTTAACCTCTTCCTCTCAATGTATTTATAGAATAACTTACGATTCACCCTCAGCTTATTGGCAAGTCCTTTTTCATGCCCCCTTTTTGCTCTTCTAAGTGCTGGTGTTCTCCAGAGCGCAGTGTTGGGACCCTTGTTTTTCTGATTTATGTAAATGATTTGCTGGGTGGCACGGTAACACAGTGTTAGCACTGTTGCTTCACAGCTCCAGGGTCCCAGGTTCGATTCCCAGCTTGGGTCACTGTCTATGCAGAGTCTGAACGTCCCCCCCGTGTGTGCGTGGGTTTCCTCCGGGTGCTCCGGTTTCCTCCCCCAGTCCAAAGATGTGCGGGTTAGGTGGATTGGCCGTGCTAAACTGCCCTTAGTGTCCAAAAAGGTTGGGCGGGGTTGCGGGGAGTGGATGGAGGTGTGGACTAAAGTAGGGTGCTCTTTTCAAGGGCTGGTGCAGACTCGTTGGGCCGAATGGCCTGCTTCTGCACTGTAAATTCGATGAAATCTATGAAAGTGGGTGTTGAGGGCAAAATCTCCAAATTTGCAGATGATACTGAGCGAGGGAGGATAGTGGTCCTGTGCTGTAAAATTCTTTGATTCTACTTTTTTTGAAACCTCTATCCTCACCTGCTGGTTACTGTTAGGTTTATCCACCATGGGCTGGATTCTCCAAAAATGGGGCTCTGTGCCCACGCCAGCGTAAGAACACCGATGTTTCACTCGGGACTTTCCTTAATGGCTACGGATACGGGGCCCTGCACTTCCGGTCCGGAGATCGTGCATGTGCACGGTGCGGCCTGCAGAATGTAGGCTCCCCCCTAGATGCGCTCGCCCGTGGATCCCTGCCGCCCGATCGCTCCCTCGGACGTCAATGAGCCCCCCCCCCCAGTGATAGATCCCCCGCCCCTCGCCCCTCGCCCCCCGCGCCCTGACCAGGGCGGCCACAGACTGAGTCCGCAGCCGCCACTCAAGGTTCCCGCTGGCCAATATGTGGTGAGAACCACGCCATCGGGAACTCGGAGAATCGCGGTGGGGTGGGGGGTGGGGGGGGGGGGGGGGGGTGGGATGTTAATGGCCTCTGTCAATCGCGTACATCAGGTGCGAGTGACTCGCGAGCGATTCTCCGTCAGCGGCGCAAGTCCTGATTTCCGGGTACATGGCCATTCTCCGCCCCCACGATTTCGGCACAGAGGCTCGGAGAATCCTGCCCCATGTCCCTTCCTGCCGCACTCTGGACAGCATCTCCCTGATTCCTACCTCGCTTAGAATCATAGAATTTACAGCGCAGAAGGAAGTTGTTCAGCCCATCGTGTGTGCACCGGCCTTTGGAAAGAGCACCCTACTAAGCCACAACTCCACCCCATCCCTGTAACCCTTTTCACAGTAACGTCATTACAGTGTTAATGTAAGCCTACTTGTGACAATAAAGATTATTATTATTGTCACGCAGACTGTTAGATTTGGCAAGAACATTGCAGTTAACATTACCTGAGATAACATTTAAAGTTGCCTGAGATACAGTTTGACTCATTGGAAATGGCAAAAATTGCAAATCAAACAAATGGAACATGAGAAAGAATTAAAGCAGCTTGAATATGAAAGAGAGAGAGCGGAAAGAGAAAGAGAGAGAGGGGAACAAGAAAAGGAGAGAGAAGAAAGGAGAAAAGAAAGAATAACCCTAGCAGAACAAAAAGAAAGAGAGTGGGAGATACAGATCATGGAAAAAGATAAAGAGAGAGAGTTTGACCTTCAGAAAATGGCCATGAAACATGACAGTCAGTTAAAATTGGCAGACGTGAAGGGAAACGTACAGTTGGATGATAGTGATGAGGATAGTGACAAAGAGCGCCAAGGCGAAGTCTTGGTGGGAATCTATTTAAATATGTCCAAGCATTGCCAAGGTTTGACGAGAAGGAGGTAGAAGCCTTTTTCATTTCATTTGAGAAGGTAGCTAAACAAATGAAATGGCCACAGGACATATGGGTATTACTGATTCAAACAAAGCTGGTAGGTAGAGCTAGTGAAGTGTTTGCGTCACTACCAGAGGAGGTATCTGAGACGTATGAGGAGGTGAAAAAATCAATCTTAGGTGCATATGAACTTGTGCCTGAAGCCTACAGACAAAGGTTTAGAAATTTAAGGAAAGAATTTGGTCAAACATACAGGAAGTTTGAAAGGCTCAAACAGAGTAATTTTGACAGGTGGATAAGGGCTTTGAAAATAGACCAAATGTATGAAGCTCTCAGAGAAATTATACTTTTGGAGGAGTTTAAAAATTAAATTCCTGATGTAGTGAGAACTCATGTGGAAGAGCAGCGGGTTAAAACTGCGAGGTTAGCAGCAGAAATGGCAGATGATTATGAATTAGTTCATAAATCAAAGTTTGGTTTCCGACATCAGTTTCAGCCTGAGGGATAGAAACTGGGGACATGAGAAATACTCAAGTGGTAAAGGTAAAGGTGATCTGATGGGAGATAATAATGAGAGTGTACCTCAGATTTTTTTTTAAAATCCAGGAGGGTGGAAAAGAAATGAAAAGGTTCAAATGTTTTCACTGTAAAAAATTAGGCCATGTAAAGTCACAGTGTTGGTGGTTGAAGAAAAGCACTGGGAAGGCTGATGTAGTAAAACAGGATAAGACAGTGGGGTTTGTTAAAGTGGTAAAGGAAAGCCCAAGTGAAGCGAAGTGCAAAAGATTGTACAGCCTGATCAAGAGGTGATTGATACGAAGGTGCCAGATCTCTTTAAAGAATTTACTTGTGTGGCTAAAGTGTACTCATGTGTATCAGGAGGAGCAGGTAAAGAAGTCACAATTTTAAGAGGTACGGGAGCTAGTCAATCTTTAATGGTAAGAGATGAGGAGGTATGTAGTTTGGGAAGAATGTTGCCAGAAAAGATGTGGAATTCAGGGTGAGACCAAGGGAACCGTGGTTTACTAAAGCAGTTGAAACACTTGTCAAGAGGAAGAAGGAGGCTTATGTAAAGATGATGTGGATGCCGGCGTTGGACTGGGGTGAGCACAGTCAGAAGTCTTACAACACCAGGTTAAAGTCCAACAGGTTTGTTTCGATGTCACTAGCTTTCGGAGCGCTGCTCCTTCCTCAGCTGAATGAAGAAGTATGTTCCAGAAGCATATATATACATGAATCTGTCTATATATATGTTTCTGGAACATACCTCTTCATTCACCTGAGGAAGGAGCAGCTCTCCGAAAGCTAGTGACATCGAAACAAACGTGTTGGACTTTAACCTGGTGTTGCAAGACTTCTTACTATGTAAAGATGAGACATGAAGGTTCAGTTCGGGCGCTCGAGAGTTACAAGTTAGCTAGGAAGCACCTAAAGAGAGAGCTAAGAAGAGCCAGGAGGGGACATGAGAAGTCTTTGGCAGGTAGGATAAAGGATGACCCGAAAGCTTTCTATAGATATGTCAGGAATAAAAGAATGTCTAGGGTAAGAGTAGGGCCAGTCAAGGACAGTAGTGGGAAGTTGTGCGTGGAGTCCGAGGAGATAGGAGAGGTGCTAAATGAATATTTTTCGTCAGTATTCACACAGGAAAAAGATAATATTGTCGAGGAGAATACTGAGATTCGGACTACTAGACTAGAAGGGCTTGAGGTTCATAAGGAGGAGGTGTTAGCAATTCTGGAAAGTGTGAAAATAGATAAGTCCCCTGGGCCGGATGGGATTTATCATAGGATTCTCTGGGAAGCTAGGGAGGAGATTGCTGAGCCTTTGGCTTTGATCTTTAAGTCAACTTTGTCTACAGGAATAGTGGCAGAAGACTGGAGGATAGCAAATGTTGTCCCCTTGTTCAAGAAGGGGAGTAGAGACAACCCCGGTAACTATTGACCAGTGAGCCTTACTTCTGTTGTGGACAAAGTCTTGGAAAGGTTTATAAGAGATAGGATGTATAATCATCTGGAAAGGAATAACTTGATTAGAGATAGTCAACACGGTTTTGTGAAGGGTAGGTCGTGCCTCACAAACCTTATTGAGTTCTTTGAGAAGGTGACCAAACAGGTGGATGAGGGTAAAGCAGTTGATGTCGTGTATATGGATTTCAGTAAAGCGTTTGATAAGGTTCCCCACGGTAGGCTATTGCAGAAAATACGGAGGCATGGGATTCAGGGTGATTTAGCAGTTTGGATCAGAAATTGGCTAGCTGGAAGAAAGCAAAGGGTGGTGGTTGATGGGAAATGTTCAGAATGACAGTACAGGCCCTTCGGCCCTCGATGTTGCGCCGACCCGTGAAACCATGCTGTAGCCCATCTATTCTATTCCCTTATCGTCCATATGTCTATCCAATGACCATTTGAATGTCCATAGTGTTGGCGAGTCCACTACTGTTGCAGGCAGGGCATTCCACGCCCTTACTACGCTCTGAGTAAAGAACTTACCTCTGACATCTGTCCTATATCTAGCTCCCCTCAATTTAAAGCTATGTCCCCTCATGCTAGACATCACCATCCGAGGAAAAATGCTCTCACTGTCCACCCTATCCAATCCTCTGATCATCTTGTATGCCTCAATTGAGTCACCTCTTAACCTTCTTCTCTCTAACGAAAACAGCCTTCCCTCATAAGATCTTCGCTCCATACCAGGCAACATTCTGGTAAATCTCCTCTGCACCCTTTCCAATGCTTCCACATCCTTCCAATAATGCGGCGACCAGAATTACACGCAATACTCCAAATGCGGCCGCACCAGAGTTTTGTACAGCTGCAACATGACCTCATGGTTCCAAAACTCAATCCCTCTACCAATAAAAGCTAACACACCGTACGCCTTCTTAACAACCCTATCAACCTGGGTGGCAATTTTCAGGGATCTATGTACATGGACATCGAGATCTCTCTGCTCATCCACACTGTCAAGAATCTTACCATTACCATTAGCCCAGTACTCTGTCTTCCTGTTTTTCCTTCCAAAATGAATCACCTCACACTTTTCTGCATTAAACTCCATTTGCCACCTCTCAGCCCAGCGCTGCAGCTTATCTATGTCCCTAACATTTAAAACATCTGATGGAGTTATTCGATCGACTTCTGGAGGCGAGTTTGAAAAGCCCGAATCACTTTCCTTGAGGAGTTTCCGATACCTTAGAGACAAAGGGAAATAATGCGATTTCTTGGCATGAGAGGGTTTGATCGATCACTTGTGCAAACATTTTGCAGCGTGATTGCTCCACTGATGGACTTGCTGAAGAACCGTCGCAAAGTTCAATGGACAGCGGACTTTCAACAGGCATTTGACTGCCTGAAAACTGTGATAACCAAAGCTCCTGTGTTGGAGAATTACAAGGGACTCTAGGATCAGATTGAACTAAATTATCTGACTGTAAAGAGAAATGCCGAGGCGTAGAGAAATGGATGGATCGTGCAAGGACCTTCTTGTTCAAAGCGACGGTCAATCGAGACGAATTTCAGTTGGAAGAAGAAGGAATAAAATGGATTATAATATTGTACCTGTTTGCGTGTGGTTTTTTTTTTGAACAAAAAGTATATTTACTGTGGCATTTTGTAAAGGATGGTGAAAAGGTGAAAAATGAAACCATCTTGAAGTTGATGGGGTTTTTTTTCTTGGGGGGGAGGTGTCACGTGAGAGTACCCTTTAGGAAATGGGTGTTTAAGAAATGTACCTTTAAGAAATGGAGCTGCTCATGTTACTGGAGTGATGTCAGAGTGTGGGTGGAGCTGAGTTCCACTTCTGCTTTTTTAGTTTCAGTTTGAGAAGAGCTTGGGCGTGTCTGTATTCTGTCTGTGAGCTGCACTGCTGTTGATCTCTGCCATCCAAAGACTATCTATGGATCATTTGGAGAACTCAGAATTGTAAAAAGGTCTCAGTATTGAATATAAATCTAATGTGCTCCTGTTTGACTGTTTGTTAAGTCTTTTGGATGGTAAAAAGGACAGCATACAGATTATTTAGTGTTTTATTCTTTGGGGGTGTATTTGATTTACTGGTTGCTAAGATGTTCACTGTTTGTTTTAAAAAGGTTAACTTGAGTTCATAGAATAAACATTGTTTTGTTTTAAAAACTACTAGTCCATTTTCTGCTGTACCACACCTGTAGAGTGGGCCGTGTGCTCCTCATACCACAATCTGTTAAAAGTTGAACCTGTGGGTCAGGTGAACCCCATGATACACTTTGGGATTCTCTAAACCATGGCCCATAACATTATTATTATTATAACCCAGTAACCCCACCTAACCTTTTGGACAATAAAGGAGTTTATCCTGGCCAATCCACCTAACCTGCACATCTTTGGACTGTGGCAGGAAACCGGAGCACCCGGAGGAAACCCACTCAGACACGGGGAGAACGTGCAGACTCCGCACAGACAGTCTTCTTGTCTTCTCTATTTCATGAGCAGCACGGTAGCACAGTGTTTAGCACTGTTGCTTCACAGCTCCAGGTTCAATTCCCGGCTTGGGTCACTGTCTGTGCGGAGTGTGCATGTTCTCCCCGTGTCTGCGTGGGTTTCCTCCGGGTGCTCTGGTTTCCTCCCACAGTCCAAAGATGTGCGGGTTAGGTGGATTGGCCATACTAAATTGCCTTTAGTGTCCAAAAAGATTGGGTGGGGTTCCTGGGTTATGGGGATAGGGTGGAGGTGTGGGCTTGGGTAGGGTGCTCTTTCCGAGGGCTGGTGCAGACTCGGTGGGCTGAATGGCCTCCTTCTGTACTGTAAATTCCATGATTCTAGTTATCAAATCTTCCCCAATTGGATCGCTTGGCCGCAGCATTTAGTTTAAAACCCTTTCTCCTCCCATTATCTGACTTGCCAGACCACTGGTGCCAGCACAGTTGAGGTGAAGGCAGTCTCAATGGTGCTGTCCCCCTTGCCCCAGTGCTGATGCCAGTGTCCCGTGAACTAAAATGCATTTCTCCCACACCAATCTGACACTCTCATCGTATTTACTCGACGTCAGTTAGCTCGTGGCTCAGGTAGTCACCCAGAGATTATTAACACCTTTGAGGTTCTGCTTTTTAATTTAGCCCCTAGATGCTCATACATTCTCAGCAGAGGCCTCTTTGCTCGTTCTACCCATGTCGTTGGCACCGACATGGACCACGATCCCTGGACCTTCCCTCCGAATGCAACACTTATCTGGCTTCTTGAACCATGGCAAATTTGCTGATCTGCCCTGCAAACATTGCTTTCCAATTGTAAGCTAGGGAACCTCAAACATTTTTTACAAAGTCTGAGGCTCCTCCACTTCTACCGGGCCCCATACTTCCCTCACTCGCAAACGGGCGCCCCGTCCCTGACCACTGACCAAATGCGAAGACCCTGACCTAAGGGGTGTGACTTCTCCCAGGTACAAAGTGTCTGGGAAAATTCCACCTCCGTCTCACCTCCCCCCCCCAGTCCCCCGGTCCCCTTTCTACCTGATAGTCCAGATGTTGCTGATTGTCTCTGTGTCCCCTTTCTATCCGTTGGTCCAGATGTTGTTGACTGTCTCTAAGTCTCCTTTCTACCTGATCATCCAGATGTTGCTGACTGTCTCTGGGTCTCCTTTATACCTGATCATCCAGATATTGCTGACTGTCTCTGGGTTCTCTTTCTACCCAATCATCCAGATGTTGCTGACTGTCTCTGGGTTCTCTTTCTACCTGATCATCCAGATGTTGCTGACTGTCTCTGGGTCCTCTTTCTACCCAATCATTCAGATGTTGCTGACTGTCTCCAAGTCCATTTTTCTCAATTCGACTGGAAACATTAATACTGTGGCTACCAGGGCAGGTCAGAGGCTGGGAATTGTATAGTGAGTAACTCACTCCCCCAAACCCCGTGCACCATGTACAAGTCAGAAGTGTTTTTTAACATGAAATGTGATCATTGGTCAGTATGTTTATTGCCCATTCCTAATTACCCTTGTGAAGGTACTGGTGAGCTGCCTTTTGAATAGCAGCCCCTGTGATGTAGGTACACCCACAGTGCTGTTAGCATAGTGGTGGTATAATGCCCTCCCCTTGCTTCGATGAGCACAGCTCCAACAACACAACACCACCCAGGGCAAAGCCCATTTGGTTGGCATCTCATCCGCCACCTTTAACAATCACTCCCTCCACCAGAGACACAGAATGGCAGCCACAGAAACATCTGCAAGATGCACTGCAGAAGTCTTACTCAACAGAAATTTCCAATCCCGCGACCTCTACTGCCAAGAATGTCAAGGGCAACAGGTACCTGGGAGCACACCTGGAACTGCCACTCACCACCCTGACCTGGAAATATATCACCGTGCCTTCACTGTCACTGGGTCAAAATCCTGGAACTCCCTTCCTAACAGCACAGTGAGTGTACCTACACCCAGGGACTGCAGCTCACCACCACCTTCACAAGGGCAATAAATGCTTGCCTAATCAGCAAGATCCGTGAAACGAATAAGCAAATAAAAAGAAATGAAGGGAGCAGACTGGAGTGGAGTATAAACACTTCATGGTGTTGTTTGGATGAATGTTTTTGTGTGATTGACTCTGTCATGTGGGAGTACCTTTAAGAAATGGATGTAAGCAATGTACCTTTAAGAAATGGAGCTGATCATATTACTGAAGTGATGTCAGAGGGTGGGGGGAGCTGAGCTGAGCTCACTTCTGCTTTCGGTTTCAGTTTGAGGAGAAAGCTGGGAGTGTCTGTGTGTTTTGCTGAGAGCTGCAAGAAGAAACAGAGCTGGTCTGTTGATGTCTGCAAATCCAAAGACTATAAATATATTGAATGTAACCTCATGTCTGTTTTTGAAGGTTGAAGACTTCTGGATGTTTAAAGGAACAGTTTGAAGGATTATTTAGCGTTGTAGTCTTTTGGGGTTATCTTTGAAGTTAATGGGTGTTAAGATATTCAATGTTTGATTTTTAAAGGTTAAATTGAGTTCATAGAATAAACATTTTTTAAAACAAAACACCATTTGTCCATGATTGCTGTATCACACCTGGAGAGTACGCCGTGTGCTTCCCACACCACAAGCTATGAAACGTTGTGGGTCGGTTGAGCTCCATGAAACACTTTGGGGTTCTGTAAACCCGGACCCATAACAACTCCATAATATTCACTACCTCCTGCAGATGTGTCCTACTCAGGCAAGACTGGTGCTACCAAGTCCATTTTGGTGATCAACATTAAAATCCCTCATCTGGAGTCCAGTCTATGCTCATTCCACCCAGTGTTTATTCCAAGTAATATTCATGGAGGAGGTGTGGAGGATTACTGATTCACCGTCTGGGGGAGGAGGGTGGTGGGTGGTAATCAGCAGGAAGTTTTCTTACCCCTGTATGACCAAATGTTGTGCGTTTTTATGATGTTTGGAGTGCATGATGAGGAATGGGTGTACGGGTCTACAGATCTTTGAAAGTGGCAACACAAGTGGACAAGATAATCAAGAACGCATATGGAATGCTTGCCTTCATTGGATGGGGCATCGATATTAAAAACTGGCAAGTCATGCTGCAGTTGTACAGAACTTTGGTAAGACCGAACTTGGAATATTGCACACAATTCTGGTCGCCACACTACCAGAAGGATGTGGAGGCTTTGGAGAGGGTGCAGAGGAGGTTTACCACGATCGTTGTCTGGTCTGGAGGGTGTTAGCTATGTGAAGAGGCTGAATAGACTCGGATTGTTTTTATTAGAAAGAAAGAGGTTGAGGGGTGAGCTGATCGAGGTCTACAGGATTCTGAGGGGCATGGATAGAGTGGATGGGCAGGCACTCTTTCTCAGGGTGGCATAGGTTTAAAGTCCATGGGGCACAGTTTAGAAGAGGTGTGCGAGGCAGGTATTCTATGCAGAGGGTGGTGAGTGCCTAGAGTGAGTTGCCAGGGGAGGCTCTGGAAGCAGATACATTAACGCCGTTCAAAAGGCATCTCGACAAACACATGGATAGGATTGGTATAGAGGGATTTTCCGGGAGCGGGAGAGAGAAAGGGAGCCGGGCGCATCGAGTGCAGCTTGGGATTCAGGTAGGTGTTTTAACTTGCCCCCAGGTTGCAGCGGCCTTCATTTTTCGGAGCGGGATCGAGAGAGGGAGCGCAGCGAGTGCAGCTTGGGATTAAGGTACGTGTTTAAACTTGCCCCCAGGTTCCAGCGGCCTTCATTTCCGGGAGCGGGAGAGAGAGAGGGAGCCGGAGCGCAGCGAGTGCAGCTTGCGATTCAGGTAGGTGTTTAAACTTGCCCCCAGGTTCCAGCGGCCTTCATTTCGGGGAGCGGGAGAGGGAGCCGGAGAGCAGCGAGTGGAGCTTGAGATTCAGGTAGGTGCTTAAACTTGCCCCCAGATTCCAGCGGCCTTCATTTCCGGGAGCGGGAGAGAGAGAGGGAGCTGGAGCGCAGCGAGTGCAGCTTGGGTTTCAGGTACGTGTTTAAACTTCCCCCCGGGTTCCAGCGGCCTTCATTTTCGGAAGCGAGAGAGAGAGAGGGAGCCGGAGCGCAGCTTGGGATTCAGGTACATGGCTAAACTTGCCCCCAGGTTCCAGCGGCCTTCAGTTTCGGGAGCGGGAGTGAGAGCCGGAGCGCAGCGCGTGCAGCTTGGGATTTAGGTAGGTGTTTAAACTTGCCCCCAGTTCCAGCGGCCTTCATTTCCGGGAGCGGGAGAGAGAGAGGGAGCCGGAGCACAGCGAGTGCAGCTTGGGATTCAGGTAGGTGTTTAAACTTGCCCCCAGGTTCCAGTGGCCCTCATTTTTCAGAGCGGGAGAGAAAGAGGGAGCCGGAGCGCAGCTTGGGATTCAGGTACGTGTTTAAACTTGCCCCCAGGTTCCAGCGGCCTTCAATTCCGGGAGCGGGAGAGAGGGAGGATGACGGATCGCAGCGAGTGCAGCTTGGGATTCAGGTAGGTGTTTAAACTTGCCCCCAGGCTCCAGCGGCCTTCATTTCCGGGAGCTGGCGAGGGAGAGGGAGCCGGAGCGTAGCGAGTGCAGCTTGGGATTCAGGTAGGTGTTTAAACTTGCCCCCAGGTTCCAGCGGCCTTCATTTCCGGGAGCGGGAGAGAGAGAGGGAGCCGGAGCGTAGCGAGTGCAGCTTGGGAATCAGGTCGGTGCTTAAGTGTTTGATTTTAACCTCTGTTTAAGTTGGGCGACTGCTAAACCCGAGACACTACACTTCTAGTGTCTCCCACCCTTCCACATCCTCTAAGCTAAGGGGGTGAGTGAATATCAGGTAAGCTCTCTGCTTTCTTTTTCTTTTATCCGCAAGTTATAGCTTCAGATTTTCGGCGGGAGCAGTGGCCAGAGGTCTGTCGGGAAGGTAAGTTTACCCTTTAAAACTTACCTTGCAGGAGAAGTGGCCTTCAGATTTTCGGCGGGAGCAGTGGCCAGGGGTCTGTCGGGAAGGTAAGCACCTGGGAGAAATTTAACTTTTCCTGGATTGGTAAGTATTGTGATTGGTAAGTAAAATCCTTATTGTTTTCACTTATTCATTATTTGATATTATATTTGTAATCAGTTAAGGTAAAGTGTAAAAATGGCAGGAGATCCCAGACCCATGTTATGCTCCTCGTGCTCAATGTGGGAGATCAGGGACGCGGCCGATGCCCCTGACTCCTTATTGTGCGGGAAGTGTGTCCAGCTGCAGCTCCTGTTAGACTGCAAGATGGTTCTGGAGCTGCGGATGTACTCACTTTGGAGCATCCGCGATGCTGAGGAGGTCATGGATAGCACGTTCAGTGAGTTGGTCATACCGCAGATTAGGGTTGGTGAGGGAGACAGGGAATGGGCGACCAAAAGGCAGAGAAAGAGCAGGAAGGCAGTGCAGGTGTCCCCTGCGATCATCTCCCTCCAAAACAGGTATACCGTTTTGGATACTGTTGGGACAGAGGACTCACCAGGGGAAGGCAGTAGTAGCCAGGCTCATGGCACCGTGGCTTGCTCTGCTGCACAGAAGGGCGGGAAAAAGACTGGCAGGGCTATAGTCATAGGGGATTCAATCGTAAGGGGAGTAGGCAGGCGTTTCTGTAGTCAAAAACGAGACTCCCGAACGGTATGTTGCCTCCCGGATGCACGGGTCAGGGACGTCTCCGATCGGCTGCAGGACATACTGAAGGGGGAGGGTGAATAGCCAGTTGTCGTGGTGCATATAGGCACCAACGATATAGGTAAAAAACGGGATGAGGTCCTACAATCAGAATTTAGGGAGTTAGGAGATAAGTTAAAAAGCAGGACCTCCAAGGTCCTATCTCAAGATTGCTACCAGTGCCACGAGACAGTCAGAGAAGAAATTCAAGAATAGTCAGAATGAATACGTGGCATGAGAGATGGTGCAGGAGGGAGGGGGTTCTGATTTTTGGGACATTGGAACCGGTTCTGGGGGCGGTGGGACCATTACAAATCGGATGGTCTACACCTGGGCAGGACTGGAACCAATGTCCTATGGGGTGCTTTTGCTAACACAGTTGGGGAGGTTTTAAACTAATGTGGCAGGGGGATAGGAACCAGATTAGGACGTTAGAGGTCAGTAAAGAGGCAGCAACTAAAGCCAGTAAGGTACTCGATAATAAACTCAATGTGACTAAGGGGAAGAGTAGACAGGGAAGCGATGATGAATGCAAAGGACAGGTGGTCTGAGGTGCATTTGTTTCAATGCGAGAAGTGTAGCAGGTAAGGCAGATGAATGTAGGGCTTGGATTAGTACCTGGGAATATGATGTTATTGGTATTACGGAGACTTGGTTGAGGAAAGGGAAAGACTGGCAACTAAATATCCCAGGGTATAGATGCTTCATGAGTGGTAGAGAGAGAAGTAAATGGGGTGGAGGAGTTGGATTACTGGTCAGAGATGACATCACAGCTGTGATTAAGGAGGACACGATGGAGGATTCGAGCACTGAGGCAATATGGGTAGAGCTAAGAAATAGGAAGGCTGCAGTAACATTGTTGGGACTTTACTACAGGCCTCCCAAAAGCAAGCGTGAAGTAGAGGTACAAATATGTAGACAGATTATAGAAAAATGTCGGATCAATAGGGTGGTCGTGATGGGAGATTTTAACTTCCCCAGCACTGAATGGGACTCATGTAGTGTTGGAGGCGTAGATGGAGCAGAATTTGTAAGGAGCATCCAGGAGTATGTATGTGAATAGTCCAACTCGGGAAGAGGCCACACTGGACCTGGTATTGGGGAATGATCCCAGCCAGGTGGTTGAAGTTTCAGTCGGTGATTACTTTGGGAATAGCGATCACAATTCCGTAAGTTTTAGAATACTCATGGACAAAGACGAGAGTGGTCCTAAAGAATGAGTTACTAAATTGGGGAAAGGCCAAGTATAACAAAATTCGGTAGGAGCTAGTGAATGTGGATTGGGAGCAGTTCTTTAAGGGTAAATCCACATTTGAAATGTGGGAGTCTTTTAAGGGAAGGTTGATTAGAGTGCAGGACAGACATGTCCCTGTGAAAATGAGGGATAGAAATGGCAAGATTAGGGAACCATGGATGACGGGTGGAATTGTGAGACTAGCTAAGAAGAAAGAGGAAGCATACATAAGATCTAGGTGACTTAAATCTGATGAAGCTTTGGAGGAATATCGGGTAAGTAGGACAAATCATAAAGCGCATTGAAGAGTACTAAAAGGGGTCTTGAAATATCTTTGGCTAACAAGGTTAAGGAAAATCCCAAAGCCTTTTATTCATATATAAAGAGCAAGAGGGTAACTAGAGAAAGGATTGGCCCACCCAAAGAGAAAAGAGGGAATTTATGCGTGGAGTCAGAGGAAATGGGTGAGATTCTTAATGAGTACTTTGCATCGGTATTCACCAAGGAGAGGGACATGACGGTTGTTGAGGCTAAGGATGGATGTTTAAATACTCTAGGTAAAGTCGGCATAAGGAAGGGGGAAGTTTTGGGTATTCTAAAAGGCATTAAGGTGGACAAGTCCCCAGGTCTGGATGGGATCTATCCCAGGTTACTGAGGGAAGCGAGGGAAGAAATAGCTGGGGCCTTAACAAATATCTTTGCAGCATCCTTGAGCACGGGTGAGGTCCTGGAGAATTGCTAATGTTGTCCCTTTGTTTAAGAAGGGTAGCAGGGATAATCCAGGGAATTATAGACCAGTGAGCTTGACGTCAGTGGTAGGCAAACTGTTGGAGAAGATACTGAGGGATAGGATCTATTCATATTTGGAAGAAAATAGACTTATCAGTGATAGGCAGCATGGTTTTGTGCAGGGAAGGTCATGTCTTACAAACCGAATAGAATTCTTTGAGGAAGTGACAACGTTAATTTATGAGGGAAGGGCTGTAGATGTCATATACATGGACTTCAGTAAGGCGTTTGATAAAGTTTCCCATGGCAGGTTTATGGAAAAAATGAAGTCGTATGGGGTTCAGGGTGTACTCGCTGGATGGATAAAGAACTGGCTGGGCAACAGGAGACAGAGAGTAGTGGTGGAAGGGAGTGTCTCAAAATGGAGAAAGGTGACTAGTGGTGTCCCACAGGGATCCGTGCTCGGACCACTGTTGTTTGTGATATACATAAATGATCTGGGCGAAGGTATAGGTGGCCTGATTAGCACGTTTGCAGATGATACTAAGATTGGTGGAGTTACAAATAGCGAGGAGGACTGTCACAGAATACAGCAAAATATAAATAGATTGGAGAGTTGGGCAGAGAAATGGCAGATGGAGTTCAATCCAGGCAAATGCGAGGTGATGCATTTTGAAAGATCTAATTCAAGAGCGGACTATACGGTCAATAGAAGAGTCCTGGGGAAAATTGATGCACAGAGAGATCTGGGAGTTCAGGTCCATTGTACCCTGAAGGTGGCAACGCAGGTCGATAGAGTGGTCAAGAAGGCATACAGCATGTTTGCCTTCATCGGACGGGGTATTGAGTACGAAAGTTGGCAGGTCATGTTACAGTTGTATAGGACTTTGGTTAGGCCACATTTGGAATACTGCATGCAGTTCTGGTCGCCACATTACCAGAAGGATGTGGATTCTTTAGAGAGGGTGCAGACGAGGTTCACCAGGATGTTGCCTGGTATGGAGGGTCCTAGCTATGAAGAAAGGTTGAGTAGATTAGGATTGTTTTCGTTGGAATGACGGAGGTTGAGGGGGGACCTGATTGAGGTCTACAAAATTATGAGAGGTATGGACAGGGTGGATAGAAACAAGCTTTTTCCATGATTGGGGGTGTCAATTACAAGGGGTCACAATTTCAAGGTGAGAGGTGGAAAGTTTAAGGGAGATGTGCGTGGAAAGTTTTTTTACGCAGAGGGTGGTGGGTGCCTGGAACGCTTTGCCAGCAGAGGTGGTAGAGGCGGGCACAATAGCATCATTTAAGATGCATCTGGACAGATATATGAACAGAGGGAGGTAGATCCTTGGAAAATAGAAGACAGGTTTAGATAAAGGATCTGGATCGGCGCAGGGTGGGAGGGCCGAAGGGCCTGTTCCTGTGCTGGAATTTTCTTTGTTCTTTAATTCTAAGCTGACAAATAACTCGATGTTGATTGCACAATTTACTAGAAAGAAATGAGGTTCAACATCATCACAACGAAAAGGCTGAGTTTTCCTTCCTGTGATTTGTTGCTACAGTGGAGTTTTGTCTCTTGTTTCTGAGTAACTTTATTGAAGTGTCTCTTATCCAACACCCTTCCCCATTCTATGTAGGGTTTTGATACAAGGTAATACACAGAACAGAGATATGTAACATTTGACGATTTTGTATAATTGACAAGGTCATTGTAGTTTGTTGGTTGATATCTGGATCTGTAGAGAAAAAAGAAAGGTTTAGTAAATGGCCTTTGGTTTGGCAGAGAAAGAACTGTCAACTAAGTTATTCCTCCTTTCCGATTTAATACACTCCCTCGCTGCTGTCTAGTACTGTGGAAATTACATTTATGAAAATGAGATTGTTATCGCAGAAAAATACCGTGATAGACTTTGTAGGAAGTTGTATTTCACCTTCTAGAGAATAGTGCTATATCTGAGATGCTGGACATGTGTGTGGTGGGGTATCGTGTATCATTCAAGCAGAATAATGCTGAACTCAAGGCACACCTCGCTTTGTGTTCCAGGCAGGAATGTTTTGGTCATTCTGCAGCCCCCATCTGCCACCCTCCTCCAGATGGAAGAATAGTGATGGAGCCAGGAGGAAGTGGGTGACGAACTGGGATAGGTGCAATGGAAAACTGGGAAGTCCCAATGAAGAGTGGAGGGAATAGAGATTCCTGACTCCAGCGAATGGCATGACACTGAGAAAAACATGGCTGTGGTATGGTGAATCCAGCCCCAGAGCTTAACAAGGTCTGGTCGGGCAGCACGATGGTACAGTGGGTTAGCCCTGCTGCCTCACGGCGCCGATCTAGTTTTGATCCCGGCTCTGGGTCACTGTCTGTGTGGAGTTTGCACATTCTCCCCGTGTTTGCGTGGGTTTCGCACCCACAACCCAAAGATGTGCAAGCTAGGTGGATTGGCCATGCTAAATTGCCTCGAATTGGAAAAAATGAATTGAGTACTCTAAATTTATTTAAAAAGGAAGAAAAAAAACCAAGGTCCTGGTCGTAGCGGTTTCATCAGTTGCTCCGAAATAAGGACGTGGGAGGTGAAGAAGCACAGAAAAGGGGAGTGTGGGTGAAGGGTTAATGGGAAACTCCCTGAAGCAGGAATTTTGAACCTCAGGTTGAATCAGTGGCTGTGAAATCAGCTCAAATGTATCAGGTCACCAAAGAAGATAGTTTCATGAGAATGTCGCTTTCAGAAATGGTTAGCTGCTCATGTTACTGCAGTGATGTCAGAGTGTGGGTGGAGCTGAGCTCTGTTTCTGCTTTTTAGTTTCACTTTGAGAAAAGCTTGGATGTGTCTGTGTTTTTGGTTTGAAGGACAAAATTCCATTCGCCGTCTTAATCACCTGTTGCACCTGTGAACCAACTTTTTGCGACTCATGCACTAGCACACCCAGGTCTCTCTGCACAACAGCATGTTTCGCTATTTTATAATTTAAATAATAATCCCTTTTGCTGTTATTCCTACCAAAATGGATAACCTCACATTTGTCAACATTGGCAGTTGGAATACAATGTTGACAAATGTGAGGTTATCCATTTTGGTGTTGCAGCTGAAGTCAGGCAAAGCAGCTGTACTGTTGATCTCTCTGCCATGAAGGACTATCTCTTGGTTATTTGGTGAATTCAGAAATTTAAATGTTCTCAGTATTGAATGCAAACCCTGATGTGCTTCTGTTTAAAGGTTGTTAAGTCTTTTGGATGTTTAAAGGACAGCTTAAATGATTACTTAGTGTTGTATTCTTTGGGTTACCTTTGAATTAATGGTTGCTAAGATATTCACTGTTTGTTTTAAAAAGGTTAACTTGAGTTCATGGAATAAACATTGTGTTGTTTTAAAAAATACTTTTCCATTTCTGCTGTACCACACCTATAGAGTGGGCCGTGTGCTCCCCTGACCACAATCTAGTAAAAGTTGTGGGTCAGGTGAACTCCATGATACACTTTGGGGTTCTCTAAACCCTGACCCTGACGGGGCTCGTCCGGGATAAAAGTGTATCCATTGGATTGGCTCAGTGAACTTAAAGACAGTGAGGGGTGAGCATATTGTGGTTGCTTTTCAGGTGTGGTATTTTAGTTTAAGTGGTGTTAGACGTTTTAGTTGCTGTGAAATGAAGAGCCTAAAGTTTGTGTTCCTTTTCAACAAATACCATTTATTTCACTTCCACAGCCTCTGCACAAAATTCTTAACAACACACCACCTGACAGAGGCCACCTGAAGCCCCTTTACATATCAGTGTCAATTAATGGATACTTAACATAAATGAGACAACTAATTGCAATGCCTCTTAACCCATTACTTAACAGTCTCCCCTTCCTTGGAGAAAAAAAAACAACATTTCAAGAAACTCAAAAACACACACATGATTTCCCCCATTTTTTTTGGACGAGAAAAAAAAACAGTCACAGAAACAAGCGCCCTTCATTAACAATATCCAAAAGTTTCTGTGAACTCGCCCCTCTTTTCGTCAAACAGTCTGAAAGTTGATAGCTCCTGTCGATCCATTTAATTTTTGTTATTTCCCCTCTGTCCAACATCTGCTTCAAACTTGCGATGTCTATCCGTAACCTCTTTTCATTGACACTTTTTGTAGAGGGCACATTTTCCCACAGGGATTTATTGTCAATGTGACAGTCAATAGGTATATTACCCAAATCCCCTAATCCCAAAATTTCTGTCAATGTCATACTTATATAAAAGGCCATATCCACCGCCTCTACAAGGCTTAACGTCTCAGCAGCCAAAGTGCTTTTTACCACTCTCCTTATTTTCTTTGTTTCCCACACAAGCGGGCAACATTTACCATTGTTCCCCAAAAGGAAAATTATAAAACCTCCTGCGCTTGAAACCCCATCACATAAATTTGTATAGGACACATCACTATAAACTATGAGTTTCAAGTGCTTAAGGTCACCTAAAACCGGGAACTTCTAAACACACTCCTGTATTTTTAGTTTGGCCAACGCTTTATTTGCTCTTATTATGTCTTCCACTTTGGGATCATTCACTTTTGTACTCAACTCTAAGACATCAAAACTCACGTCCGGTCTAGTCTGTCTACCTAACCAGTTCAATTGCCCAATTAAACTTCGAATTTGCTCTTTTTCTACCTTTGAAACCATTGCGTCTTTTTGTGAAACTCGGCCACGACTAATTGCTATTGGGGTGATGCTTTCCAAATAAGATTGCTGACGTAAAGTTGCCCCTAATTTAGTCTGTCCAATTTCCAGTCCAATATATTTAAATGCACCGGAAGCCTGACTTCCAACCCTGAATTCTTTCCTCAAACCAGAGATTACAATAGCTTCAAAATCACTAGTCCCACCCCACAAAAAATCATTGACATGCATCATAAAAATGGGGCTGGTATAGCACAGGGCTAAATCGCTGGCTTTTAAAGCAGACCAAGGCAGGCCAGCAGCACGGTTCAATTCCCGTACCAGCCTCCCCGAACAGGCGCCGGACTGTGGCGACTAGGGGCTTTTCACAGTAACTTCATTTGAAGCCTACTTGTGACAATAAGCGATTTTCATTTTCATTTCAAATGCCAGAAAGGTTTCCTTTATAGTGCCAGCAAAACATTGCAGGATCTGCTTTCAACTGGCAACAGCCTAACTTTAACAAAACTGACCTTACCGAAAATGACCAGACTCTAGATGCATCATTTAATCCATATACACGTTTGTTCAACTTCCAGAGTACCCCTTCTGTGTTAGCTGCTTCTTTAGGAGGTCGGAGAAAAATGTCTCTCTGGAGCTGATGCCCCTGCAAAAAGGCAGCTTTTATATCTATAGATTTGCATTTCCATACCTTTGTGGCTAATAGAGCCAAGAAGGTCTTTAAAATAATCTTTCCTGCTGCAGGTGAATCTACCCTTAAATCCTGATCTTCTAAGATTTCTTCAAATCCCCTTGCCACGAGCCTGGCCTTTGCCTTATAAGTTCCATCCGGAAGAACCTTTTCCGTGCAAATCCATCTGTGGGCTAGAGCTCTTTGTCCCCTATCCGGTACTTCCCTGTATACCCCAAATTCACTCCAACTGTGCAGTTCTTGCTGTTTAACTTCTTTAATAACTTTTTCATCTAATTTATTTGAAGCCACCAAAATCTCACGTGCATGTGGGCTTCTATTCCTATTAGTATTCGTAGTCTTACTCATGTTCCGAGATCTTGTCAAACTATGTCCCCTCTCCTGCCTGGTATCTCGTTCTGTACTGCTACTGCTTGATCTTTCCCTTCTGCTGTGGGATGTCCTTTCAATAGTTCTCGACTTTTTCCTGCGGACCTGTTCACTATCTGATGTACTATCTGAACTGGCACTGCGTTACTGTGCCCTCCATTTTTAGACTTCGTTTTCCCAATCCATTGTCTTGACTCCTTCCCCTGAATGCTGTACATTCAACCAATGTTTATACTTTCCAGTGGCCTTCCCTGCTCTACTAATAACAGTTGCATCCTTCCATTGACTAGACCCTTCAGGCAAGTGTGTCACTTTTGTACCAACTTTTGGCAGTTGCCCTTTGGGAAAAATGGCCTGTTCTAATTCACCAGAAGTGTTGTGTTCCTCCACAGAAACCCTGTCTATATCAGTTAATTGGTCCTCATAGTTCTGTAACACATGCGTACCAGATGACTGGTTCCTCGTCATGTCTGTCTGCTCTGTCTAAATTTGAAAATTTGTCATCTGTACCCATTATCCTTGATGAATGCACCCTAACAGTTTGATTGCCATGTTGCAAAATAATTGTTTTGCCATCTATGCCTATGATGTTCCCTGGGCCTTTCCATTCATTAGAATTGTGGCAGAGTAAGACATGCCAAGCTCCTCTCTGGAGCTGACCAGTTCAGGAAGGGGGGTCAGCAATCCTGGAATCTGCACCCGCCCACCATTTTCAAAGGGTTCCAAACACATCATGGCTCAATGAAATTTAAGCTCGTTTGGTCAGATTACTAATTCCTTGGCCACAGGTCTTAAACGCTGAAAGAGATGTAAAGAGGTGGAGGGGCGTTGGTTGGACATTTCACAGCATGAGTTCTTGGCACATAATAATAATAATAATCTTTATTAGTGTCAAAAGTCGGCTTACATTAACACTACAATGAAGTTACTGTGAAAATCCCCTAGTCGCCGCATTCCGGCGCCTGTTCGGGTACACTGAGGGAGAATTCAGAATGTCCAATTCTCCTAACAAGCACGTCTTTCGGGACTTGTGGGAGGAAACCGGAGCACCCGGAGGAAACCCCCGCAGACACGGGGAGAACGTGCAGACTCCGCATAGACAGTGACCCAAGCTGGGAATCGACCTCGAGGTCCCTGGTGCTGTGAAGCAACAGTGCTAACCACTGTGCTCCCGTGCCCCCCCCCCCCCCCCGAAGACACAGTCACAGATGGTTGAGCAATCATATTGTGGAATGTACAAGGGGCCAGAATTAGAGGAGGTTAAGTATCTTGGAGGGCTGTGGGGCTGGAGGAAGTGCAGAAATAGAGAGGCTGAGACCATGGAGGGATTTGACACAGGGATTAAAATTGTAAGGTCAAGATGTTGCTCGACCACAAGCCATTGTAGGTGAGCGAGCACAGGGGTTTTGGTGAATGGAACATGGTGCATGTTGAGACACGGGCAGCAGAGTTTTGGATGAGCTCAGCGTGTGGGAGACGGCCTGAATTGTATGCTGACCTGTACCTCTCTTGACCTCTCCACTAATGCTAAATTACCAGACTGCGTATCTGACACCCATGAGCATTAATTTCCTCCAATTAAATGTTGGCAAGATGTTCTGCATTTGGATGAATCATCGAGGGATAACAGGTAGATGAAAAGGAGGGGGGTACAAGGATCAATCCTTGTGGGGCGCCAGAGGTAACAGTCCAGGAGCAGGAAGAGAACTGTACTGAAAAATTGGAAAAATATGACATTTGAAACATGAAAGTAACACTGAGAATGCCTGAGGCTTTTAATGAAAGGGAGAAGTCCCACAAGGGGTTAACAGCAGCAGTTTGTTTGAAATGCAGACAGCTTCACAGACGTGAAGGAAAACAGCTAGGAACAATTCATTCTGATTTACAAGTTAAAAAGTAATTTGATCGACTTCAATTCTTAAGTTCAATGTAAGGGAATAGTATTTCACAATTCTTTAAGCAATTAATTATTTTATTGAACAATTAAGAAGAGCAGCCAGAATCTAAGGTTTAAAATAAGGCACAACTGTTAAGCGTGAAAACGTGCTGACACCAGTAATAGAACAAAGAACAAACAAAGAACAAAGAAATGTACAGCACAGGAACAGGCCCTTCGGCCCTCCAAGCCTGTCCCGACCATGCTGCCCAACTAAACTACAATCTTCTACACTTCCTGGGTCCGTATCCCTCTATTCCCATCCTATTCATGTATTTGTCAAGATGCCCCTTAAATGTCACTATCGTCCCTGCTTCCACCACCTCCTCCGGTAACGAGTTCCAGGCATCCACTACCCTCTGCGTAAAAAACTTGCCTCGTACATCTACTCTAAACCTTGCCCCTCTCACCTTAAACCTATGCCCCCTAGTAATTGACCCCTCTACCCTGGGGAAAAGCCTCTGACTATCCACTCTGTCTATGCCCCTCATAATTTTGTAGACCTCTACCAGGTCTCCCCTCAACCTCCTTCGTTCCAGTGAGAACAAATCGAGTTTATTCAACCGCTCCTCATAGCTAATGCCCTCCATACCAGGCAACATTCTGGTAAATCTCTTCTGCACCCTCTCTAAAGCCTCCATATCCTTCTGGTAGTGTGGCGACCAGAATTGAACACTATACTCCAAGTGTGGCCTAATAAGATAAGACAACTGATTCACAAATAAAGAAACCCATAAGATAATACGGTTACACTATAACATACACCATTTTGACGTTAAAACCTTTTAGAAAATGGCCAAGCCAGATAAGAATAGAATCAAAACGTGGTAACCTGAACATGACATTAGCTTGACCCAAAGATGACCCGGGTTAAGACTGAAAAATATCATTAAAAAAGACATATCTGAAAAGTTACTGACTAAGACACAGGCAAATTTATTGCATGTCAAGCAAAGTGAAAAAGTTCAAAGTAAATAATGGTGAGCTGGTGGAATGAAGCTGCGCTGTTGCGAGATGCCACGCTTCTAACCGATAGAAACTAGCTTTCAACTGTTAGGCTCAAGCAGCAGAGGGGAGTCATTTGTGAAGGTCAGGCTGCACAAATTGCTATAAAAACTCTGATAAGTGAGCAGAAGTTGAGAGAATCTTCCTCGGTGATGGGACGAGCAGCATCTGAAGACCGAGCAGCCCAGAGAAGCGAACAGAAGACCAAAAGTTAAAGAATAACGATTGACAAGATAGACTTGAAAGTCTTATAACTGGACCGAACAAGAAAAGATCTTTTTACCTTTCTGTAAAAGTCGTTTTTATCTTTTTAACTTGCAAATAAAGTTAAGTTTAAATTGATAACCTGAAAGAGTGGTTATTATTATTATTATGTGGAGATGCCGGCGTTGGACTGGGGTGAGCACAGTAAGAAGTCATACAACACCAGGTAAAATTCCAACAGGTTTGTTTCGATGTCACTAGCTTTCGGAGCGCTCCGAAAGCTAGTGACATCGAAACAAACCTGTTGGACTTTAACCTGGTGTTGTAAGACTTCTTACCATTATTATTAGAAAGTTTACTCTACTTAGCAAGCCGGACCCGTGTGTAAACTACTGAGCGGTAAGTAGACGGAATCTCCAAGGAAGGTATGGATTATACCGGGAGATAACTTGAAATAATAGTTTGACCTGATTGGCATCCACCTCAGTCTGCCTAGGAGTCAGGGAAAGCAAGGGAATCCCTGGATCACCATTTAGAATTACAGCGCTCCATTGACTATTGGGGGAATTCTAAGAATAGTGGTGAGGTTTTTACTTCAGAACCCATAGCCAATGGGTCTCTGGCCGTGATGAGACAGGTAAGATTGGAATCAGGTGAGAGCAGTGCAACTATCTGCAACACAGTGAAGAGATGAGATGGTTAGTGTGGAAGGGAATTTAATGAGTTGCCAATTTAGAAGCATGCTGGGAAATGCTTGACTATAGTTAACACTGCTTTTTCGTGAAAATAAGTAGGTCAGGTAACATTAACAAAGTACTGCTTAATATTCTGGTCTCGGCCTTATTATGAAAACACATTGTCCTCCGAAAGATAACAAAATGTGTACTCGAGTTGTTTTTAGCCAAGGGCAAGAACATACGTACTACGTATTTCAACTTACGTACTTTCCAACGTCTATTTAATATAAACATGCCTGTTTACTTCAAGCTGTTATTTCAGATTATAAAACATGCTTTCTTCAATCAAATCTCAGGGCGCAGTGCACTGGCTTTGCAGCTAGAACACTCTCTCTCCGCAAATATATTTGTGTAAATAAATTTCCTTAAATCGAACCTCGAGGAATTTATTATGATTTCCACGACAGTTAGCCTTGTGTAAAAGGCTCCAGGCAGGTGGAGAAAGATCAGGAGGGAAAGTTTACATTTGTCACAGACACAAATGATGTAATTTGTGACTTTGACAAGAGTTGATTCGGTGCGGTGACAATGCCTGAAACATTTCCCACAACTCATTGACTTATATCTCAGAATATGGCAGTCACCATTGCCCATGTTGCCACTGCTGTGGAAGTGACCTAGAGATTGTAGGAGGATTGATAACGTTTCCAAGTCAGGATAGTGTGCGACTTGGAGGGTAAATTGGAGGTGATGATGTTCTCTGGCACCACCCACTGTCCTTGTCCTTCTGGGTGGATGTCACAGGTTTGATAGTTAAATTGCCAAAGCCATGGCAAATGGGCTTGGGTCAATGTTTCAAACGATTGGCAGGTAGATATTTCCTCCACTACAATTTACCAGCAGTTAGATGTGAATGAAATTTGGCCCCGTCACCAACACTTTCATCCCTGGCCAGCTGACTTCAATGTCTTTACATTTATAATCGTTATTGAAGGTTCCGGTACTTACTGGTTGGAGCTGTTAGACTGTGATTGGTGGGGATGCATCCTGTGGTCGAGTAGAGGGATCATACTCATCTCTAAATGGAGAAGAAATCACTTTGAGCTTGTTGTCCAGTCACAGATCAAAAGATCATAAGAAATGGCAGATCTAGAAACATTAATTAACATTCATAGTTCAACCAAGGTGCTAGCCAGATTGATAAAGGTGGAAAAGGTTCATTTTTTCTTAGATCATGGATGGGTATCGAAGACCTGTTGGTTGCAATACAGTGCCATGGGGAACATTAAGACACTTGAGGGAACCATGGGGGGTAGGAAGTGTCTCCAGCTGTACCAGATGTGCTCAGGATTTCCAAGGGGCATCTGGAATCAGGGTGGAGCATCATGGAGGGCGAACCATCCTCAATCAAACATTGGCCACTCCACTGGCACCAAGAGTTTAGTAGGAACATAGGAATGGGAGTAGGCCATTGCCCATCGAGCCTGCTCTGACTTTCAATTAGATCATGGGTGAACATTTACCTTGATGACACTTCCCTGAGCTATCTCAATGCCCTGTGGTTTCCTTTGTTTCCAGGAATCTGTGACTTTCTGTCTTGAACATATTCAATGACTGAGCTTCCATGGCACTCTGGGATGGAGAATTCCAAAGATTCACAACCCTCTGAATAAAGAGATTTCTCCTCATCTCAGTCTTAAACGGTCTACCCCTTACCCTGAGATTATGTCCCCTTGTTTCAGACTCCAGCTAGGGGACAAATCTCCTCGACATCCACCCTGCCAGACCTTGTAAGTTTCAATGAAGTCGCCACTCGATCCTTGAAACTGTAATGAATACAGACCCAGTCTCTGCACTTAACTCTCTTTGATGTGGTTAATGTCTGGCATTGTTGGGGGGGGGGGGGGGGGGAGGGGGGGGGGGGGAGGGGGGGGGGGAGGGTAACACTCAGGTGGACTTGGCACACGGTGAGGTCCACCACGTCAGGGCCATGTTTGTCTCGACCTGTTGTAACCCATGCCCATGTGACTCCCTGCCTGGAGGACAGGAGAATCTGGTGCCTGGCTCGCTAAGTGGATGCGAATTGGTCATTGAGACCCATTTACATTCTCCCACTGACATGGGGGTGAGATTCCCGATCCCTCCGCCAGCGGGGGGAGGGGGCGGAGCATAGCGCTCGGTTCGGCGTCCAGTGTGAACCTTGATTTCGGCCGGTTGCCCGATTCTCCGCCTGATTGCGATCCGCGTTGCCGGTGTTGCGGAGCGGAGAATCCAGAATAAGGTCTCACCAAGATTCTATAAAACTGCAGTAAGACATATTTACTCCTCTACTCAGATCCCCTTTAATGGAGGTCAGCATACCTTTCACCTTCCTCATTGCTTACTGAATACTCATTGTAGCTTTTGGTGACGTGTGTACGGGTCCTTCCAGTTTGTTCCTGTGTATTACCTTATTTCCCCTTCCCTTTACTTTTGCTGTTACATTTTTGATCCACGGATGTTTAATCAACCTGCGACTTTAAGACATCTGTACGTCAACTTTAATCCAAACAGAAGAATCTAGAAGACTGCTGATTTGAATTGGTGATTGCAGGTGAACCAGTAACAATTTAAAACAAAATTTAGACTGCCCAATAATTATTTTTCAATTAAGGGCCAATTTAGCGTGGCCAATCCATGTACCCTACACATCTTTTAGTTTGTGGGGGTGAGACCCAGGCAAACGCGGGGAGAATGTGCAAACTCCACACGGGCAGTGACCCAGGGCCGGGATCGAACCCGGGTCCTCAGCGCCATGAGGCAACAGTGCTAACCACTGTGCCACCGTGCTGCTCCCTGGACCAGCACCAATGATATCAGCGAAGACTCACTTTGATTGATTTGGCTGGTGACCAATTAATTGGCTCAAAAGGGCTGTGCTCTGCCCGGTAACACGTGGTGATTGGATCTGATCCAACTGCAATGTTTCAGAGCTTCACCGGCTGGGTTTTGCTTTCAGCTTGATTGCTGGCAGCTCAGAGGAAGGACTGCTGTCCTCTCTCCTCTCTGTTGTTCTCCAGAAAGGCTGTGTTTCCGAACTGGCGGGGAGTCTGGATGAGTCTATGTACAGGAGAACCGTGCCACGCTGTACAAACAGGGGAGGACCAACCACCTCACTCAGCAGAAAGGCTGAGGCCTGGAAATAAACCATGAGCTGAAAGCAGAGTTTGATGTGAAGCAAAGGGGCCTTTCCAGGATAAGCTGTGAGTAATACATTTCTAAACTCCAGAGAACTATAGAGAATTACAGAGGGCAGCATGGTGGCACAGTGGTTAGCACTTTTGCCTCACAGCACCAGGGACCTGAGTTTAATTCCGACCTTGGGTGACTGTGCGGAGTCTGCACGTTCTCCCCGTGTCTGCGTGGGTTTCCTCCGGGTGCTCCGATTTCCTCCCACAGTCCAAAAATGTGCAGGTTAGGTGGATTGATCATGATAATTTTTCCCCTTAGTGTCTAAAAGTTTACGTGGGGTTACTGGGGTACATGGATAGGGTCGGGGTGTGGGCCTAGGCAGGGTACTCTTTCCAAGGGTTGGGGCAGACTCGATGGGCCGAATGGCCTCCTTCTGCACTGTCGAGATTCTATGATTCCATGAGAAGATAATTATGCTGCAAACCAGATATTTTAATCAGTGAGTGGGCAGTGAGGAAAGTATGCTCAAGAACCGCCATTGGAAGCAAAGACTCTTATCCTTTGACCTTCGTCCTCATTATTTTCACACCTTTTGCACCCCTCCTCCCCCGGTCTGTGTTTGTCTGTCTTGTGTGTGTGGGTAGAGGGTGGGTAAAGGGGGTAATAGGTCAGCTTATTGTTATACAGCTAATTCACTGTTTAATATTTCAATATTATTCCTGTTATAAATAAACAGTAATTGTGTTTCAACTTACAAACCCGGTGACTGTAATTATTGAGCAGCCAAGAGCCAAAGAATTTGGGAATTTTTATAATCTGCTTGTCTTGTGACTCCAGGGCATGTGGGCTGGAATTGACTGCACACCCGCCCAGGGTGTGTAACATTTGTGAACAAGGACACCATTTGCACACTCACACTACCCAAACTCACCATTGAAGAAATACTCTGCCTTTCTGTTATTTCCACCAAAGTGAATAACTTCACACTCATTCACATTGTATTCCATGTGCCATATTTTAGCCGATACACCTAGCCTTCAAATCCTCCTCACGACTCCCATTCGCCAGCTGTTTAGTGTCACCAGCAAAATTGAGAATATTTCAATTGGTCCCCACATCCAAATCATTTCTCTAGATTGGGTTATGGGTCAGGGTTTAGAGAACCCCAAATTGTATCATGGCGTTCACCTGACCCACAACTTTTAATAGATTGTGCTATGGGAGCACACGGCCCACTCTACAGGTGTGGTACAGCAGAAATGGAAAAGTAGTTTTTAAAGCAAAACAATGTTTATTCTATGAACTCAAGTTAACCTTTTTAAAACATACAGTGAACATCTTAGCAACCATCAATTCAAATATAACCCTCAAAGAATACAACACGAAGTAATCCTTTAAGCTTTCCTTTTAACATCCAGAAGACTTACAAAAGGTACACCTTTTATCAGAAGTACATCAGGTTAAAGTCGCTGCTGAAAACATTTATAATTCTGAATTCACCAAATGAACAAGAGATAGTCTTTTCATGGCAGAGAGATCAACAGTACACCCGCTCTGTCTGGCTTCAGCTCCAACACTGAAAACTAAACTAAAACACACCCTGCAGCAAACAGCCTAAAACAAAAGTAAAAAGCTGACAGACAGCCCAGCTCCACCCACACTCTGACATCACTGATAAACACCCATTTCTTAAAGGTACATTTCTTAAACACCCATTTCTTAAAGGTACTCTCACATGACAATTGTGAACAGTTGTGGCCCCAGCACTAATCCTTGTGCTACTCCAGTAATAACAGCCTGTCCTCATAGAATTACCTATTTATTCCTGCTCTCTGATTTTCTGATTTTGGCTGCCAACCACTTCTCAATACAGACTAGTATTTTTCCCCCAATCCCATGCACTCTAATATCATTTACCAATTTCCTGTGTGGGTCCTTATCAAAAGCCTTCTGAAAATCTAAATACACCACACTACTGGTTTTTCTTTATCTATGCTGCAAGAAACATCCCCCCAAAACTTCAACAGGTTTGTTAAACAGGATTTCCCTCTCATAGATCCATGTTGACTCAACACAATTTTACCACTCTTTTCTAAATGTGCGGCTATCACATCGTTTACAACTGCTGGCATCAAACTAACAGGTCTGTAATTCTTCATTCTCCCTCATCCTCTTAAATGGGGTTATATTTGCTACTTTATAATCTGAAGAACCTTTCCAGGATCTATAGAATTTTGAAAGATAACTACCCTATTAACTCTATCCATCTCCTTCAACACTGGGATGAACCTCATTTAGTGAGTGGATTTATCAGCCTCAATCCAGTTAACCTTTTAAGTACTTCCTCCTTGCTAATACGTTTTTATTGTTCCATAGTTTCACAATTCCCTTAGTTGCTTATATCTGGGAAATTTTCTGTATTTTTGTTTGCAAAGGCTGATGCAAAGTAACATTTAAATTCTCTGCCATTTTCTTGTTCTCCGCTATACATTTTCCAGTACTCACCTGCAATGGGCTCACGTTTGTTCTTTTTCATTTCCCTACATAAGCTTTTTTGGTCCACCTTTATGTTCCTTGCTAGTTTCTTTTCATATTCTCTTTTTCATTTCTTCATCAGTTTCTTGGTCCTCCTTTGCCAGATTCCAAATTGCTCCCAATCCTCAGGATTACCACTTTTTAATGCATCCTGATAAACCGCTTTGTTTGGTCGAGTAGATGGATGGTCATCTTTGACAAAGAGTGATGCAGGTTTGAAATGTTAGCTCCGTTCTCCCTCCACAGACGCTGTTTCTGTTCCATATTCCAGCATCCGCAGCAGTTTGCTTTTATGTTTGTAGAAGACATCTGCTTGGGGCTGGAGAGGAACTTGCAATGGGAGGGACTGGATTCAGTGATCATGGTCCACGTAGGTATCACTGAGAGAGGTAGAATTAGACAAGAGATTTTGCTCAGGGAATATGAGCAGATGTGGGCTAAATTCATTGGGTTAAACTACTTGAGCCACAAGAAAATTGGTTCAGAGTGAATCAGGTTAAAGAGTTAAATGTATGGCTCAAAGATTGATGTTGGAGGAACAGGTTTTGATTCATGGTGAGTCACTTGGGTAGCACGGTGGCACAGTGGTTAGCACTGCTGCCTCACAGCGCCAGGGAGCCAGGTTCAATTCCGGCCTTGGGTGACTGTGTGGAGTTTGCATGTTCTCCTCGTGTGTGCGTGGATTTCCTCCCAAAGTCCAAAGATGTGCCGGTTAGGTGGATTGGCCATGATAGATTTTCCCCTTAGTGTCCAAAGCTATGTAGGTTAGATGGTGCTATGGGATATAGGGGCTAGGCTGGGAGTGGGCCCAACTCTATCAGAGGGTAGGTGCAGACTTGAGGGGATGAATCTTCTGGACTGTAGGAATTCTATGGTTCTATGGATGTGGAGAGAATGTTTCCTCTTGTGGGGCACTGTTTAAAAATAAGGCGGAGCCTGTTTAAAACGTAGATGAGAATTCTCTCAGAAGGTGGTGCGTCTTTGGAATTCTCTTCCTGAAAGGCTGATAGAAGCAGAGTCTTTGGATATTTTTAAGCCAGCGGTGGATAGATTCTTGGTAAGCAAGGAGGTAATAGGTTATGGGGATAGATGAGATGCAAATTGGAGGTACTGTCAGATCAACCATGATCCGATTAAATGGCAGAGCAAGCTCGAGGGGCTGGATGTCCTACTCCTGCTCCTTGGCCGTATGTTTGTGTGTTCATGTTCACTCCGTCCACCACTGGCACACGGCACACAGGAGCAGCCGTGTGTACCACCAACAAGATCCATTGCAGGAACTCATCAAGGCTCCTTAAGCAGCATCTTCCAAACCCACGACCATGACCAATTAGAAGGACAAGGGCAGCAGGTTTATGGGAACGCCACCACCTGGAGGTCCCAACTTGCTACTTTTAGAACAATAATCTTTTATTGGTGTCACAAGTAGGCTTACATTAACACTGCAATCAAGTTACTGTGAAAAGCCCTAGTTGCCACATTCCGGTGCCTGTTCGGGCACACAGAGGGAGAATTCAGAATGTCCAAATTACCTAACAAGCACGTCTTTCGGGACTTTTGGGAGGAAACGGGAGCCCCCGGAGGAAACCCACGCAGACACGGGGAGAACATGCAGACACCGCACAGACAGTGACCCAAGTCGGGAATCAAACCCGGGACCCGGGACCCTGGCTCTGTGAAGCAACAATGCCAACCACTGTGCTAAGTGGTAGTAAATAGGCCTTGTTAAGAACAGTGGGGTGTTATGGGTGAGGCATTTTCCGAACCCCAAAATGTATCATGGAGTTCAACCAACCTCTCCCTTTAATGGATCTGTTGCTTTTCCGAGCACACGGCTTTTTCCCTAGGTGTGGGATTACAATTATGGACACGTGGGTTTTTAAACACAAAACACTGTTTATTCCATGAACTCAACTTAACCTCTTAAATAAACATTGGATCTCTTAACACCCCTTACTTCAAAGATAACTCAGACAATATCAGGGGCTGGTTTAGCACACTGGGCTAAATCACTGGCTTTTAAAGCAGACCAAGGCAGGCCAGCAGCACAGTTGAATTCCCGTACCAGCCTCCCCGAACAGGCACTGGAATGTGGTGACTCGAGGCTTTTCACAGTAACTTCATTGAAGCCTACTTGTGACAATAAGCGATTTTAATTTCATTTCAAATATTACAACAGTAAATAGTTCCTTCAAACTTCCAAAAGACTTCCAACGTACACCTTTAAACAGTATCACATCAGGTTAAAGGGTATATATTTTTTCTGTAGAATGGCAGAGATATATTAGCTTGGCTGACTTCAGCTCCAGCACCTTGCTTTCTTCCGGCAAACTGCAAAACTAAACTGCAGAACAAAACTGCAAAATGGCTGTCCTGACCTCAGCCCCATCCACTCTCTGACATCACTGTTTTCTTAAAGGTACATTGCTTAAACATCCATGTCTTAAAGGTACCCTCACATGACAGGGGTGATATATGCTGAAAGGTACAGGGCAAGATTTGAATAATTGTAGAGCACTTTACATTGTGTTTTGCACAGGTAATGGATGAGGTGTACGTTGAGAGGTAGCAAGAGCTAGAAAGGTTGGCTCTGCTCAGAATGTGTCGGTCGCCGGGTCTGCAGGACTGGAGTTCCAGGTTGTGGGAATAATCTGGGGTGGAGACAGCGGAAGATCTTCCCATGAATCTCTCTTTGTCCCTTCTTAAGGGGAGGCGCCTGAGGATTGGAGAGTGGCAAATGTGAACCTTTATTCAAGAAAGGAGAGAAGGACACTTCCACAATCTGCAGGCCATGTAGCTTAACATCAGCGGAGAGTAAGGTTTTATTGAAAATTAATCAACAGGTGCTTGCATTCCTGCCTGTGTTCATGACGGAGAGTGAGCATGGATTTGTAAATTTGTAAATTGTGCTTGAGGAATCTATTTGAATTTGTTGATGAAGTGACAGAAAATGCGGAAGAAGGAAATGCACTGGATGTTGACTATATGGATTCTGGAAAGGTTTCTGATAAAGTGCCACATACAAGGCTCATGGACAAAATTAAACGTTTTTTTAAATTCATTTTTTTACGAGATGTGGGTGTCGCTGGCTAGGCTAGCATTTGTTGCCCATCCCTAATTGCCCTTGAAGAGGTGGTGGTGAGCTACCTTCTTGAACTGTTGCAGATCATGGTATGTAGGTACACCCACTGTGCTTTTACATCGGGAGTTCCAGGAATTTGATCCAGTGACAGTGAAGGACGGTGAGTGACTTGGAGGGTAACTTCTAAGTGATGGTGTTCCCATCTCCTGTCCTTGTCCTTCTAGATGGCAATGGCCGTGGGCTTGGAAGGTGAACAAAGAACAAAGAAAAGTACAGCACAGGCACAGGCCCTGCGGCCCTCCAAGCCCGTGCCGACCATGCTGCCCGTCTAAACTAAAATCTTCTGCACTTCCGTGGTCCGTATCCCTCTATTCCCATCCTATTCATGTATTTGTTAAGATGCCTCTTAAACGTCACTATCGTCCCTGTTTCCACCACCTCCTCCGGCAGCGAGTTCCAGGCACCCACTACCCTGTGTAAAAAAACTTGCTTCGTACATCTCCTCTAAACCTTGCCCCTCGCACCTTAAACCTATGCCCCCTAGTAATTGACCCCTCTACCCTGGGGAAAAGCCTCTGACTATCCACTCTGTCAATGCCCCTCATAATTTTGTAGATCTCTATCAGGTAGCCCCTCAACCTCCATCGTTCCAGTGAGAACGAACCGAGTTTATTCAACCTCTTCTCAGAGCTGAGGACCTCCATACCAGGCAACATCATGGTAAATCTCTTCTGCAACCTCTCTAAAACCTCCACATCCTTCTGGTAATGTGGCGACCAGAATTGAACACTATACTCCAAGTGTGGCCTAACTAAGGTTCGATACAGCTGCAACATGACTTGCCAATTTTTATACTCAATGCCCCGGCCAATGAAGGCAAGCATGCCGTATGCCTTCTTGACTACCTTCTCCACTTGTGTTGCCCCTTTCAATGACCTGTGGACCTGTACTCCTAGATCTCTCTGACTGTCAATCCCCTTGAGGGTTCTACCATTCACTGTATATTCCCTACCTGCATTAGACCTTGCAAAATGCATTACCTCACATTTGTCCGGATTAAACTCCATCTGCCATCTCTCCGCCCAAGCCTCCAAACGATCTAAATACTGCTGTATCCTCTGACAGTCCTCATCGCTATCCGTAATTCCACCAACCTTTGCATCGTCTGCAAGCTTACTAATCAGACCAGTTACATTTTCCTCCAAATCATTTATATATACTACGAACAGCAAAGGTCCCAGCACTGATCCCTGCGGAACACCACTTGTCACAGCCCTCCAATCAGAAAAGCACCCTTCCATTGCTACCCTCTGCCTTCTATGACCTAGCCAGTTCTGTATCCATCTTGCCAACTCACCCCTGGTCCCGTGTGACTTCACCTTTCGTACCAATCTGCCATGAGGGGCCTTGTCAAAGGTGCTGCTGAAGGAGCATTGCTGAGTTCCTGTAGTACATTTTGTAGTTGGTACACACGGCTGTTACTGTGCGTCGGTGGTGGGTGGTTTGAATGCTTGTGGAAGGGGGAGCAATCAAGCGGGATGCTTTCACTGGATGGTGTCGAGCTTCATGAGTGTTGTTGGAGCTGCACTCATCCAGGTAAGTAGAGAGTATTCCATCACACTCCTGACTTGCGCCTTGTAGATGGTGGACAGCGTTGGGAGGTCAGGAAGTGAGTTATTCATCACAGGATTCCTAGCCTTTGACCTCCTCTTATAGCCACAGTATTAATGTGGCAAATCCAGTTCTGTGTCTGATCAATGGTAACCCCCAGGATATTGATAGTGAGGCTTTCAGCAATGGTATTGCCATTGAATGTCATGGGGCAATGGTTTGATTCTCTCTTAATAGAGATGGACATTGTGTGGCACACATATTACTTGCCACTTTTGTCCAGGTCTTGCTGCATTTGGACATGGACTGCTTCATTATCTGCGGAGTCGCGAATGGTGCTGAACATTGTGCAGTCATCCGCAAACATCCCCACTTCTGATCTTATGATGGAAGGGAGCTCATTGATGAAGCAGCTGAAGAAGGTTGGGCCGAGGACACTACCCTGAGGAACTCCTGCTGTGATGTCCTGGAGTTGAGATGATTGACCTCCAACCACCACACCCATCTTCCTTTGTGCCGGGTATGACTCCAACCAGCGGAGAGTTTTCCCCCTGATTCCCATTGACTCCAGTTTAGTTCGGGCTCCTTGATGCCACACTCGGTCAAACGCTGCCTTGATGTCGAGGACAGTCACTCCCACCTCACCTCTGCATTCAGGGCTTTTGTCCATGTTTGAACCAAAGCTGTAATGAGGTCAGGAGCTGAGTGACCCTGGTAGACCCCAAACTGAGGGTCCGTGAGCAGGTTATTGCTGAGTAAGTGCTGCTTGATAACACTGCTGATGACCCCTTCCATCACTTTGCTGATGATGGAGAGTGGTTATGGGCTGGGTTGGATTTATCCTGTTTCTTGTGCACAGGACACACCTGGGCAATTTTCCACATTGCCGGGTAGATGCCAGTGATGTAGCTGTACTGGAACAGCTTGGCTAGGGGTGCAGCAAGTTCTGGAGCACAAGTCTTCAGCACTATTGCCGGAATATTGTCAGGGCCCAGAGCCTTTGCAGTGTCCAGTGTCTTCAGCTGTTTCGTGATATCACCTGAAGTGAATCGTATTGGCTGAAGACTGACATCTGTGATGCAGGGGACCTCCGGAAGAGACCGAGATGGATCATCCACTCGGCATTTCTGGCTGACGATTGTTGCGAATGCCACAGCCTTGTCTTTTGCACAGATGTGCTGGGCTCCTCCATCATTGAGGATGGGGATATTTGTGGCGCCTCCTCCTCCAGTGAGTTGTTTAATTGTCCACCAACATTGACAGCTGGATGTGGCAAGACTGCAGAGCTTAGATCTGGTGCGTGCATTGTGGAATCGCTTAGCTCTGTCTGTTACTTGCTGCTTCTGCGTTTGGCACACAAGTGGTCCTGTGTTGTAGCTTCACCAGGGTGACACCTCATTTTTATGTACCCCTGGTGTTGCTCCTGGCATGCTCTCCTGCACTCTTCATTGAACCAGTAGCAGAGAAGAGTGTTGATGGAGAACACTGCTGGGCTAAGGAGCCCCTTTGTGGAGACATCTCTTCCTTGCTGATGCCTGAAGAGTGAACATGAATCAGCTTAGTTAGGAAGGAGAAGAAGAGAATCATAGAATCCCTACAGTGTGGAAGGAGGCCATTCAGCCCATTCAGTCTGCACCGACGCTTCAAAAGAGCTCCCCACCTCGTCGCACTGCCCTAGCCCTAGCCCCGTAACCCCACATAAAGGGGTAATTTATCATGGTTAATCCACCTGACCTGCACATCTTTGCGCCATGGGAGGAAACCGGAGCACCCGGAGGAAACCCACGCAGACACGGGGGAACGTGCAGACTCTGCACAGACAGTCACCCGAGGTCGGAATTGCACATGGGTCCCTGGCACTGCAGAAGGCAGTGCTCAGCACTGTGCCACCCTGCCACCCACAGATCACCATGGGAAGAAAGATACTGAAAGTCAAAGCCTCTATTTGCACTGATAAAGGAATACTCAAAACTCAATGGCTTCACAGCACAGATGCTGCATCTCAGCCGTAACACAGAGGACTGTAGACTTTTTTGCAGGCAATAGTGAAGGAGATACAACTGCATTGTATATTCCTTCAATGAAGGCCAGTCACATCTTCACCAGAATTGACATCCCCTCGTTCCCCATGAGCAACTGATTGCTCATTAGTCCGCCACATGATAGCACAGTGGTTAGCACTGTTGTTTCAGAGCGCCAGGGTTCCAGGTTCGACTCCGGGCTTGGGTCAACGTCTGTGCGGAGTCTGCACATTCTCCCCGGGACTGCGTGGGTTTCCTCCGGGTGCTCTGGTTTCCTCCCACAAGTCCCACAAGACGTGCTTGTTCAGTGGATTGGACGTTCTGATTTCTCCCTCGGTGTACCCTGTTATTGAAAATATGGGAAGATGTGTCATTTGAAACATGGAAGTCTGGCAATATCTGGTCTGAGAGAAACATGAGAGGATACAGGGAAAGATCCCACAAAGGGTTAACAGCAGCTGCCAGGGAAGGATTGTAAAATGCAGATATCCTATGTCAAGCATTAGACCTTGAGAAACAGGATTTTGAATGAAGCCAAAAACAATGGCTCACACCTTCATTAAAAGTAACTATCTTAGTCAGCAGCTGGAAAAGAAAGGATGAGATTCTCGGTGTAAAAATTTGCTAATGCCAGGTAAATTAAAGAAAACTGGAGGCTATCAGTCTACGAGAAACATAATTCAAAGCCAAAATCAAAGTCAAAATTGAGCTGAGGACACAATTGGAAAATAAAACTATAGAAATGACAGGAATTAAAAGTAACACTTCTTGAAACCAAAGCATTTTGAACACCACAGAGGACACAATGTAATCAGATCTATGAGATGAGGTTATGTCAAAATGAATGTTTAGACCAAAGATACTTCTTACAATCAAAGCAAATTAAGAGTTACTTTGCAATCAGGTCATAAAAACTAGATAACTGAGAAATATATAAAAACCCGAAGAAAAGTGGACAGCCGGCAGAGCCAGCTCTCATAGCTCGGTTCATGGGAAAGATAGGACACAGCAACCGACCTCATCAGCGAATTCATCTAAAGAAGACCAGATTTTAAAAAGAAGATTGATTGTCAAGTTGGGCCTGAAGGTCCCTTCAACCAACCAGAAGGATCCAAAAGCAAGATCTTTTTACTTTTCTGTAAAGACAGTGATTGCAACTTTTAAAAAGAGAAAAAAATATATAATAATAAAATAACTTTAAAATTTTAACCCGAAACAGTGGTTATTAGCCTACTTTACTTACTTAGCAACGCAGGACCCAGGATATCAATGCTACTGAGGGATAAGTAGGTAAAATTCTTTGGTGAAGGTATGGGTTATACCGGGAGACAACTTGAAAATATAGTTTGACCTGAATAGCACCCACTGAAGCTTGCATCGGAGTCGGGGAGTGAGAATCCCTGATCACCATTTAGAATGTCGGCCCTTTTTGGTATAGGGGGAATTCTAAGAATGGTGGTGAGTTTTTAAAAACATGGCGCCCGAACAGGGACCTAGAATATTAGAAGTTTCTAGGTAACGCGAGGCTAGAATATTAGAAGTTTCTAGTTGAGCAGAATTGGGGCTAGAGTGGGGGCTAGAATATTAGAAGTTTCTAGTTCCCAAGAAACGGTTGGAATATGAGAAGTTTCTAACCAGCACATAGGCTAGAATATTAGATGTTTCTGGTCTATGTGTGAGTCAGACTTTACCTGCCGAGTTTAGTCTGGAAAGTCATGTGTGATTGACTTTTGTAAGGATATTCTGTGGATCGAGGGGACTGAAGCTCAGGTTGGGTGTGTAAAATCAGCAGACTAGAAGATGCTGACCCTGAGATAAAGTCTGCAAGACATCTTGGTGACATCACTAAAAATCGTGCATCCATTACTGGTAAAATGAGGCCAAAAAATAAATCATCTTTAGAGTAAGCCTAGAGAAATAGGGGACACCTAGAACCTTTAGAGACCAATAACCAATCGACCCTTAACTAAAACAGGAAGATAGTGCCTTAGTCAGCCTTGGATAGGGCCCAGAAAGGGTACTTATCCTTAATTTCAGATTGCAACTGAAAGAGACAACCAGGAATGACAAATGTGATATAAAATAGTTACTTTAGAGATATTAGTTAATGTAATGTAGAGATAGGCCAGTCTAATCCTGGTGAGTTCACAGACAAAGGATTTCAGACCGCATGGCAAAGCAAAGGAAGAGGTGTGTCCACCAAAGGAGGAGAAAAGGATGCTGGGTAATAGGGGCCAGAGGAAGGGATTGGAAGTGAGCCAATTAGAGTGTATGGATAGGTCAGGAGGGGTATAGGATGACCTATGGGAATCGTGTATGTGAAACTTGATGCCATTTGAATGTATCAGTAGAGATTTATTTGTTCTACAGACTCACTTGATTCCAGATGTGTACGAAGCAAGATGTTTTTTGTACCGCTGTGAACTGAGTCAGGCTTGCAAGCCAAATAAAATAACTAATGCTCTACCTGCAAATCCATCTCGACTTTTATTGAGGCCAGACTGACGGGTAAAGACATTTGGGATTTGTCATTTGGTGCCGAAAACCCGGGATTTCTCAAGGCGGTTCTGACCAACTGCGAAATCAGAATTAGACTGATTATGAACAGGAGGATGGGAAAAAGGGGCCCACAATGTACAGCTGGAAAATGACCGCGCATTGATTTTTCCCCTCTTCTTATCGTCTGATTAGTCTGGTCACTCGCAGTTGGTACGGAAAGATCGTCTCGACGAAATCAAAGGTCAGTCTGGGGATTAGAAATTTAATTGATGGGATTTCATATTGTTGATTGGGCTTGGGTTAGGTTTTGGGTTGATGGGACATCTAAAATGATGATTCAATTCCAAGTATAAGTGTTTTTATGGCTGATGTGACTTCAGTAGATGGAGGTTCAGTTAAGTAAGTGTTTTTATGGCTGATGTGACTTCAGTAGATGGAGGTTCAGTTAAGTAAGTGTTTTTATGGCTGATGTGACTTCAGTAGATGGAGGTTCAGTTAAGTAAGTGTTTTTATGGCTGATGTGACTTCAGTAGATGGAGGTTCAGCTAAGTAAGTGTTTTTAGGGCTGATGTGACTTCAGTAGATGGAGGTTCACCTAAGTAAGTGTTTTTAGGGCTGATGTGACTTCAGTAGATGAAAGTTCAGTTCAATAAGTGTTTTTAAATCTGAAGAAGATTCAATTCCATGTGTGAGTGTTTTAAATCTATAGTTGATTAAGCTAAAATTGTACCCTTGGACTGTAATGGCGAAAAACGCAGTTCTGAGGGCTAGTTGAGATTATGGGGAATTCCTTGGATAGCACAAATGATCCAGGCATTCCACTGCAAATATTATGTGATTATGTATCCGGAGAAAGCAAAAGATTTCAGGAAAATGTCAGCAACGTTAAGGAGTAAAATGGGGATGAATGGCCACTAGGGGGCACCAAAGACCTAGAGATTATTAAGATAATTCAGGGACACATCTGGAAAAAGAGTCAAAGTATGAAAGCAAAAGAATTAATTGGATTATGGAGACAATATTGTCAAGAGGAAAGAGATAAGATCATGTTATCAAGTTGGCTAGACAATGCCTTTAAAATGGGAATTCCAATTAGTGAACAGGGTAACCAAAAAACATTGCCGGTCTTGAAAAAGGAATGTGCATTCAAAAAACGCGCAAGTAAAGACAGGAAAGGCTCGGGTCAAACAAAAGATGGGCTACGTAGTTCAATGGCTGGCCTTGAATTGACAGAAAATGATCAATTCGATGATTTAAAAATGTCAGTAAAAGTTCCGACTGCACCTGTAGCATTGCCTGCACTAATTCCAGAACCACCAGAGTATAATAATTTATATCCAGTCACTGCTCCCCAGATTCCAATCATGCCAGTAACTCCAGCCCTTTTGGTTGATAGCGTGGGTCCCGATATACCATCTTTACGATCAGTAGGGGAAGAGGAGCTCTGTTCCGCAAGCCCAGTTAGCTCTAGGACCAGATCTCGGACAGCGAGAGAAGGGCTTGATCCTAACCAGAAACAATTAAGCATACCACCTAAATCCCTCCAGACCAAGGGGAAACCGCTAATTTTGAGAACAAAGGGAGATGCCACAGATGATTTTGAAGAGAAAGAACTCCCTCTAGTGACAGGGAGGGACGTCGAAGTCTTGGAAGAACCAGAGGAAATAGCTAGAGTGCCCCCTGGTGAGACTCGGAGACAGTTGCCGATTAGGAAGATACCAAACCCGGACGCGGTGACTGCCGGGGCGCAGCCCACGATAGACGTTTACTTCCCATGGACACCCAGTGAGATGATGGCTATTATGGCTACAATCCCAGATAGAAAAAAATCTCCTGCTGCTTTCGTGGATTCCTTGAGAAGTACCATCTCAATTTATCACGCTGATTCTAGGGACCTCTGGGCCCTAGTCCAGCAGGTTTTAACCCCAGCAGAGTACTGCAATTATCTTAATCACTTGAATTATGCTAGCCACGCTGCACTTCAGCAAGCCCATGCGTTAGACGACGATAGACGGACACAAATCCTGAATGCGTTGAATAGCACATTTCAAAAGCCCATAAATATTTCTGCTATCTTAGACTTACAACCTAAGAAGATTGAAGAGCCAGAGGAATTTCTGGAGCGTTTTAATGAAATCTACCGTGGGCAGTCAGGCGACTTGCCATATCAAAATGGTCAGAATTCCCCTCAATATTGTGCTATGTTAATGCATTGCCTACCACCTTCTGTGGCTACTGCTGTGAAATGTAATAACATGAATTGGACAGAGAACGACCCTTCCCAGATGGCAAGGGCAGTCAGATTTTATTGGAAGGAGGGTGAAGGCCAGGAAGCAGGCTCAGTTACAAAGGTTAAGACTGAGTATGTAATGAAAAAGGATGATCTGCGACCCCAACAAGCGGCAGAAATGGTAGCTTACCAGCTGGGGCCCCAATATTGTGACTTTGGGTGGGTGGATCAGCGAGGGGGAGGATATCAAACCCACCCAAAAGGACCCTCAGCTCCTTTTTATGGCCCACCGTATGCATCAACAGCTTTACAACCGCCGCCCCCTCTGAGGGGCCATTGGTCTACTGGGAGACGAGGACGGGGCAGATATAGAGGGAGCAATGCATGTTTTAATTGCTGCCGTGCAGATCACTGGCAACAGGAATGCCCCTTTAAAAGACAGGCAGCAGAAGGAGATTATCCGACCCAAAGGAGGGGGTACCTACCAAGGGGAGGACAGACGAGATACACCGACTTCTCCTAGGCAGACCCTTTCCCAACACAGGATTGACTAGCTAATTTAGTCATAAGGACTCTCCAATCGGACAGGGAACCTATTATCTCTCTGCAGATAGGAGATCAACATCACTCATTTGTAATCGACACTGGAGCAGCCATGTCTTCTGTGCAATCAGAACTTCGACTACCATTATCTGACCACACGCAGCAATTGTCGGGGTTCCAAGGACAGGTGTGTGAGTATCCTATTTCTGAACCTGTAACAGTCACTTACGAGAATAAGTCTGCAGATCATCAGTTTGTAGTGACTACTGGATTGGACTGTAACTTGTTGGCTCGAGATTTACTGTGTATCTTCCAGCTACAGCTAGAGTGCGGAGACGAGGGGGTAACGGTTAAATCATGGAGGATGAGAAAACAGTGCTATATTTCTATCACCCCCCCAGTGGTGGACGTTAGACATTGAACATTCACTGCATCACGTTACCCTGGCCTATGACAGAACCGGACAAAACAGGGAGTTGGAGGACAAATACCGGCCATTAATTGGGACCGAATGGCCAGTCAAGGTTACAGTCACAGTCACGGGAAAAGAAGGTACAGCCGATTTTGTTACAATATCACCACATTTATGGCCACAGTCAGCTTCGGTAAGCCCTCATATTACACGTCGGGTCCACGACCAGTACCATGCCAGAGATCTGGGGCCTATGGTAAGGAGGGCAGTGGATCATTCGGATCCAACAGAGTACGCACTTCAAGTCATGCCGGACGGCACTGCCATAAAATATTTTGAGGTCCCTGAAACAATTAACACTCGACTGCAGCATCACTCGGGACATGATATTTTGGAATATGTCAATCCACAGGTCTGGGCGGAATACCCATCACAAGTGGGAAAGACAAATGTTACACCTATTAAGGTAATGATTAAGGATCATGTAAAGCTACCTTCCATTCGGCAATACCCCCTGAAATCCCAAGCTGTTCCATCTATCGACAAATTAATTCAAGAGCTGTTGCAATAGGGTATTTTGGTCCCTTGCCAATCAGAATGTAACACCCCCATACTTGCTGTGCCTAAACCAGCCAAACCAGACCAGTACCGATTAGTACAGGATTTACGTTCAATCAATGCCATTGTACAGCCGTTACATGCTCTCGTCCCTAACCCTGCCCACATACTGGCTCAAATTCCAGCTCAAGCCCGGGTCTTCGCCATAATTGACCTTCAGCACGCCTTCTTTGCCCTCCCACGTGCAACTGAAAGCCAATATTTGTTTGCCTTCACTTACAATGGACAGCAGTATACCTGGACCCGACTGCCACAGGGGTTCGTCAACTCACCTACACTCTTCTCCAGGTGTCTGTAGACCCAACTCCAGGCCTTGACATTGGAGCATGGTTCCACTCTAGTGCAGTATGTAAATGACATATTGGTAGCAAGTCCTGACGTGCCCAATAATAGGGATGATGTGATCCAATTATTAAACCATCTATCCTCGTTGGGTTATGTTGTCTCACAAGCAAAGGTCTTGGTGGCTCAGAGAAAGGTTAAGTTCTTAGGAGTTTTACTTACAGCCACAGAAAGAAGTCTCGAACCCAGTAGGATTGAACCAATATGCCAATTCCCCGCCCCTACAATAGCCAAGGAGGTCCGTCATTGGCTGGGTATGGTGAATTATTGGCGGCAGTGGATACCAAACATCGCTGTCTATACAAAGCTGCTGACGCCTTATACTAGTGAAGAGGGGAACTTTACTCTCACCACCGAGGCACTCGAGGCCTTCCGTTGCCTGAAGCAGGCCTTGTTACAAGCACCGGCCCTCGGGAGGCCCTTGTACGACCGACCATTCCAGATATACTGTACTGTTCTGGAAGGATGTTCAACAGCGGTACTCACCCAGCAACATGGGGACAAGCACCGGCCCGTAGCATATTACTCTTCCAAACTCGACCCAGTGGCGTTGGGCCACCCTGTTTGCACCCAGATCTTGGCAGCGATATACAATAGTTTGCAAGCTGCTGCCAATATCACTCTCCAACAGGATATTATGGTATATAGCTCCCAATCGGTAATCGCACTATTGGGGCAACTTCAAACTCAACATCTTACCGCAGCTCGTCAGAATACGTATGAGATATACCTTTTGAACAATCCACGTCTGACATTTAAATACTGTACCACGATCAATCCAGCCTGTTTTCTTAGCGGTCCCCCTGTCCATGAGGACGCACCTGGTCACGACTGTTTAGCCTTGATTCAGGAAACTACAATAAGGGACGATCTGAGTGATATTCCGTGAGAACAACCTGACATGATTATGTATGTTGATGGCAGTGCATTAATAAGCCCCACTGGCCGGAGATTGTCCGGTTATGCAATCGTAGAACAAGATGGTCTGATTCTAGAAGCGGCAGCTTTCCAGACCCCTTATTCAGCTCAACAAGCCAAACTTTTTGCCCTCACCCGTGCATGTATACTTGGGGTAGATCGTCGGGTAAATATTTACACTGACTCCCGATATGCTTTCGGGGTAGTTCATGACTTCGGACAACTCTGGAAGAATAGGGGATTCCTTACCTCGGCAGGCACGGAAATATCCCACCGGGGTTTAGTTAAGGACCTACTGCAGGCACTCCTTATGCCCGCGCAGATTTCCGTTATTAAATGCGCTGCCCACACAAATGGTAAGACCCCAGTTGACGTTGGCAATGAACAAGCAGGTTGTGCAGCGCGGACAGCCGCACAAATTCAGCAAGTGATGGTGCCTAAAATGTTAAGTCAGACTAAACCATCTACTATAAATATGTCTGCTTCTGACAAGTTAATGCCAACCATAAACAAATGTGGAAACGGTTAGGTTGTACATATGATTCTGTTTCCTCTTTATGGACCACGCCAGCACATCAGACTTGTATGTCTGAGTAACTGGCTTTATGGGTCATCGAATGTGTACACTTTGCAACTCATTGTGGGGCTCGGGGGATTAGTGATTTGTTGCTGGACACTTGGTGGCACCCTAAAATGCAGGGGTTGGCCCAGAGTATCAGTAATCGGTGTTTGATTTGTCAGCAATATAACACCGGAAAAGGTATCCCTTGTGGGATAGGGCAAACCCCGTTGCCCAGTGGTCCCTTTGAGACGCTCCAAATGGATTACATTGAGTTGGAAAGGTGTCAATGTTATAAATATGTTTTGGTCATTGTGGATGTGTTCAGCAGATGGGTCGAGGCGTATCTGACTATCGATAATAAAGCTGCTACTGTGGTTAAAGTTTAGATGCGGGAAATCATTCCCCGGTACGGTATACCAGCTCAGTTAAGTTCTGATAAAGGGCCTCATTTTATTGGACAAATTAACAAGGAGTTTTGCTCCCAGTTGGGCATACGCCAGCAGTTACACTGTGCTTACAGACCGCAGGCGGCCGGGTTGGTTGAGAGACACAATCAGACCCTCAAAACTAAATTGGCTAAATTAAGAGCAGACACGGGACTGACATGGCTTAAGTTGCTCCCCGTTGCCCTATTCCAGCTGTGGGTTACACCTGCGGGACCGGCCCGGCTCTCTCCTGCCGAGATTCTTTATGGCAGGCCTCTTAGAACTCCCTGGAGCCTGCAGGTTCCCAGACTGGTTCAGTTTCACCATATGACTGAAGAGATGACCACCAATGTTCTAGCCCTCACGCAGGTGCTCAAGAAGCTCCATGGCCAGGTCTGCGCGGCTCACCAGCCATCGCCCCCAGTACCTAGCTCACTTTCAGTCCAGCCCGGCAGTTATGTCATGATCAAAAATTGGACTAGGAAGGGGTCGGAGCCGCAATGGGACGGGCCCTTCCAAGTTCTCCTTACTACCCCCACAGCAGTTAAAGTGGAGGGGCGAAGTGCTTGGGTCCACCTCCATCACTGTAAATTGGGTCCATCTCCACTCCTGTAAAAGGTCGGTTACTAACCTGCCTCCCTTCTCCAGTGCCATTTTACAGGTGTGGAGCATGATGGGGTGGCTACGCACCGTCTGTGTGATCTACGGCCTCACCTCGCTTGGAGTGTTATTGGCGACGGATATGGGAAAGGGAAATATTATCTACATTTGTAACCCCAACCAATCTACAAGGATATTTCATCTATGCAAAGGTGATGTTCTTTGCTGCCCCCATATACGAGGACATGGTATCGACTCATGGAAGGTCGTCAAAGTTAAGGAGAATGCAGGACTCATGAAGCAATTGCACCGGTCCCGGCGATGGGAAGGGAACATTATATGGACATTGCCTTGTTTTTGGAATAAATGTCAATTTGATTTTGGATGTGTTAAGATTGGTGCAATAAAGGTAACATCAGGCCGTCAGGAGAGCGTAGGAAGAGGCTGTGAGAGAGAGAGAGAGCCTAGAGAGAGGACGGGGCGTGTGAGAAGGGACGTACAGCTAGAACGTAGGTTATCGGGAGATACACTTAATTTAGTTAAAGGCCAAACTGAGGAAAACGTGGGTAGTATGAATCTCTTCTACCAGATTTACCACCGCTTGTATGGCCAGGGACGGGTTGTCTGCTACCCGAACCCCGCAGCGGTGTCTAGGTTATTTTCTGTTTCACCGCTTTGGGGCACTCCCCAAACGGTGGTTCATTGTCAGCGTTCCGAGCCACCGCCCGAGCAAGTCACTCTTCCTTACGATCCGGGTTCAGCACCACCGGCTATTTGCCTTCCCCTTCCTCGGGATAATTCCCACTCACAGTATGATAGGCTGCAACGGTGGAGGGCGTATATACCTAGCCACTTCACTCCCAATAGGGATTCCCGGTCGTACGAGAATTGTTTCAGCAGTGAAGGATACGGCTGTTTGCTGGTAGAGGTGGAAACGAATATAACATGTCTGCTCCCCACCTGTACGGACAGGAGGTGTCATATCACCCAGGCGTCTGGCCAATGCGTTTGTTGCAACACCACTTGCGTTCCATTGAACGCCAGCCTCCAGCTCCTCTGTGGCTGGGCGAATGTCTCTCATATCACTGTTGGGACTAGGGCTTTCCGCATTGCTAGGCAGCCCGAATGGGCGTTCTAAAGCTGGATAAACTGGGCTACTGGGGGATCCTTACGCAACCGATATACTGATTGTGATGCTAGCCTGCACACGGAGCAAGGATACTACTTTTTATTCAATGGCACAGCGACCAATGTTTTGTCACCCCCATTTCCCCGCCAAATTGCTATTGGGACTCTAGTCCCTACCACAGTCCCCTGCCCTTCGGCGTGGATGCTGCATAATCAGTTAGCACGCCGGGCAGCCTCGGCTGAATTTTGCGAGAACTGGAAAAAACCTCAGGTTCTCGCACCCAACCGGGGCCACTCAGCCGGATGGGGGGTTCTGAGCGTCTTGACACTGCGAGGTGTGGGGGGTTCCTTGGCTGTCAGAAATAGGAATTATTTTATTTGTGGCCTTACCATCTTGGGAAATGAAACCTTGGGAGCCCTTGGGGCAATAACCAAGGAATTGTCTCAGCTACGGTTGTTTGCAATGCAGAACCGGTATTCTCTTGACTATCTTCTGGCCCGTGAGGGTGGGGTATGCACCATAGTACAGGGCAAGTGTATCATGGGAGTTCAGGACTTGACCGCTAACATCACTAAATTTATGGATCACATACGGGATCACCTGGACGGAATGCAGGATCCTGGTTCTTGGGGTAACTGGGGATTTGGAGGTTGGAAGGACTGGTTGATAAATATGGCCATGTATTTAGTGGTGGCTGTCGGCTGCATCTTTGTGGGCCTGGCCATCCTTAAATGTGTGATGGGTAGAATGCGGGGTGCACTGGAACAGATCAACGTCCCTAAAATCTTAGCAGTCAAAATCCATGAGGGTGCACCAGATGACGGGGGGCTACGCCAGGAATTGGAAATGCAGCGACGGATCTTTTTAGATGAGGGCCCGTAGCTATGGATTGTATAGTCCGGTTATCATGGAATGATAATAGGAGGGAATGACGAATGTGATATAAAATAGTTACTTTAGAGATATTAGTTAATGTAATGTAGAGATAGGCCAGTCTAATCCTGGTGAGTTCACAGACAAAGGATTTCAGACCGCATGGCAAAGCAAAGGAAGAGGTGTGTCCACCAAAGGAGGAGAAAAGGATGCTGGGTAATAGGGGCCAGAGGAAGGGCTTGGAAGTGAGCCAATTAGAGTGTATGGATAGGTCAGGAGGGGTATAGGATGACCTATGGGAATCGTGTATGTGAAACTTGATGCCATTTGAATGTATCAGTAGAGACTTCTTTGTTCTACAGACTCACTTGATTCCAGAGGTGTACGAAGCAAGATGTGTTTTGTGCCGCTGTGAACTGAGTCAGGCTTGCAAGTCAAATAAAATAACCAATGCTGTACCTGCAAATCCATCTCGACTTTTATTGAGGCCAGACTGACGGGCAAAGAAATTTGGGATTTGTCAGGAACAGAACTTAGAATTCCGAAAAATGGCAATTAGAATAATCCTCTTGCTCTGAAACACGGTCAAGAGAGTTGAAGCAATGAAACAAAAGTGGAAGAAATTAACAGAGGCAAAAAAATCCTGCATAAGTGAAACTTTATCATCACGGAGGGGTCTCAATTTTTGTTCAAGTAACTAAAACCCCACTGACGAGAGGTCCAAGATCTCAGTGGATAAATGAGTGTGTGTTTAATAAGGATTTGTGAAATCCTGCAAAGTAGCGATCCAAGATCTGAGTGGATGAATGAATGTGTGTCTGTCTGATAAGGAATTGTGAATTTCCTTTGGTGTTTGTATTTTTAAAAAATGTTGTATTTTGTAAAATCGAGTTTCACATCAATTGGAAGTTATAAATGGCAGGTAGAAATGTGATCAGTATTATGAGGTAGTAAATCGCATTTTCAGAACTAAATTAGTCTTAGAATAAACGGATAAAGAGTTTGTACTGGCCAGCAGTCAGCTGCTAGCAGGCTTTGAAACTGAGCATTGAAATTGATACTGCATAGCTCCGCAGGGTCCTAGTGCCCGACGAGCTCAAGATCTTCTCCAGCAAAGATAATGATGTTTAGAAAAAATACATGGAAGAAGGAGCTTTAGAGAATAAAGATTTTGGATCAAAAGAGAATTACTAGCAGTATAAGGAAATGAGAATCTGATGGCAGGAAAAGATTTAATAAAAATAGATACAGGTAAAATTAAGATATTAAAACAATTGATGACAGAGGAAGTTTGGGTGAAGCTACCAACTAAGACTGCAGGGAAAATAATCAGTGAAGCTGTAAAATGTAAAGATAAGATTGTTCAGAATCTGGGTAAACATGCAGTTGACTTAGAGAAGCATGGTGTCTGGAGCAATAGAAATTGTATCACAATTAAAACATATAACCAATTGGTGGGAAGACAGTGAATTAAAACCCGTTAGGAGCATTGATTGGACAGATGATAACGTTAAAATGTCATGTTTGGAACATACCTTCATAAAAATCCGGTCGTAATCAAAATCAAGTAATTAAAGTAAATGCAGTAGCAATATCAGGAATGCATCAGGGTAAGGTTTCAATAATTGGATCACTGAGTGAGCAAAAGGGGAGGAGTTTGAGAGTCTTCGAATCTCACTCAGGGGTGCAATGGCAAAAGGAGGAGGCTTAACAGGCTTTAATTGTATGAAGGACATAAAGGATACGGGGAGGATTCAGTTGTTGTGGTCTATGTCGGTACCAGCAACATAGGCAAGTCTAGGAGAGAGGACCTGTTTCGAGATTATAAAGAACTAGGATTCAAATAAAAAAACAGGTCCTCAAGGGTCATAATCTCCGGATTACTGCCCGAGCCACGTTCAAATTGGCATAGGGATGCAAGAAAAAGGGAAGTTAACACATGGCTGAAAGAGTGGTGTGGGAATGAGGGGTTCCTTTTCATGGGACACTGGCATCAGTTTTGGGACAGGGGGGACCTATACCGTTGGGATGGTCTCCACCTGAACCGAGCTGGGACCAGTGTTCTGGCGAAAAGAGTAAATAGGGTGGTCAATAGGACTTTAAACTAAAGATTGGGGAGGGGGGGGGGAGCGAAAGTCAGGGAACCAAGAGGTGAAGTAATCAGTGGAGAGCGTAGCTGCTTAGGAATACAAATAAAACACGAACAGACAAAACTCAAGAGTGGTTACGATAGTCCCCATCCCACAAAATATGACACAGTGTATGGAAAGGCTCAGTAAACCAAGGTCCACCACACTAAGAAAACAAAAAGGGACGGTCAATAGAGAATTAAAGGTGATATATTTAAATGCGTGCAGTGTACGGAACAAGGTAGATGAGCTTGTGGCCCAGATTGTGACAGGCAGGTATGATGTGGTAGGCATATAAGAGACATGGTTGCAGGGGGTTCAGTACTGGCATTCAAACATCCAGGGATTCACAACCTATCGAAAAGACAGGGAGGTGGGCAGAGGGGGCGGGGTTGCCTTGTTAATTAGGAATGAAATTAAATCAATAGCACTAAACGACATAGGGTCAGATGATGTGGAGTCTGTGTGGGTAGAGTTGAGGAACCACAAAGGCAAAAAAACCATAATGGGAGTTATGTACAGGCCTCCTAGCAGTGGTCAGGACCGGGGGCACAAAATGCCCCACAAAATAGAAGGTGCATGTCAGAAAGGCAAGGTCACAGTGATCATGGGGGACTTCAATATGCAGGTGGACTGGGTAAATAATGCTGCCAGTGGACCCAAGGAAAGGGAATTCACTGAATGTTTACAGGAGGGTGTTTTGGAACAGCTTGTGATGGAGCCCACGAGGGAACAGGCCATTCTGGACTTAGTGTTATGTAATGAGCCAGACTTGATTAAAGATCTTAAAGTAAGGGAGCACTTTGGAGGCAGTGATCATAATATGGTAGAATTCAATCTCCAATTTGAAAGAAAGAAGGTAGAATCAGATGTAAAGGTGTTACAGTTAAATAAAGGTAACTACAGGGGCATGAGGGAGGAACTGACGAAAATCGACTGGGAGCAGAGCCTAGTGGGAAAGACAGTAGAACAGCCATGGCAGGAGTTTCTGGGAGTAATTGAGGACACAGTACAGAGATTCATCCTAAAGAAAAGAAAGGTTATCAGAGGGAGGAATTAGGCAGCCATGGCTGACAAAGGAAGTTAGGGAATGCATCAAAGCAAAAGAGAAAGCCTACAATGTGGCAAAGAGTAGTGGGAAGTCAGAAGATTGGGAAGGCTACAAAAACAAACAGAGGATAACAAAGAGAGAAATAAGGAAAGAGAGTATCAAATATGAAGGTAGGCTAGCCAGTAACATTAGGAATGATAGTAAAAGTTTCTTTAAATACATTAAAAACAAACGGGAGGCAAAAGTTGACATTGGGCCGCTCCAAAATGACGCTGGTAATTTTGTGATGGGAGACAAGGAAATAGCTGAGGAACTGAATAAGTACTTTGCGTCAGTCTTCACAGTAGAAGACTTGAGTAATATCCCAACAATTCCGGAGAGTCAGAGGGCAGAGTTGAATATGGTAGCCATCACAAAGGAGAAAGTGCTAGAGAAACTAAAAGGTCTAAAAATTGATAAATCTCCGGGCCCAGATGGACTACATCCTAGAGTTCTAAAGGAGATAGCTGAAGGAATAGTGGAGGCGTTAGTTATGATGTTTCAAAAGTCACTGGAGTCAGGGAAAGTCCCAGAGGATTGGAAAATCGCTGTTGTAACCCCCCTGTTCAAGAAGGGAACAAGGAAAAAGATGGAAGATTATAGGCCAATTAGCCTAACCTCGGTTGTTGGCAAGATTCTAGAATCCATTGTTAAGGATGAGATTTCTAAATTCTTGGAAGTGCAGGGTCAGATTAGGACAAGTCAGCATGGATTTAGTAAGGGGAGGTCGTGCCTGACCAACCTGTTAGAGTTCTTTGAAGAGATAACAAATAGGTTAGACCAAGTAGAGCCAATGGATGTTACCTATCTTGACTTCCAAAAGGCCTTTGATAAGGTGCCTCACGGGAGACTGCTGAGTAAAATAAGGGCCCATGGTATTCGAGGCAAGGTACTAACATGGATTGACGATTGGCTGTCAGGCAGAAGGCAGAGAGTTGGGATAAAAGGTTATTTTTCGGAATGGCAACCGGTGACGAGTGGTGTCCCGCAGGGTTCAGTGTTGGGGGCCACAGCTGTTCTCTTTATATATTAACAATCTAGATGACGGGACTGGGGGCATTCTGGCTAAGTTTGCCGATGAATCAAAGATAGGTGGAGGGGCAGGTAGTATGGAGGAGGTGGGGAGGCTGCAGAAAGATTTAGACAGTTTAGGAGAGTGGTCCAAGAAATGGCTGATGAAATTCAACGTGGGCAAGTGCGAGGTCTTGCACTTTGGAAAAAAGAATAGAGGCGTGGACTATTTTCCAAACGGTGACAAAATTCATAATGCTGAAGTGCAAAGGGACTTGGGAGTCTTAGTCCAGGATTCTCTAAAGGTAAACTTGCAGGTTGAGTCCGTAATTAAGAAAGGAAATGCAATGTTGTCATTCATCTCAAGAGGCTTGGAATATAAAAGCAGGGATGTACTTCTGAAGCTTTATAAAGCATTAGTTAGGCCCCATTTAGATTACTGTGAGCAATTTTGGGCCCCACATCTCAGGAAGGACATACTGGCACTGGAGCGGGTCCAGCGGAGATTCACACGGATGATCCCAGGAATGGTAGGCCTAACATACGATGAACATCTGAGGATCCTGGGATTATATTCATTGGAGTTTAGGAGGTTGAGGGGAGATCTAATAGAAACTTACAAGATAATGAATGGCTTAGATAGGGTGGATGTAGGGAAGTTGTTTCCATTAGCAGGGGAGACTAGGACCGGGGGGCACAGCCTTAGAATAAAAGGGAGTCAGTTTAGAACAGAGATGAGGAGAAATGTCTTCAGCCAGAGAGTGGTGGGTCTGTGGAATTCATTGCCACAGAGGGCGGTGGAGGCCGGGACGTTGAGTGTCTTTAAGACAGAAGTTGATAAATTCTTGATTTCTCGAGGAATTAAGGGCTATGGAGAGAGAGCGGGTAAATGGAGTTGAAATCAGCCATGATTGAATGGTGGAGTGGACTCGATGGGCCGAATGGCCTTACTTCCGCTCCTATGTCTTATGGTCTTATGATAAGGAAAATAAACAGTTCAAAAAGAAAAAAAGGAACGAAATGTTGGCAAAAGAAATCCGGTAGTCCTGGAGAGGGCACTTCTGGGGAATTCAAACGAAGATAGAAAGTACAAATTAAAGATTAGGGCCCTCTCCACCCTTGACCTGTTCATTTGATTTTTCAGATGTGAAAAATAAATAACAGACAAACCAGTTCACAAGAAAAGAATGTTTTAGATAAGATTGGGGGGAAATTAATGATACAATTGGTTACATATTTGAGGGAATTAAATGACAAGAGCCCGTAGGAAAACTTTACGGGTTAGAAACAAATCGAAATATCAAATTATTACTGAGCAGTGAAACCTCCGGTCAGACATCTCTATTTGGACATCAGCTGATGGATGATCTGTGGTCTCCATGGGGTATGTACTACACGATGGAGTTATTAAGGGTCTCGGCAGACAGCAGTGACTGACGAGGAACCCCAATGTGATAAATGACAAAAGTTTAAGAATTTTTGTAGCTTGATGCCATGGTGGGAAATTGTTACCAATGCAGCAAACAAGATTGCATTGAAGAGCTGTAAACATTATTAAAGAAGAAATGTCATGTAAATTGGTAGGGACTGTTATGTATGATAATGGGGATATGTGTGCCATTCAAGGACCTTGATCAGCATTTCTAAACTGTGTGAATGTTTTAATAGAGGGGGAATAGTGGTAGTTTAGTGTGTTTTCTTGATTTAACTACATAGGACATCACAAATAATATTGATGTTGTTTACACGCCATATTTAGTATGTAAGGACTATTGGTCCCAAAGCCTAGAAGGGATGTGTCGATATTGTACTTTATTTTTAGTATTGAAATTGTAATAACAGTTGCAAATATGTAAAGTTGTAACACACGGTCTATTTGTGTGGTTAGATGATGAGTAATGTGTTAAGATGAGACTTAATTTTTTAAAAACTGTATTTAACAATAGGGGAAATGTATTTGGAAATAGTTATAGTTCGATGTGGTTTTGTGAATACTGTCAGCATATTGTATTGCAAATGTTGTAAGGGAAATGATAACAGATGAAAGGGATTTGAAGGAAATTTGTCAGAAATATATTCTGTCCTGTACACCAGGGGCTGGCAGACATACATGGTTCAGGACAATGTTAGACATTAATGTGGGAGAAGTCAGGGATAGAAGCAGGATCAATTGAACCTTTAAATTAATGAAGCAAGGGGTGATACATGATATTATAATTTACCATTCCGATGAGAAACGGAAAGCAATTTGGATGACAGAAAATGGGACACTTAACAGCCAGTGATGGACAAAAGACCATTTTGGTTACTGATGGACTGAGTTGTGTGCTGTTTCTAAGGGGCATGAGGAAGCTTCTACGGTGCTGCTACCCCAAGGAAGTAAAATGCTTTGGAGGTAGTGGAACACACGGATATAGCTATTGTGTTACCTTCCTGAGCAACTGCGGCTATGGTTCACAGTGATTGGACTTGAGGAAAGAACGGAAAAAATACACTGGCCTGTGAAATGGATACAATTACGAATTGATTTTGGTGCACAATTTAAAATCATAAAACATGTACATACAAAAGAGAAAGATCGGGGATAAATGTTAGTCAGTACAATTAGATGGGGGGATAATTGACCAAATGATATAGTTATGTTTCAAATGTCAAGACGGGGTGTTACTGAAAATATGGAAAGATGTGTCATTTGAAACATGGAAGTCTGGCAATATCTGGTCTGAGAGAAACATGAGAGAATGTAGGGAAAGATCCCACAAAAGGGTTAACAGCAGCTGCCAGGGAAGGATTGTAAAATGCAGATATCCTTGGTCAAGCAGGCTTAGCGAACAAGACAAACAGGATTTTGAATGAAGCCAAAGGCAATGGCTCACACCTTCATCGAAAGTAACTAACTTAGTAAGGAACTGGAAAAGAAAGGATGAGATTCCACGTGTGAAATTTTGCTAATACCAGGTAAATTAAAGAAAACTGGAGGCTATCAGTCTACGAGAAACATAATTCAAAGCCAAAATCAAAGTCAACATTGAGCTGAGGACACAATTGGAAAATAAAACTGTAGAAATGACAGGAATTAAAAGTAACACCTCGTGATACCAAAGCATTTTGAACACCACAAAGGACACAATGTAATCAGATCTATGAGATGAGGTTATGTCAAAATGAATGTTTAGACCAAAGATACTTGTTACAATCAAAAAGAGAATCAAGAGTTACTTTGCAATCAGGTCATAAAAACTAGATAACTGAGAAATATATAAAAACCCGAAGAAAAGGGGATAGTCGGCAGAGCCAGCTCTCATAGATCGGTTCATGGCAAAGATAGGACACAGCAACTGAGCTCATCAGCGAATACCTCTAAAGAAGACCAGGGGCGAAATTCTCCGGAAACGGCGCGTTGTCCGCCGACTAGCGCCCAAAACGGCGCCAATCAGATGGGCATCGCACCGCCCCAAAGGTGCGGAATGCTCCGCATCTTTGGGGGCCGAGCCCCAACATTGAGGGGCTAGGCCGGCACCGGAGGAATTTCCGCCCCGCCAGCTGGCGGAAAAGGCCTTTGTTGCCCCGGGCGGCGCATGCGCGGGAGCGTCAGCGGCCGCTGACAGTTTCCCACGCATGCGCAGTGGAGGGAGTCTCTTCCGCCTCCGCTATGGTGGAGACCGTGGCGGAGCCGGAAGGGAAAGAGTGCCCCCATGGCACAGAGCCGCCCGCGGATCGGTGGGCCCCAATCGCAGGCCAGGCCACCGTGGGGCACCCCCCGGGGCCAGATTGCCCCGCACCCCCCCAGGATCCCGGAGCCTGCCCACGCCGCCTTGTCCCGCCGGTAAGGTAGGTGGTTCAATTTACGCCGGCGGGAAAAGCAATTTATCGGCGGGACTTTGGCCCATCCGGGCCGGAGAATCGAGTGTGGGGGGGCCCGCCAACCGGCGCGGCGCGATTCCAGCCCCCGCCGAATCTCTGGTGCCAGAGACTTCGGCAACCAGCAGGGGCGGGATTCACGCCAGCCCCCGGCGATTCTCCGACCCGGCGGGGGGTCGGAGAATGTCGCCCCAGATTTTAAAAAGAAGATTGATTGTCAAGTTGGGCCTGAAGGTCCCTTCAACCAACCAGAAGGATCCAGAAGCAAGATCTTTTTACTTTTCTGTAAAGACAGTGATTGCATCTTTTAAAAAGAGAAAAAAATATATAATAATAAAATAACTTTAAAATGTTAACCTGAAACAGTGGTTATTAGCCTATTTTACTTACTTAGCAATGCAGGACCCAGGGTATCAATGCTACTGAGGGGTAAGTAGATAAAATTCTTCGGTGAAGGTATGGGTTATACCGGGGGATAACTTGAAAATATAGTTTGACCTGAATAGAACCCACTGAAGCTTGCATCGGAGTCGGGGAGTGAGAATCCCTGATCACCATTTAGAATGTCGGCCCTTTTTGGTATAGGGGGAATTCTAAGAATAGTGGTGAGTTTTTAAAAACAACCCGAACAGTGGCGCAGGAATGTGGCGACTAGGGACTTTTCACAGTAACGTCATTGCAGTGTTAATGTAAGCCTACTTGTGATAGTAATGAAAATTATTATTATTACATCAGAGCTCGGAGCTAGTTTGGGGTTAGTCATCTCTTTTAAAAATTCATTCATGGATGTGTGCCACGCTGGCTGGGCCTTGAACTGAGTGCCTTTCCAGATGGTTCCAGAGAATTTAAGAGTCAGCCACATTGCTGTGGGTCTGGAGTCATATTTATGTCTGACCAGGTAAGGATGTCAGATTCCCTTCCCTGAAGGCCGTGAGCGAACCAGATGGGTTTTTATGACAATCGACAATGGTTTCCTGGGCATTTTTAGACTTTTAATTCCAGAGCTTCATTGAATTCAAATTTACCATCTGCCCTGGCGGGATTCGAACCGGGTCCCCAGGGCATTGGTCTGATTGGTGTTGAAATGGGTATTTACACCATACTATCCCACACAAGGGGTGGGATTCTCCGAAATGGAGGCAGAGTGTTTGCGCCGTCGTGAACGCCGTCGAGGTTCACGACGGCGCGAAACGGCCCCTATCCCGACCGATTCAGGGCCCGATGATGGGCTAGGAGCGGTGCCGCGTCATTTACGCGCGCCAGGCCTTGGCGCCGCATACATGACGCGGCCGGCGCCGCATATCTGGTGTCACCCGCGCTGTTCCCGCCGGCAGCGACCGGGTGTGGACGGCGCCGGGGGGGGGGGGAACCCGACTTTTTGGGCAGGCCGCTCGGCCCATCCGGGCCAGAGAATAGCAGGGGTGCTGGAGAATCGCCATTTTGGGTGTTTTGGGCGATTCTCCGGTCTGCGCCGCGCGGAACTCGACGGGGCCGTTCTCGCCGCGTGGGAGAATCGCAGGAGGGCGTCGGACCGGCATCGCGGGAAAATTTGGCCACCCAGGCGATTCTCCCAACCAGTGCGGGAGTAGATAATCGCGCCCAGGGCTCCAGATGTTGCACGTCTGGGATCACATCTTAGTCACCTCAATGCGGGTGCTACTGTCACAAGTTGCAGCTGTGCAGCCTGACATTTCCCCGGGGTTTCAGATTCAGACAATCACTGCTGCGGCCCTTTAATTATTCTTGTCCTCAATGTTTCATTTCAGAGAGAAGACAAAAGGACCAATGGCTCTAGGGCCGAATGTAATGGAGGAGACGAGGCTAGGAGAGGTGATGTGGAACACAGCTTCAGCCCCCCCTGAGGAACAAGGGGAGCCCGAGCACGGGCAGGAGATTCAGGAGGAGAGATAAAGAGAATGGAGGCAATGTGAAATCGAAGAATTTTAAAGTCTCCTATTTACAAATAAGGGCGAGGCAACATTGAGCACATCTGCGCTTACAAACACAGATATATTCTGCCCCTTTAGTCTGCTCCACCATTTGAGAAGCTCATATAACATACAGTGCAGAAGGAGGCCTTTTGGCCCATCGAGTCTGCACCGACCCACTTAAGCCCTCACTTCCACCCTATCCCCGTAACCCAATAACCCCGCCTAACCTTTTTTGGACATTAAAGGGCAATTTAGCATGGCCAATCCACCAAACCTGTGCATTTTTGGACAGTGGGCGGAAACCGGAGCAAACCCACGCAGACACGGGGAGAACATGCAGACTCCGCACAGTGACCCAGCGGGGAATCGAACCTGGGACCCTGGCGCTGTGAAGTCACAGTTCTAGCCACTTGTGCTACCGTGCTGCCCTCTGTGTTTGTGCAGAATTCCAGGGGCATGAGGGGGGGACATGAAGGGGAACAGTTTGGTGACCCCTTAGCAGGGTGTCACTCACCTGGTGGGGAAAGGGGGCGGAGGCAATGGGATCGACAATTGGGGTGGGGGGCCTTGAGGCCGGTGAGCAGGGGCAAGGTCTAATGGCCCCAATGACAGTGATCCTTGGCGGGTGTATGGGTGGTCTGCACTCTAACTTTGAAACCTTTTCAAAATGGAGCCCCGATGTGTGTGTGTCCGGGTGTGCTGGCCTCTGTGGGTCCCACAAATCACTTGTTGACTGGTTTCACTCCAAGCACTAAACAATTGACTGACTGTGGGAGCGTTGAGATGGGATAGCAGCAGAATTGGCAGCACGATCTGCACCAGCTTTCCCATCCGCAATAACACTGAGGGGTAGGTTCTCGCTGCCAGAGTTTCTGATGTGGTGAAGAATCGTGTATTGGGTAAAAAACGCGATTGGTGCCCCATTTCAATGCTCTGGCTCCCCGCAGGCGGCAGCAGGAAGCTACCAGTCACATACCGATGGCAGGATGCAAATACTTTGGGCTGGATTCTCCAATTCTGGGGCTATGTTCCCACGCTGGCGTGGGAATGGTGGGGTTTTGTCGCAGAACAGCCACCGATTCCCTGTTTTGCCGGGGGCTAGCCTGCCGGCAGAGGAGAGCACCGGGCTCTAGCTGCCGATACGATCCGGAGAATTGCATGCACGTGGCGGCGGCGGCACCGTGCTTCCTGGCGGATTCCGCTCGCGGGATTTCGGCATCGGCAACGGTAAGATCCCGCCCTTTATTTCCTCCCATTTGCACCCGATTAACGGACTGGACTCGAGATTCTCCAGATCTCTGTATTCTCCGGCCGTCTCAGCAGAATGCACATCGGCGAGGATTGGTGTCAGCGTAGCCCTGACGCCGTTCGCCTCTCCATGGATAAAGGGGCCCCAACGTCCATTGAAGGCTTTCCTCCTGCACACAACCCAGATCCTGCCCATCCCTCCTCTGTCAGACCCCCCTATCAAACCCCCCCATCAGACCCCCCCTATCAAACCCCCCCATCAGACCCCCCTATCAAACCCCCCCATCAGACCCCCCTATCAAACCCTCCCATCAGACCCCCCTATCAAACCCTCCCATCAGACCCCCCCTATCAAACCCCCCCATCAGACCCCCCTATCAAACCCTCCCATCAGACCCCCCTATCAAACCCCCCCTTTCAGAGCCCCCCTATCAGAGGCCCCTATCAGAGCCCCCCATCAGAGCCCCCCTATCAGAGCCCCCATCAGAGCCCCCCTATCAGACCCTCCCATCAGACACCCCCAATCAAACCCACCATTAAACCCACCAGTCAGACCCCCCCATCAGACCCTCCCATCAGAGCCCCCCTATCAGACCCTCCCATCAGACCCCCCCAATCAGACCCTCCCATCAGACCCCCCATCAAACTCCCATCAACCCCCCCCTTCAGAGCCCCCCTATCAGAGCCCCCCTATCAGACCCCCCAATCAGACCCTCCCATCAGACACCCCCCATCAAACCCCCCATCAGACACCCCCTTTCAGACCCCCACATCAGACCCCCCCATCCGAATGCCCCATCAGACCCCCCAATCAGACCCCCCAATCAGATCCCCCTGTCAGACCCCCCTATCAGACCCCCCCATCAGACCCCCCCATCCGAATGCCCCATCAAACTCCCATCAGACCCCCCAATCAGACCCCCCTATCAGACACCCCCTATCAGACCCCCCCCCATCAGACCCCCCATCCGAATGCCCCATCAAACCCCCATCAGACACCCCCATTAGACCCCCCATCAGACCCCCCCTATCCGACCCCCCCCATCCGAATGCCCCATCAAACCCCCATCAGACCCCCCTATCAGACCCCACCATCAGACGCCCTCTATCCGACCCCCCCATCCGAATACCCCACCAAACCCCCATATCAGACACCCCCATCAGAGAAACCTCACACATATACGCAGAGCCCCATATGAGCCCCTCCTCTATGAGAGTCCACACCCCCCCCCCCATCACATACCGTCACCCCATCTCAGAGTATGTTGTGAAATCTAATTCGAGGAGCTGTGGCTTATTCCTCGATGTGTTATTAAAATAGTAAAAGTTATAGTCCATTGAGCCAGGGTTCCATTATGAAATCTTCCTGGAATCGTAATCCTTTTCACAATCTGTCTCCTGATCCATTCCAAACTCTCTCCTGATCACATTCCCAGTCTCTCTCCTGATCGTCTCCCAGTCTCTCTCCTGATCCTCTCCCAGTCTCTCTCCTGATCCTCTGCCAGTCACTCTCCTCATCCTCTCCCTGTCTCTCTCCTGATCACATTCCCAGTCTCTCTCCTGATCCTCTCCCAGTCTCTCTCCTGATCACATTCCCAGTCTCGCTCCTGATCCCCTCCCAGTCTCTCTCCTGATCCTCTCCCTGTCTCTCTCCTGATCATATTCCCAGTCTCTCTCCTGTTCCTCTCCCAGTCTCTCTCCTGATCACATTCCCAGTCTCGCTCCTGATCCTCTCCCAGTCTCTCTCCTGATCCTCTCCCTGTCTCTCTCCTGATCCTCTCCCTGTCTCTCTCCTGATCCTTTCCCAGTCTCTCTCCTGATCCTTTCCCTGTCTCTCTCCTGATCCTTTCCCAGTCTCTCTCCTGAGCCTTTCCCAGTATCTCTCCTGATCACATTCCCAGTCTCTCTCCTGATCACATTCCCAGTGTCTCTCCTGATCCTCTCCCAGTCTCTCTCCTGATCCATTCCCAGTCTCTCTCCTGATCACATTCCCAGTCTCTTTCCTAATCACATTCTAGTCTGTGTCTTGATCTTTTCCCAGTCTCTCTCCTGATCCTCTCCCAGTCTCTCTCCTGATCACATTCCCAGTCTGCTCCTGATCCTTTCCCAGTCTCTCTTCTGATCATTTTCCAGTCTCTCTTTTGATCCCATTCCCAGTATCTCTCCTGACCCAATCCCCATCTCTCTCTTGATCCCGTTCCTTGGTCTCTCCGTTGATCTTGTTCAACTAGTCTTTCTCATCATCCAGTCATCACAGTCTCACACAGATCCAATCCCAAATCTCTCTTCTGATCCCGTCCCAGTCTGTCTCCTGATCCTTTCCCAGTCTGTCTCCTGATCCTTTCCCAGTCTGTCTCCTGATCCTTTCCCAGTCTCTTTCCTGATCCATTCCTCAGTCTCTCGGGCTACAAGTTCATAGCTCCTTGAAGGTGGAGTTGCAGGTGGACAGAGCGGTGAAGAAGGCATTCAGCATGCTCGGTTTTATTGGTCAGAATATTGAATAGAGGATTTGGGACGTCTTGTTGAAGTTGTACAAGACATTGGTAAGCCCACACATGGAATACTGTGTTCAGTTCTGGTCACCCTATTACAGGAAGGATATTGTTAAACTAGAAAGAGTGCAGAAGAGATTTACGAGGATGCTACCAGGACTTGATGGTTTGAGTTATAAAGAGAGGCTGGATAGGCTGGGACTTTTTCCTTGGAGCGTCAGAGGCTTTGGATTGAACTTATAGAGGTCTAGAAAATAATGAGGAGCATAGATAAGGTAGATAGTCAACATCTTTTCCCAAAGGTAAGGAGTCTAAAACTAGAGAGCACAGGTTTAAGGTGAGAGGGGAGAGATACAAAAGAGACCAGAGGGGAAATTGTTCCACGCAGAGGGTGGCGAGCGTCTGGAATGCGCTGCCAGAGGCAGTGGTAGAGGTGGGTACAATTGTTTCCTTTAAAAAACAGTTAGATAGTTACATGGGCAGGGCGGGTATAGAGGGATATGGGCCAAATGCAGGCAAGTGGGACTAACGTAGTGATAGAAACTGGGCGGCATGGACAAGCTGGGCCGAAGGGCCTGTTTCCATTCTGTAAACATCTATGACTCTATTGTCAAAGGCCTTTTGGAAATATACGTAAATCACATCCACTGGTTCTCCTTTGTCTAACTTTCTTGTTACCTCCTCAAAGAACTCTAACAGATTTGTCAGACACAACCTCGCCTTGACAAAGCCGTGCTGACTCAGTCCTATTTTACCATGCACTTCCAAGTACTCTGCGATCTAATCTTTAATAACGGACTCTAAAATCTTACCAATGACCAAAGTCAAGCTAACCGGTCTATAATTTCCCGTCTTTTGCCTCCCTCCCTTCTTAAACAGCGGTGTTACATGAGCCACTTTCCAGTCCTCTGGGACCCTTCCTGCCTCCAATGATTCCTGAAAGATTACCACTAATGCCTCCACAATCTCCTCAGCTAATTCCTTCAGAACCCTGGGTTGTAGTCCATCCGGTCCAGGTGATTTATCCACCTTCAGACCTTTCAGATTCCCCAGAACCTTCTCCTTAGTAATGGTCACTGCACCCACCTCTGGCCCCTGGTTCTCCTGGAGCTCTGGCATCCCACTGGTGTCTTCTACCATGAAGACTGATACAAAGTAATTATTCAGTACCTCTGCCATTTCTTTGTTTTCTGTTATTACTTCTCCAGCCACATTTTCTAGTGATCCAATGTCTATTTTTGCCCCTCTCTTACCTTTTATATATTGAAAAAAACTCTTCCAATCTTCCATTATATTACTAGCTAGCTTGCACTCATACTTCATCTTCTCCCCCCTTATTGCTTTTTTAGTTGTCCTCTGCTCGCTTTTAAATGCTTCCCAATCCTATGGCTTCCCACTAAACCTCGCCACTTTGTATGCCTTTTCTTTTGCTTTTATGCTGTCCATGACATCCCTCGTCAGCCATGGATGCCTCAGCATGTGTCCTCCTCCTTGGGATGAATTTCTGTTGTGCCTCCCGAATAACCCCCCAAAACTCCTGCCATTGCTGTTCCACTGTCTTCCCTGCTAGGCTCCTTTTCCCATCAACTCTGGCCAGCTCCTCCCTCATGTCTTTGTAGTTACCCTTATTTAATTGTAATACCGTTACATCGTTACAGTGTGAGTCATCCTAAAGTCTGTATAACAGACAGACAGAAAGCGCACATTAGTAAGCATTGCGCAGGTCAAGGAGACACAGCCTGAGTGAGAGAGATACAGACCGAGTGAGAATTTGGTAATTTGGTGCAGTGAGGTAATTCGGTGAAGAGTGGGAGAAGGTGCTTTTTCACTACTGTTTTGTTCTCTCTCTTTCTTCGGGCCTAATTTCGGGAGCCGTTCGGAGGAGGAGGAGCAGTCTCTGTGAGTATAAAAACCTAACGGTAACTTCCTGTTTTCCAGGTTTTTTTCCAAAAGTGACGTCAGAGGGAAGCTGTGATCTGAGTGGTTGATAGCAAATCTGCCCCAAATTTAAAAAAAAAACACAGCTAAACTCATAAACTTAAATTAAACTAATTAATTAATTAGTGATGGCTGGTCAGGTGATGTGCTTGAGCTGCTTGATGTGGGAGCTGGCAGATCCCATTGTGAGCTGCAGCGACCACATCTGCAGTAAGTGTTGGCTGCTCGAAGAGCTCCGGCTCAGAGTTGATGAGCTGGAGTCTGAGCTTCAAACACTGAGGCACATGCGGGAGGGGGAGACTTACCTGGACACTGTGTTTCAGGAGGCAGTCACACCTGTCAGAGTAAGTAGTTTAAATCCTGCCAGTAGCCAGGGACAGCAGGGTGTGACTGCAAGTCAGGCAGGTAAAGGGAACCATCAGTCAGGAACTCAGGAGCCTCAGCCCTTGACCCTGTCCAACAGGTATGAGGCACTTGCTCCCAGTGTGGATGGCGAACAGGGCTGCAGGAAGGATGAGTCAGCTGACCAAGGCACCATGGTTCAGCAGGCCATTCAAGGGGAGGGAGTAAATAGGCAAGTTTTAGTTGTAGGGGATTCTATCATCAGGGGGATAGATAGTATCCTTTGTGAGCAGGATAAAGAGTCCCGCATGGTATGTTGCCTGCCCGGTGCTAGGGTGCGGGACATCTCTGACCGGCTTGAAAGGATACTGGAGAGGGAGGGGGAGGATCCAGTTGTTGTGGTCCATGTTGGTACCAACAACATAGGCAAGTCTAGGAAAGAGGACCTGTTTAGAGATTATAAAGAGCTAGGATTCAAATTTTTAAAAAAACAGGTCCTCAAGGGTCATAATCTCCGGATTACTGCCCGAGCCACGTGCAAATTGGCATAGGGAGGCAAGAATAAGGGAAGTTAACACGTGGCTGAAAGAGTGGTGTGGGAAAGAGGGGTTCCTTTTCATGGGACACTGGCATCAGTTTTGGGACAGGGAGGACCTATACCATTGGGATGGTCTCCACCTGAACCGAGCTGGGACCAGCGTTCTGGCGAAAAGAATAAATAGGTTGGTCAATAGGACTTTAAACTAAAGATTGGGGGGGGGGGGGGGGGGGGGGGGGAGTCAGGGAACTAAGAGGTGAAGTAATCAGTGGGAAGCGTAGATGCTTAGGAATACAAAAAAGCACGAAAAGACACAACTCAGGAGAGGTTACGATAGTCCCCATCCCACAAAATATGACACAGTGTATGGAAAGGCTCAGTAAACCAAGGTCCATTAAATCAATAGCACTAAATGACATCGGGTCAGATGATGTGGAGTCTGTGTGGGTAGAGTTGAGGAACCACAAAGGCAAAAAAACCATAATGGGAGTTATGTACAGGCCTCCTAACAGTGGTCAGGACCGGGGGCACAAAATGCACCACAAAATAGAAAGTGCATGTCAGAAAGGCAAGGTCACAGTGATCATGGGGGACTTCAATATGCAGGTGGACTGGGAAATAATGCTGCCAGTGGACCCAAGGAAAGGGAATTCATTGAATGTTTACAGGGGGGCTTTTTGGAACATCTTGTGATGGAGCCCACGAGGGAACAGGCCATTCTGGACTTAGTGTTATGTAATGAGCCAGACTTGATTAAAGATCTTAAAGTAAGGGAGCAGTTAGGAGGCAGTGATCATAATATGGTAGAATTCAATCTCCAATTTGAAAGAAAGAAGGTAGAATCAGATGTAAAGGTGTTACAGTAAAATAAAGGTAACTACAAGTGCATGAGGGAGGAACTGGCGAAAATCGACTGGGAGCAGAGCCTAGTGGGAAAGACAGTAGAACAGCAATGGCAGGAGTTTCTGGGAGTAATTGAGGACACAGTACAGAGGTTCATCCCAAAGAAAAGAAAGGTTATCAAAGGGGGGATTAGGCAGCCATGGCTGACAAAGGAAGTTAGGGAATGCATCAAAGCAAAAGAGAAAGCCTACAATGTGGCAAAGAGTAGTGGGAAGTCAGAAGATTGGGGAGGCGACAAAAACAAACAGAGGATAACAAAGAGAGAAATAAGGAAAGGGAGGATCAAATATGAAGGTAGGCTAGCCGGTAACATTAGGAATGATAGTAAAATGTTCTTTAAATACATTAAAAACAAACGGGAGGCAAAAGTTGACATTGGGCCGCTCCAAAATGACGCTGGTAGTTTTGTGATGGGAGACAAGGAAATAGCTGAGGAACTAAATAAGTACTTTGCGTCAGTCTTCACAGTAGAAGACATGAGTAATATCCCAACAATTCCAGAGAGTCAGGGGGCAGAGTTGAATATGGTAGCCATCACAAAGGAGAAAGTGCTAGAGAAACTAAGAGGTCTAAAAATCGATAAATCTCCGGGCCCAGATGGACTACATCCTAGAGTTCTAAAGGAGATAGCTGAAGAAATAGTGGAGGCATTAGTTATGATGTTTCAAAAGTCACTGGAGTCAGGGAAAGTCCCAGAGGATTGGAAAATCGCTGTTGTAACCCCCCTGTTCAAGAAGGGAACAAGGAAAAAGATGGAAAATTATAGGCTAATTAGCCTAACCTCGGTTGTTGGCAAGATTCTAGAATCCATTGTTAAGGATGAGATTTCTAAATTCTTGGAAGTGCAGGGTCAGATTACGACAAGTCAGCATGGATTTAGTAAGGGGAGGTCGTTCCTGACAACCTGTTAGAGTTCTTTGAAGAGATAACAAATAGGTTAGACCAAGGAGAGCCAATGGATGTTATCTATCTTGACTTCCAAAAGGCCTTTGATAAGGTGCCTCACGGGAGACTGCTGAGTAAAATAAGGGCCCATGGTATTCGAGGCAAGGTACTAACATGGATTGACGATTGGCTGTCAGGCAGAAGGCAGAGAGTTGGGATAAAAGGTTATTTTTCGGAATGGCAACCGGTGACGAGTGGTGTCCCGCAGGGTTCAGTGTTGGGGCCACAGCTGTTTTCTTTATATATGAACGATCTAGATGCCGGGACTGGGGGCATTCTGGCTAAGTTTGCCGATGATACAAAGATAGGTGGAGGGGCAGGTAGTATGGAGGAGGTGGGGAGGCTGCAGAAAGATTTAGACAGTTCAGGAGAGTGGTCCAAGAAATGGCTGATGAAATTCAACGTGGGCAAGTGCGAGTTGTTGCACTTTGGAAAAAAGTATAGAGGCATGGACTATTTTCTAAACGGTGACAACATTCATAATGCTGAAGTGCAAAGGGACTTGGGAGTCTTAGTCCAGGATTCTCTAAAGGTAAACTTGCAGGTTGAGTCCGTAATTAAGAAAGCAAATGCAATGTTGTCATTCATCTCAAGGGGCTTGGAATATAAAAGCAGGGATGTACTTCTGAAGCTTTATAAAGCATTAGTTAGGCCCCATTTAGAATACTGTGAGCAATTTTGGGCCCCACACCTCAGGAAGGACATACTGGCACTGGAGCGGGTCCAGCGGAGATTCACACGGATGATCCCAGAAATGGTAGGCCTAACATACGATGAACGTCTGAGGATCCTGGGATTATAGTCATTGGAGTTTAGGAGGTTGAGGGGAGATCTAATAGAAACTTACAAGATAATGAATGGCTTAGATAGGGTGGATGTAGGGAAGTTGTTTCCATTAGCAGGGGAGACTAGGACCGGGGGGCACAGCCTTAGAATAAAAGGGAGTCAGTTTAGAACAGAGATGAGGAGAAATGTCTTCAGCCAGAGAGTGGTGGGTCTGTGGAATTCATTGCCACAGAGGGCGGTGGAGGCCGGGACGTTGAGTGTCTTTAAGACAGAAGTTGATAAATTCTTGATTTCTCGAGGAATTAAGGGCTATGGAGAGAGAGCGGGTAAATGGAGTTGAAATCAGCCATGATTGAATGGTGGAGTGGACTCGATGGGCCGAATGGCCTTACTTCCGCTCCTATGTCTTATGGTGTTCTGGTCTTATAGTCTGATTCCAGCTTCTACCTCTCAAACTGAAATGAAAAAAATGAAAATGAAAATCGCTTATTGTCACAAGTAGGCTTCAATGAAGTTTCTGTGAAAAGCCCCTAGTCGCCACATTCCCGCGCCTGTTCGGGGAGGCCGGTACGGGAATTGAACCGTGCTGCTGGCCTGCTTCGTCTGCTTTAAAAAACAGCGAGTTATCCCAGTGTGCTAAACCAGCCACAATATTCATATTGTGGTCACTGCTCCTTCAGGGTTCCTTCACCTCAAGGTCCCTAATCAAGTCTGCCTCATTACACATCACCAAACCCAGAATTGCCTGTTCCCTAGTCAGCTCTGTCACAAGCTGCTCCAAAAAAAATCCTGATCCCATTTCCCAATCTCTCTCCTTTTCCCAGTCCCTCTCCGGAGCAATTCCCCAGTCTCTATCCCGGTCCACCCCCCATTAGCAGCCCCAGCTACATATTGTGATTGTTTTAGAAGTTGGCGGTTTGTGGAAGCCTTGTTCTCTGGGGTTTCTCTGTAGCTCTGGGATTTCTCTGCAGCTCTAGGATTTCTTACCGAATATCACAAGTCAGATTTGGAGTTGGAGAGTATAAACTCGGTTTCTGACACACAATCCCTTCCTTTGCCAGAATCTTCGAGGCAACATAGGTTAAAACTGCCAGTGTCAATATGGGCACAATGAGTGTTGGGGCAAGTTTATCTCGAGTTTCTTTATCTGGGGGAGAGAAGAGAAATAGGTCAGGCATTTCCAACATTCCCAATGATACGACACAGGCATCAGCTCATTAATAAGATTTACCCTGCAATTAGGCAATAGTTTGCATATAGTTGCTGATCATTGACTTGTGTCGCCCAATCCCCTGGGACAAACAGGAAAGTATTGCCAATGCCACAAGTCTAAAACTGATTATACTGACACAATCTGTGAAAGAGATTAACATTTCCAGACTGTGACCCTTTATCAAAACTGAGAAAAGATTGAAATGTAAAATGGGTTTGAGAAAGTTTGTTTTTAAAAATCCTTTCATGGATTGTGAGTGCCGTTGGCTGGACTCGCATTTGCTGCCCACCACCTCGTTGCTCTTGAACTGAGTGGTTGGCTCGGCTGTTTCTGAAGGTATTTAAGAGTCAGCCACATTGCAGTGGGCCTGGAGTCACATGTAGGCCAGACCGGGTAAGGACGGCAGATTTCCTTCACTAAAGGACGAGTGTGAACCAGATGGGTTTTTACAACAATTGATGGTCATTTCTTGGTCTCATCCGAACAACATGGACTGCAGCGGCTCAAGAAGGCAGCTCACCACCACCTTCTCGAGGGCAATTAGAGATGGGCAATAAATGCTGGCCTCGCCAGCAAAGCCCAGACTGATTGAGTGAATTTTAAAACTTCAAACAACAGGCCTATGTAGGACATTGTATATGTAAAGTTCCATCAGCAGTTTTCTTACTAACATGTATCAAGTGAATGTCTCATGGTGCACTTTATACTTGTGTCTTGTTACCTCAGCTTTAAGACATGAATTACCATTAAGCATTGATTTTATACATATTTTGTCTCAATTTTATGCCTGAAATAACTAATTTCTGATCAGTTTAAGGCTGTATGCCACTTTGCACTGTTAAATAATTGTTCCAACCACTAGCAGCCATGACAAAACATACACTAAAAGACTGTTCCCTTAACCAAAACATATTGTTGGAAAATATCGATTGCGCTTGACCTCAGGAGAACTCTAGAGCATGTCTCTGCACCAATCTGTTTTTCGCACAATATGTCCAAATGATAATCGCTGAGACTTGACTCCCGAAGCTCTCTGTATCAAATAAGTGGACAAAGAGATCATCTTCTGTTTTTAAAAAAATGTATTCACAAGATGTGGGCCTCGCTGGTTAGGCTAGCAGTTTTACTCATCTCTCATTGCCTTTCGGAAGGTGGGGGTGAGTTGCTTTCTTGAACCGCTGCAGCCCCTGAGGTGTAGGTACACCCACTGTGCTGTTAGGGAGGGAGCTCCAGGATGTTGCCCCAGTGACAGTGAAGGAACGGCGATATATTTCCAAGCCAGGGTGGTGAATGACTTGGAGGGGAACCTCCAGGTGGTGGGGTTCCCAGGTATCTGCTGCTCTTGTCCTTCTAGATGGCAGTGGTCGTGGGTTTGGAAGATGCTGACTAAGGAACCTTGGTGAGTTACTGCAGTGCATCTTGTAGATGGCACACACGGCTGACACTGTTTGTTTTTGGTAGGGGGTTTGAGTGTTTGTGGAAGGGGAGCAATCAAACCGGCTGCTTTGTCCTGGATGGTGTCGAGCGTCTTGAGTGTTGTTGGAGCTGCGCTCATCCAGAAAATTGGAGAGTATTCCATCTTATGGTTCCTCTCATCTTAGTATAAGATCATAGAAATTAATGCAACAGCTGGAACTTTTATAATGAGAGGCCTATTCCACAAATAATCGACATAACAGTGAACCAAAGAGGAAATGACATCAGTAGATGACCATCCGCCTTAAAAAAACGATCAGAAATTGATGACTATCAGTGACAGTCAGAGGCGAGGGTGAAGCTGGGGGTGAAGAAAGAGCATCCAGAAATGATTTTCATTGTCATATTGATTGCTTATTAAATGGGAGTCTACACCTGTCAGTAACGGTCAGTGTCAGTCTATATTTATCAGTAACTGTCAGTGTCAGCCAGTAACGGTCAGTGTCAGTCTATATCTATCAGTAACAGTCAGTGTCAGCCAGTAACGGTCAGTGTCAGTCTATATCTATCAGCAACGGTCAGTGTCAGTCTATATCTATCAGTAACAGTCAGTGTCAGTCAGTAACGGTCAGTGTCATTTTGCTCCATCAGTAACGGTCAGTATCAGTCCATATCCGCCAGTAACGGTGAGTTTCAGTCTATATCTATCAATAACGGTCAGTGTCAGTCTCTATCTATCCGTAACGGTCAGTGTCAGTCTGTATCTGTCGGTAACGGTCAGTGTCAGTCTGTAAAGGTGTCAATGACAGTCTATATTTATCAGTAAAGGTCAGTGTCAGTCTGTATCTGTCAGTAACAGTCAGTCTCAGTCTATATCTGTCAGTAATGGTCAGTCTCAGTCAGTAACTGTCAGTAACGGTCAGTTTAAGTCTGTATCTGTAAGTAACGGTCAGTGTCAGTCTATATTTATCAGTAACGGTGAGTGTCAGTCTATATCTGTCTTTTACGGTCAGTCTCAGTCTATATCTATCAGTAACGGTCATTATCAGTCTATATCTGTCAGTAATGGTCAGTGTCAGTCAGTAACGGTGTGTGTCAGTCTACATGTCAGTAACGGTGAGTGTCGGTCAGTAACGGTCAGGGTCTGTCAGTAACGGTCAGTGCCAGTCTGTATCTGGCAGTAACGGTAACTGTAAGTCAGGAACGGTTATTGTCAGTCTATATCTGTCAGTAAAGGTCAGTGTCAGTCTATATCTATCAGTAAAGATCAGTGTCAGCCTATATCTACCAGTAACGGTCAGTGTCAGCCAGTAACGGTCAGTGTCAGTTTGTCTCTATAAATAACGGTCAGGATCAGTCCATATCTGCTAGTAAAGGTCACAATCAGTCTATATCTATCAGTAACGGTCAGTGTCAGACTATATCTGTCAGTAACGGTCAGTGTTAGTCTATATCTGTCAGTAACGGTCAGTGTCAATCAGTAACGGTCAGTGTCAGACTATATCTGTCAGTAATCGTCAGTGTCAGTCTATATCTGTCATTAACGGACAGTATCAATCTATATCTGACAGTAATAGTCTATATTTATCAGTAACGGTCAGTGTCAGTCCATATCTTTCAGTAATGGTCAGTTTCAATCTATATCTGTCAGTAACGGTCGATATCCATCTATGTCTGTCTGTCTACTCAGGTTTCTGGATAACTGGGGCTCTTTCTGGGGAAGGTGGGACCTCTACAGACAGGATGGTCTACATCTGAACCTGAGGGTCACAAATATCCTGGGGGGGAGATTTGTTAGTGCTCTTTGGGGGGGTTTAAACTAATGCAGCAGGGGCATGGGAACCTGGATTGTAGTTTTAGGGTAAGGGAGAATGAGAGTATAGAGGTCAGGAGCACAGATTTGACGTCGCAGGAGGGGGCCAGTGTTCAGGTAGGTGGTTTGAAGTGTGTCTACTTCAATGCCAGGAGTATACGAAACAAGGTAGGGAAACTGGCAGCATGGGTTGGTACCTGGGATTTCGATGTTGTGGCCATTTCGGAGACATGGATAGAGCAGGGACAGGAATGGATGTTGCAGGTTCCGGGGTTTAGGTGTTTTAGTAAGGTCAGAGAAGGAGGCAAAAGAGGGGGAGGTGTGGCGCTGCTAGTCAAGAGCAGTATTACGGTGGCAGTGAGGATGCTAGATGGGGACTCTTCTTCCAAGGTAGTATGGGCTGAAGTTAGAAACAGGAAAGGAGAGGTCACCCTGTTGGGAGTTTTTTATAGGCCTCCTAATAGGTCTAGGGATGTAGAGGAAAGGATGGCGAAGATGATTCTGGATAAGAGCGAAAGTAACAGGGTAGTTATTATGGGAGACTTTAACTTTCCAAATATTGACTGGAAAAGATATAGTTCGAGTACAATAGATGGGTCGTTTTTTGTACAGTGTGTGCAGGAGGGTTTCCTGAAACAATATGTTGACAGGCCAACAAGAGGCGAGGCCACGTTGGATTTGGTTTTGGGTAATGAACCAGGCCAGGTGTTGGATTTGGAGGTAGGAGAGCACTTTGGGGACAGTGACCACAATTCGGTGACGTTTACGTTAATGATGGAAAGGGATAAATATACACCGCAGGGAAAGAGTTATAGCTGGGGGAAGGGCAATTATGATGCCATTAGACGTGACTTGGGGGGGATAAGGTGGAGAAGTAGGCTGCAAGTGTTGGGCACACTGGATAGGTGGGGCTTGTTCAAGGATCAGCTACTGCGTGTTCTTGATAAGTATGTACCGGTCAGGCAGGGAGGAAGGCGTCGAGCGAGGGAACTGTGGTTTACCAAGGAAGTGGAATCTCTTGTTAAGAGGAAGAAGGAGGCCTATGTGAAGATGCGGTGTGAAGTTTCAGTTGGGGCGATGGATAGTTACAAGGTAGCAAGGAAGGATCTAAAGAGAGAGCTAAGACGGGCAAGGAGGGGACATGAGAAGTATTTGGCAGGAAGGATCAAGGAAAACTCAAAAGCTTTCTATAGGTATGTCAGGAATAAGCGAATGACTAGGGAAAGAGTAGGACCAGTTAAGGACAGGGATGGGAAATTGTGTGTGGAGACTGAAGAGATAGGCGAGATACTAAATGAATATTTTTCGTCAGTATTCACTCAGGAAAAAGATAATGTTGTGGAGGAGAATGCTGAGCCCCAGGCTAATAGAATAGATGGCATTGAGGTACGTAGGGAAGAGGTGTTGGCAATTCTGGACAGGCTGAAAATAGATAAGTCCCCGGGACCTGATGGGATTTATCCTAGGATTCTCAGGGAGGCCAGGGAAGAGATTTCTGGGCCTTTGGCTTTGATTTTTATGTCATCATTGGCGACAGGAATAGTGCCAGAGGACTGGAGGACAGCAAATGTGGTCCCTTTGTTCAAAAAGGGGAGCAGAGACAACTATAGACCGGTGAGCCTCATGTCTGTAGTGGGTAAAGTCTTGGAAGGGATTATAAGAGACAAGATTTATAATCATCTAGATAGGAATAATATGATCAGGGATAGTCAGCATGGCTTTGTGAAGGGTAGGTCATGCCTCACAAACCTTATCGAGTTCTTTGAGAAGGTGACTGAACAGGTAGATGAGGGTAGAGCAGTTGATGTGGTGTATATGGATTTCAGCAAAGCGTTTGATAAGGTTCCCCACGGTAGGCTATTGCAGAAAATACGGAGGCTGGGGATTGAGGGTGATTTAGAGATGTGGATCAGAAATTGGCTAGCTGAAAGAAGACAGAGGGTGGTGGTTGATGGGAAATGTTCAGAATGGAGTACAGTCACAAGTGGAGTACCACAAGGATCTGTTCTGGGGCCGTTGCTGTTTGTCATTTTTATCAATGACCTAGAGGAAGGCGCAGAAGGGTGGGTGAGTAAATTTGCAGACGATACTAAAGTCGGTGGTGTTGTCGATAGTGTGGAAGGATGTAGCAGGTTACAGAGGGATATAGATAAGCTGCAGAGCTGGGCTGAGAGGTGGCAAATGGAGTTTAATGTAGAGAAGTGTGAGGTGATTCACTTTGGAAGGAATAACAGGAATGTGGAATATTTGGCTAATGGTAAAGTTCTTGAAAGTGTGGATGAGCAGAGGGATCTAGGTGTCCTTGTACATAGATCCCTGAAAGTTGCCACCCAGGTTGATAGGGTTGTGAAGAAGGCCTATGGAGTGTTGGTCTTTATTGGTAGAGGGATTGAGTTCCGGAGTCGGGAGGTCATGTTGCAGCTGTACAGAACTCTGTACGGCCGCATTTGGAGTATTGCGTACAGTTCTGGTCACCGCATTTTTGGAAGGACGTGGAGGCTTTGGAGCGGGTGCAGAGGAGATTTACCAGGATGTTGCGTGGTATGGAGGGAAAATCTTATGAGGAAAGGCTGATGGACTTGAGGTTGTTTTCGTTGGAGAGAAGAAGGTTAATAGAGGCATACAAAATGATCAGGGGGTTGGATAGGGTGGACAGTGAGAGCCTTCTCCCGCGGATGGAAATGGCTGGCACGAGGGGACATAACTTTAAACTGAGGGGTAATAGATTAATAGATATAGGACAGAGGTCAGAGGTAGGCTCTTTACGCAAAGAGTAGTGAGGCCGTGGAATGCCCTACCTGCTACAGTAGTGAACTCGCCAACATTGAGGGCATTTAAAAGTTTATTGGATAAACATATGGATGATTCTGGGAGGTGAGTAGTTAGTTTAAAAGCTCTTACCTTTACAGGAGCAGCCCATTGGATTTCGGCGGCAGCGGTGCGCAGGGGCCTTCTTGGAGGTGAGTAGTGAGTTTAAAAGCACTTACCTTTACAGGAGCAGCCCTTTGGATTTCGGCGGCAGCGGTGCGCAGGGGCCTTCTGGGAGGTGAGTAGTTAGTTTAAAAGCTCTTACCTTTACAGGAGCAGCCCATTGGATTTCGGCGGCAGCGGTGCGCAGGGGCCTTCTTGGAGGTGAGTAGTGAGTTTAAAAGCACTTACCTTTACAGGAGCAGCCCTTTGGATTTCGGCGGCAGCGGTGCGCAGGGGCCTTCTGGGAGGTGAGTAGTTAGTTTAAAAGCTCTTACCTTTACAGGAGCAGCCCATTGGATTTCGGCGGCAGCGGTGCGCAGGGGCCTTCTTGGAGGTGAGTAGTGAGTTTAAAAGCACTTACCTTTACAGGAGCAGCCCTTTGGATTTCGGCGGCAGCGGTGCGCAGGGGCCTTCTGGGAGGTGAGTAGTTAGTTTAAAAGCTCTTACCTTTACAGGAGCAGCCCATTGGATTTCGGCGGCAGCGGTGCGCAGGGGCCTTCTTGGAGGTGAGTAGTGAGTTTAAAAGCACTTACCTTTACAGGAGCAGCCCTTTGGATTTCGGCGGCAGCGGTGCGCAGGGGCCTTCTGGGAGGTGAGTAGTTAGTTTAAAAGCTCTTACCTTTACAGGAGCAGCCCATTGGATTTCGGCGGCAGCGGTGCGCAGGGGCCTTCTTGGAGGTGAGTAGTGAGTTTAAAAGCACTTACCTTTACAGGAGCAGCCCTTTGGATTTCGGCGGGAACCGGAAGTTCGACCTCTGGCAAGTCCCCCCCCCCCCAATAAATTCTGGTGGAGAGGAAACCCGAGACACTACACGTGTAGTGTCTCCCACCCACCCTCCTCCTCTAACCTAATAATAAGACCCATTGGTGGAAGGTAAGTGCCATATTATATTATATATTATTAGCATTGTGCAGGCCAAGGATTGGAGGTGGAGGAGCAGTCTCTGTCAGCGAGAGAACCTGAGAACATCTCAGAAGGTAAGCAAGTGATTTTTACTTTTATACCTTTTTTCAAATTGTGTGTGTCGGGGGGGGACAGAAAAGCTGTGACCTGAGTGGCTGGTTGGGATTCTAACCTAAATTTTTTTGACTATTTGGGAACTAATTAAACATAATAACTTAATTATAATTTAGAGGATATCTAAGCCAGAGATCGGAGGATATTATAGTTAGCTATCGCATTTCTATTAGAAATCTAGTGCTAGGAAACAGATAGTTGACAGTAACTTTGTAATTTAAAAAAAAAAAAAGTATTTATAAAAAAAAGACAAATTTTAATTTTAATTAATTGACGCAATGTCAGTTAGAGGGGTGCTGTGCTCTGACTGTGAGATGTGGCAGGTCCGGGAGGCTTCCAGCGTCCTGGATGGCTTCATCTGCAGAAAGTGCACCCAACTGCAGCTCCTCACAGACCGCATGGTTCGGTTGGAGCAGCAATTGGATGCACTTAGGAGCATGCAGGTGGCGGAAAGCGTCATAGATCGCAGTTATGTAAGTGTGGTCACACCCAAGGTGCAGGCAGAGAAATGGGTGACCACCAGAAAGGGCAGGCAGTCAGTGCAGGAATCCCCTGTGGTTGTCCCCCTCTCGAACAGGTATACCCCTTTGGATACTGTCGGGGGGGATAGCCTATCAGGGGAAAACAGCAGCAGCCAGAGCAGTGGCACCACGGCTGGCTCTGATGTTCAGAAGGGAGGGTCAAAGCGCAGAAGAGTAATAGTTATAGGGGACTCTATAGTCAGGGGAACAGATAGGCGCTTCTGTGGACGTGAAAGAGACTCCAGGATGGTATGTTGCCTCCCTGGTGCCAGGGTCCAGGATGTCTCCGAACGGGTAGAGGGAATCCTGAAGGGGGAGGGCAAACAGGTAGAGGTCGTTGTACATATTGGTACTAACGACATAGGCAGGAAGAGGCATGAGGTCCTGCAGCAGGAGTTCAGGGAGCTAGGCAGAAAGTTAAAAGACAGGACCTCGAGGGTTGTAATCTCGGGATTACTCCCTGTGCCACGTGCCAGTGAGGCTAGAAATAGGAAGATAGAGCAGACAAACACGTGGCTAAACAGCTGGTGTAGGAGGGAGGGTTTCGGTTATCTGGACCACTGGGAGCTCTTCCGGGGCAGGTGTGACCTGTATAAGATGGACGGGTTGCATCTAAACCGGAGAGGCATAAATATCCTGGCCGCGAGATTTGCTAGTGTCACACGGGAGGGTTTAAACTAGTATGGCAGGGGGGTGGGCACGGGAGCAATAGGTCAGAAGGTGAGAGCGTTGAGGGAGAACTAGGGAATATGGACAGTGTGGCTCTGAGGCAGAGCAGACGGGGAGAAGTTGCTGAACACAGCGGGTCTGGTGGCCTGAAGTGCATATGTTTTAATGCAAGGAGCATTACGGGTAAGGCAGATGAACTTAGAGCTTGGATTAGTACTTGGAACTATGATGTTGTTGCCATTACAGAGACCTGGTTGAGGGAAGGGCAGGATTGGCAGCTAAACGTTCCAGGATTTAGATGTTTCAGGCGGGATAGAGGGGGATGTAAAAGGGGAGGCGGAGTTGCGCTACTTGTTCAGGAGAGTATCACAGCTATACAGCGAGAGGACACCTCAGAGGGCAGTGAGGCTATATGGGTAGAGATCAGGAATAAGAAGGGTGCAGTCACAATGTTGGGGGTATACTACAGGCCTCCCAACAGCCAGCGGGAGATAGAGGAGCAGATAGGTAGACAGATTTTGGAAAAGAGTAAAAACAACAGGGTTGTGGTGATGGGAGACTTCAACTTCCCCAATATTGACTGGGACTCACTTAGTGCCAGGGGCTTAGACGGGGCAGAGTTTGTAAGGAGCATCCAGGAGGGCTTCTTAAAACAATATGTAAACAGTCCAACTAGGGAAGGGGCGGTACTGGACCTGGTATTGGGGAATGAGCCCGGCCAGGTGGTAGATGTTTCAGTAGGGGAGCATTTCGGTAACAGTGACCACAATTCAGTAAGTTTTAAAGTACTGGTGGACAAGGATAAGAGTGGTCCGAGGATGAATGTGCTAAATTGGGGGAAGGCTAATTATAACAATATTAGGCGGGACCTGAAGAACATAGATTGGGGGCGGATGTTTGAGGGCAAATCAACATCTGACATGTGGGAGGCTTTCAAGTGTCAGTTGAAAGGAATACAGGACAGGCATGTTCCTGTGAGGAAGAAAGATAAATACGGCAATTTTCGGGAACCTTGGATGACGAATGATATTGTAGGCCTCGTCAAAAAGAAAAAGGAGGCATTTGTCAGGGCTAAAAGGCTGGGAACAGACGAAGCCTGTGTGGCATATAAGGAAAGTAGGAAGGAACTTAAGCAAGGAGTCAGGAGGGCTAGAAGGGGTCATGAAAAGTCATTGGCAAATAGGGTTAAGGAAAATCCCAAGGCTTTTTACACTTACATAAAAAGCAAGAGGGTAGCCAGGGAAAGGGTTGGCCCACTGAAGGATAGGCAAGGGAATCTATGTGTGGAGCCAGAGGAAATGGGCGAGGTACTAAATGAATACTTTGCATCAGTATTCACCAAAGAGAAGGAATTGGTAGATGTTGAGTCTGGAGAAGGGGGTGTAGATAGCCTGGGTCACATTGTGATCCAAAAAGACGAGGTGTTGGGTGTCTTAAAAAATATTAAGGTAGATAAGTCCCCAGGGCCGGATGGGATCTACCCCAGAATACTGAAGGAGGCTGGAGAGGAAATTGCTGAGGCCTTGACAGAAATCTTTGGATCCTCGCTGTCTTCAGGGGATGTCCCGGAGGACTGGAGAATAGCCAATGTTGTTCCTCTGTTTAAGAAGGGTGGCAGGGATAATCCCGGGAACTACAGGCCGGTGAGCCTTACTTCAGTGGTAGGGAAATTACTGGAGAGAATTCTTCGAGACAGGATCTACTCCCATTTGGAAGCAAATGGACGTATTAGTGAGAGGCAGCACGGTTTTGTGAAGGGGAGGTCGTGTCTCACTAACTTGATCGAGTTTTTCGAGGAGGTCACTAAGATGATTGATGCAGGTAGGGCAGTAGATGTTGTCTATATGGACTTCAGTAAGGCCTTTGACAAGGTCCCTCATGGTAGACTAGTACAAAAGGTGAAGTCACACGGGATCAGGGGTGAACTGGCAAGGTGGATACAGAACTGGCTAGGCCATAGAAGGCAGAGGGTAGCAATGGAGGGATGCTTTTCTAATTGGAGGGCTGTGACCAGTGGTGTTCCACAGGGATCAGTGCTGGGACCTTTGCTCTTTGTAGTATATATAAATGATTTGGAGGAAAATGTAACTGGTCTGATTAGTAAGTTTGCAGACGACACAAAGGTTGGTGGAATTGCGGATAGCGATGAGGACTGTCTGAGGATACAGCAGGATTTAGATTGTCTGGAGACTTGGGCGGAGAGATGGCAGATGGAGTTTAACCTGGACAAATGTGAGGTAATGCATTTTGGAAGGGCTAATGCAGGTAGGGAATATACAGTGAATGGTAGAACCCTCAGGAGTATTGAAAGTCAAAGAGATCTAGGAGTACAGGTCCACAGATCACTGAAAGGGGCTACACAGGTGGAGAAGGTAGTCAAGAAGGCATACGGCATGCTTGCCTTCATTGGCCGGGGCATTGAGTATAAGAATTGGCAAGTCATGTTGCAGCTGTATAGAACCTTAGTTAGGCCACACTTGGAGTATAGTGTTCAATTCTGGTCGCCACACTACCAGAAGGATGTGGAGGCTTTAGAGAGGGTGCAGAAGAGATTTACCAGAATGTTGCCTGGTATGGAGGGCATAAGCTATGAGGAGCGATTGAATAAACTCGGTTTGTTCTCACTGGAACGAAGGAGGTTGAGGGGCGACCTGATAGAGGTATACAAAATTATGAGGGGCATAGACAGAGTGGATAGTCAGAGGCTTTTCCCCAGGGTAGAGGGGTCAATTACTAGGGGGCATAGGTTTAAGGTGAGAGGGGCAAAGTTTAGAGTAGATGTACGAGGCAAGTTTTTTACGCAGAGGGTAGTGGGTGCCTGGAACTCACTACCGGAGGAGGTAGTGGAGGCAGGGACGATAGGGACATTTAAGGGGCATCTTGACAAATATATGAATAGGATGGGAATAGAAGGATACGGACCCAGGAAGTGTAGAAGATTGTAGTTTAGTCGGGCAGTATGGTCGGCACGGGCTTGGAGGGCCGAAGGGCCTGTTCCTGTGCTGTACATTTCTTTGTTCTTTGTTCTTTGTTTGTTGATAATGGCATCGTGTAGGTTAGATGGCTTTTGTTTCGGTGCAACATCGTGGGCCGAAGGACCTGTATTGCGCTGTATTGTTCTATGTTCTATGTTCTATGTAACGGTCAGTGTCAGTCAGTAATGCGGCTGTTTAGCACAGGGCTAAATCGCTGGCTTTGAAAGCAGACCAAGGCAGGCCAGCAGCACGGGTCAATTCCCGGAACAGCCTCCCCGAACAGGCGCCGGAATGTGGCGACTAGGGGCTTTTCACAGTAACTTCATTGAAGCCTACTCCTGACAATAAGCGATTTTAAAAACATTTTTTTTTAATGGTCAGTGTCAGCCTATATCTGTCATATAACGATCACTGTCTGTCAGTAACGGTCAGTGTCAGCCAGTAGCTGTCAGTGTCAGTCTATAACTGTCAGTAACGGTCAGTGCCATTCAGTAACGGTCAGTGTCAGTCTATATCTGTCAGTAACAGTCAGTGTCAGTCAATAACGGTCAGTGTCAGTCTATATCTGTCAGGAACTGTCAGTGTCAGTCCCACTCGATCAGCATCGATCAGTGTCAGTCTATATCTGTCAGTGACGATCATTGTCTGTTAGTAATGGTCAGTATCAGTCAGTAACCGTCAGTGTCAGTCTATATCTGTCAGTAACGGTCAGTGCCATTCAGTAATGGTCAGTGTCAGTCTATATCTGCAGGAACGGTCAGTGTCAGTCTATATCTGTCAGTAACTGTCAGTGTCAGTCAGTAGCGGTCATTGTCAGTCAGTAACCGTCAGTGTCAGTCTATATCTGTCAGTAACGGTCAGTGCCATTCAGTAATGGTCAGTGTCAGTCTATATCTGCAGGAACGGTCAGTGTCAGTCTATATCTGTCAGTAACTGTCAGTGTCAGTCAGTAGCGGTCATTGTCAGTCTGTAACGGTCAGTGTCAGTCTATATCTGTCAGTCACGGTCAGTGTCAGTCAGTAACCGTCAGTGTCAGTCAGTAACGGTCAGTGTCAGTCCATATCTGTCAGTAACGGCCAGTGTCAGTCAGTAACAGTCAGTGTCAGTCTATATCTGTCAGTAACAGTCAGTGCCATTCAGTAACAGTCAGTGTCAGTCTATATCTATCAGTGACGGTCAGTGTCAGTCTATATCTGTCAGAAACTGTCAGTGTCTGTCAGTAACGGTCAGTGCCATTCAGCAACTTTCAGTGTCAGTCTATATCTATCAGTGGCGGTCAGTGTCAGTCTATATCTGTCACTAAAGGTCAGTATCAGACCTTCTCTATCAGGAACGGTCCGTGTCAGTCTATATCTGTCAGTATCGGTCAGTGTCAGTCTGTATCTATAAGTAATGGTCAGTGTCAGTCTGTATCTGTCAGTAACGGTCAGTGTCAGTCTATATCTGTCAGTAACTGTCAGTGTCAGTCAGTAGCGGTCATTGTCAGTCAGTAACGGTCAGTGTCAGTCTATATCTGTCAGTAAGTGTCAGTCAGTAACGGTCAGTGTCAGTGTATATCTGTCAGTCAAGGTCAGTGTCAGTCAGTAACGGTCAGTGTCAGTCTATATCTGTCAGTAACGGTCAATGTCAGTCAGTAACGGTCAGTGTCAGTCTATATCTGTCAGTCACGGTCAGTGTCAGTCAGTAACGGTCAGTGTCAGTCGATATCTGTCAGTGACGGTCAGTGTCAGTCAGTAATGGTCAGGGTCAGTCTATATCTGTCAGTCACGGTCAGTGTCAGTCAATAACGGTCAGTGTCAGTCTTTATCTGTCAGTGTCAGTCCCACTCTATCAGCATCGGTCAGTGTCAGTCTATATGTGTCAGAAACGGCCAGTGTCAGTCAGTAACAGTCAGTGTCAGTCTATATCTGTCAGTAACAGTCAGTGCCATTCAGTAACAGTCAGTGTCAGTCTATATCTATCAGTGACGGTCAGTGTCAGTCTATATCTGTCTGAAACTGTCAGTGTCAGTCAGTTACGGTCAGTGTCAGTCTATATCTGTCACTAAAGGTCAGTGTCAGTCCCTCTCTATCAGGAACGGTCAGTGTCAGTCTATATCTGTCAGTATCGGTCAGTGTCAGTCTGTATCAGTGGGAGACTAGAGGACTGGGAAATCTTTAGTGGGCAACAGAAAGCTACTAAAAAAGCTATAAAGAAGAGTAAGATAGATTATGAGAGTAAACTTGCTCAGAATATAAAAACAGATAGTAAAAGTTTCTACAAATACATAAAACAATAAAGAGTGGCTAAGGTAAATATTGGTCCTTTAGAGGATGAGAAGGGAGATTTAATAATGGCAGATGAGGAAATAGCTGAGGAAATGAATAGGTTTTTTGGGTCGGTCTTCACAGTGGAAGACAAAAATAACATGCCAGTGAGCTTAACTTCGGTAGTAGGGAAGATGCTGGAATCTATCATCAAGGAAGAAATAGCGAGGCATCTGGATGGAAATTGTCCCATTGGACAGACGCAGCATGGGTTCATAAAGGGCAGGTCGTGCCTAACTAATTTAGTGGAATTTTTTGATTAATTAACAGTGCTGTAGATAACGGGGAGCCAATGGATGTGGTATATCTGGATATCCAGAAAGCTTTTGACAAGGTTCCACACAAAGGTTTGTTGCATAATAAAGATGCATGGCATTAAGGGGCAAGTAGTAGCATGGATAGAGGATTGGTTAATTAATAGAAAGCAAAGAGTGGGGATTAATGGGTGTTTCTCTGGTTGGCAATCAGTAGCTAGTGGTGTCCCTCAGGGATCAGTGTTGGGCCCACAACTGTTCACAATTTACATTGGTGATTTGGAGTTGGGGACCAAGGGCAATGTGCCCAAGTTTGCAGACGACACTAAGATAAGTGGTAAAGCAAAAAGTGCAGAGGATACTGGAAGTCTGCAGAGGGATTTGGATAGGCTAAGTGAATGGGCTAGGGTCTGGCAGATGGAATACAATGTTGACAAATGTGAGGTTATCCATTTTGGTAGGAATAACAGCAAAAGGGATTATTATTTAAATGATAAAATATTAAAACATGCTGCTGTGCAGAGAGACCTGGGTGTGCTAGTGCATGAGTCGCAGAAAGTTGGTTTTCAGGAGCAACAGGTGATTAAGAAGGCAAATGGAATGTTGTCATTCATTGCTAGAGGGATGGAATTTAAGACTAGGGAGGTTCTGCTGCAATTGTATACGGTGTTAGTGAGGCCACACCTGGAGTATTGTGTTCAGTTTTGGTCTCATCACTTGAGAAAGGACGTACTGGCACTGGAGGGTGTGCAGAGGAGATTCACTAGGTTAATCCCAGAGCTGAAGGGGTTGGATTACGAAGAGAGGTTGAGTAGGCTGGGACTGTACTCGTTGGAATTTAGAAGGTTGAGGGGAGATCTTATACAAACATATAAGATTATGAAGGGAATAGATAGGATAGATGCGGGCAGGTTGTTTCCACTGGCGGGTGAAAGCAGAACTAGGGGGCATAGCCTCAAAATAAGGGAAAATAGATTTAGGACTGAGTTTAGGAGGAACTTCTTCACCCAAAGGGTTGTGAATCTATGGAATTCCTTGCCCAGTGAAGCAGTAGAGGCTCCTTCATTAAATGTTTTTAAGATAAAGATAGATAGTTTTTTGAAGAATAAAGGGATTAAGGGGTATGGTGTTCGGGCCGGAAAGTGGAGCTGAGTCCACAAAAGATCAGCCATGATCTCATTGAATGGTGGAGCAGGCTCGACGGGCCAGATGGCCTACTCCTGCTCCTAGTTCTTATTTTCTTATGTTCTTTTCTAGAAGCAATGGTCAGTCTATATCTGTCTATATTCACCAAAGAGAAGGAATTGGTAGATGTTGAGTCTGGAGAAGGGGGTGTAGATAGCCTGGGTCACATTGTGATCCAAAAAGACGAGGTGTTGGGTGTCTTAAAAAATATTAAGGTAGATAAGTCCCCAGGGCCTGATGGGATCTACCCCAGAATATTGAAGGAGGCTGGAGAGGAAATTGCTGTGGCCTTGACAGAAATCTTTGGATCCTCGCTGTCTTCAGGGGATGTCCCGGAGGACTGGAGAATAGCCAATGTTGTTCCTCTGTTTAAGAAGGGTAGCAAGGATAATCCCGGGAACTACAGGCCGGTGAGCCTTACTTCAGTGGTAGGGAAATTACTGGAGAGAATTCTTCGAGACAGGATCTACTCCCATTTGGAAGCAAATGGACGTATTAGTGAGAGGCAGCACGGTTTTGTGAAGGGGAGGTCGTGTCTCACTAACTTGAAAGAGTTTTTCGAGGAGGTCACTAAGATGATTGATGCAGGTAGGGCAGTAGATGTTGTCTATATGGACTTCAGTAAGGCCTTTGACAAGGTCCCTCATGGTAGACTAGTACAAAAGGTGAAGTCACACGGAATCAGGGGTGAACTGGCAAGGTGGATACAGAACTGGCTAGGCCATAGAAGGCAGAGGGTAGCAATGGAGGGATGCTTTTCTAATTGGAGGGCTGTGACCAGTGGTGTTCCACAGGGATCAGTGTTGGGACCTTTGCTGTTTGTAGTATATATAAATGATTTGGAGGAAAATGTAACTGGTCTGATTAGTAAGTTTGCAGACGACACAAAGGTTGGTGGAATTGCGGATAGCGATGAGGACTGTCTGAGGATACAGCAGGATTTAGATTGTCTGGAGACTTGGGCGGAGAGATGGCAGATGGAGTTTAATCCGGACAAATGTGAGGTAATGCATTTTGGAAGGTCTAATGCAGTTAGGGAATATACAGTGAATGGTAGAACCCTCAAGAGTATTGAAAGTCAAAGAGATCTAGGAGTACAGGTCCACAGGTCATTGAAAGGGGCAACACAGGTGGAGAAGGTAGTCAAGAAGGCATATGGCATGCTTGCCTTCATTGGCCGGGGCATTGAGTATAAGAATTGGCAAGTCATGTTGCAGCTGTATAGAACCTTAGTTAGGCCACACTTGGAGTATAGTGTTCAATTCTGGTCGCCACACTACCAGAAGGATGTGGAGGCTTTAGAGAGGGTGCAGAAGAGATTTACCAGAATGTTGCCTGGTATGGAGGGCATAAGCTATGAGGAGCGATTGAATAAACTCGGTTTGTTCTCACTGGAACGAAGGAGGTCGAGGGGCGACCTGATAGAGGTATACAAAATTATGAGGGGCATAGACAGAGTGGATAGTCAGAGGCTTTTCCCCAGGGTAGAGGGGTCAATTACTAGGGGGCATAGGTTTAAGGTGAGAGGGGCAAGGTTTAGAGTAGATGTACGAGGCAAGTTTTTTACGCAGAGGGTAGTGGGTGCCTGGAACTCGCTACCGGAGGAGGTAGTGGAAGCAGGGACGATAGGGACATTTAAGGGGCATCTTGACAAATATATGAATAGGATGGGAATAGAGGGATACGGACCCAGGAAGTGTAGAAGATTGTAGTTTAGTCGGGCAGTATGGTCGGCACGGGCTTGGAGGGCCGAAGGGCCTGTTCCTGTGCTGTACATTTCTTTATTCTTTGTTCTTTGTTGTCATTAACGGTCAGTGTCAGTCTATATCTGTCTGTCAGCAAATGCCAGTGTCAGTCAGTAACAGTCTATATCTATCAGTAACAGTCAGTGTCAGTCTATATCTGTCAGAAACAGTCAGTGTCAGTCAGTAACAGTCAGTGTCCATCTATATCTGTCAGTAACGGTCAGTGCCATTCAGTAACAGGCAGTTTCAGTTTATATATTTCAGTGACGGTCAGTGTCAGTCTATATCTGTCTGAAACTGTCAGTGTCAGTCAGTAACGGTCAGTGTCCGTCTATATCTGTCATTAAAGGTCAGTGTCAGTCCCTCTCTATCAGGAACGGTCAGTGTCAGTCTATACCTGTCAGTAACGGTCAGTGTTAGTCAGTAATGGTCAGTGTCAGACTATATTTGTCAGTAGCGGTCCACCTCAATGGATACCTGTCCGTAATGGTGAGTGTCAGTCTGTATCTCTCAGTAACGGTCAGAGTCAAACTATATGTGACAGTAACGGTCAGTGTCAGTCTATATCTATCACTAGCGGTCAGTGTCAGTCCATATTTGTCATATAACAATCATTGTCTGTCAGTAACAGTCAGTGTCAGTCAAAATCTGTCAGTAACGGTCAGTGTCTGTCAATAACGGTCAGTGTCAGTCATTAACGGTCATTGTCAGTCAGTAACGGTCATTGTCAGTCGATAGCTGTCAGTAACTGTCAGTGTCAGTCTCACTCTATCAGCACCGGTCAGTGTCAGTCTATATCTGTCAGTCACGGTCAGTGTCAGTCAGTAACGGTCAGTGTCAGTCTTTATCTGTCAGTAACAGTCAGTGTCAGTCCCACTCTATCAGCATCGGTCAGTGACAGCCTGTACCTGTCAGTAACAGTCAGTGCCGTTCAGTAACAGTCAGTGTCAGTCTATATCTATCAGTGACGATCAGTGTCAGTCTATATCTGTCAGTCACGGTCAGTGTCAGTCAGTAACGGTCAGTGTCAGTCTTTATCTGTCAGTAACAGTCAGTGTCAGTCCCACTCTATCAGCATCGGTCAGTGACAGCCTGTACCTGTCAGTAACAGTCAGTGCCGTTCAGTAACAGTCAGTGTCAGTCTATATCTATCAGTGACGATCAGTGTCAGTCTATATCTGTCAGAAACTGTCAGTGTCAGTCAGTGACGGTCAGTGTCAGTCTATATCTGTCACTAAAGGTCAGTGTCAGTCCCTCTCTATCAGGAACGGTCAGTGTCAGTCTATATCGGTCAGTGTCAGTCAGTAACAGTCAGTGTCAGTCTATATCTATCAGTAACAGTATGTGTCAGTCTATATCTCTCAGAAACTGTCAGTGGTAGTCAGTAACAGTCAGTGTCAGTCTATATCTGTCAGTAACGGTCAGTGTCAGTCTATATCTGTCAGTAACGGTCAGTATCAGTCTATATCTGTCAGTAACGGTCAGTGTCAGTCTATATCTATCAGTGACGGTCAGTGTCAGTCTATATCTGTCAGTAACGGTCAGTATCAGTCTATATCTGTCAGTAACGGTCAGTGTCAGCCTATATCTGTCAGTCACGGTCAGTGTCAGTCCATATCTGTCACTGACAGTCAGTATCAGTCAATATCCGTCAGTGTCAGTCAGTAAAGTCAGTGTCAGTCTGCTTCTGTGGGTAACGGTTCGTGTCAGTCTGTATCTTTTTTTTTAATAAACGTTTTATTGAGGTCATTTCTTTAGCAGTTTAACAGGAACAAAACCACAGTATAAATAACAAGAAAGTAAAATATCTACAGAGTGCAAATTCCGCCACTCTCTCGCGCAGGTCCTGCCATTACTTCCCCCTCTACGCTACACTAACCTAACTTACCCCACTACGCTACACTAACCTAACTTACCCCCTACGCTACACTAACCTAACTTATCCCCCTACGCTGCACTAACCTAACTTACCCCTCTACGCTACACTAACCTAACTTACCCCACTACGCTACACTAACCTAACTTATCCCCCTACGCTACACTAACCTAACTTACCCCCCTACGCTACACTAACCTAACTTACCCCACTACGCTACACTAACCTAACTTATCCCCCTACGCTACACTAACCTAACTTACCCCCCTACGCTGCACTAACCTAACTTAACCCCCTACGCTACACTAACCTAACTTACCCCCCTACGCTACACTAACCTAACTTACCCCTCTACGCTACACTAACCTAACTTACCCCCCTACGCTACACTAACCTAACTTTCCCCCCTACGCTACACTAACCTAATCCGCCCCCCCCCCCTATTCTTACGTTTAATTCCCTGCGAGGAAGTCGACAAACGCTTGCCACCTCCGGGAGAACCCTAACGGAGACCCTCTCATGGCGAACTTCATTTTTTCCAGACAGAGGAAGCCAGCCATGTGAAAGCCAGGTCTCCAATTTCGGGGGCTTTGAATCCCTCCATGTCAGCAATCTCCGCCTCCGCACTATCAGGGAAGCAAAGGCCTGCACATCCGCCCCTTTCTCCTCCTGGATTCCACCTCCCTCGCCAACAGGGCCCTGCCCACAACAAAGAAATCTATCCGGGAATACATCTTGTGAACGTGAGAGAAGAAAGAAAATTCCCTGGCTCTCGGCTGCCAAATATCCACGCCCCCCCCCCCCCCCCCCCCCCTCCCATCTGCTCCATGAACCCTAATCTCCTCCAGCCCGACCGGGGCCCCCAACCAGCTCCCCGTCCACCTTCGGGAAAGTCAGCCCATCCAAAAAGTGCCTCATCCCCTCCGGCCTCCAGGAGGTTCCGGTCTATACAACCTACTGTAAAAGTCCCGAAAGTTCTTGCTCACCCCCTCCGAATCCCCAACTAAGTTCCCATCCCCGTCAACCACTTTCCCGATTTCCCTAGCTGCCTCCCTCTTTCTGAGCTGCTGTGCAAGCAACCTTCTGGCCTTTACCCCGTGCTCGTACACCGCTCCCTTCACCTTCCTGAGCTGCTCCACTGCCCTTCCTGTAGTTAACAAACTAAATTCCGCCTGCAGCCTCCGGCGTTCCCTCAATAGCCCCGCCTCTGGAGCCTCCGCATAACTCCTGTGCACTCATAGGATCTCTCTTACCAGTCGGTCCGTTTCTGCCCTATCCGTCCTGTCCCTGTCAGCCCGGATCGAGATCAGCTTCCCTCTCACCACCGCCTTCAGCGCTTTCCAGACCACCGCTGCTGAGACGTCCCCCGTATCGTTTACCTGCAGGTAGTTCAGCATGCACTTCCCCAACCTCTCGCAGACCACTTTGTCCGCCAATAGCCCCACATCCAATCTCCAGTGCGGGAGCTGCTTACTATCCATACTGACCTGCAGCTCCACCCAGTGCGGAGCAAGGTCCAACCCCCCCCCCCCCCCCCCCCCCCCCCCGCCCAACTATCTGCTCCATGAACCCTTTCAGCTCCTTTGCCATTGCTGGCACCTTGCCCGTTCTCGAACATGACTGGTCCATGCCTGGATCAATAACCGTGTTGAAATCCCCACCCATAATCAGCCTGTGCGATCATCCCAGGTTGAGGGTCCCACTGAACTGTTAACTGTGGGAAAGGTTGACATAAACAGGGTTTATTTCTGCTGTTGCACGGTATGAAAATTCAACAATAAATGTATCCCCCACAAAAGACAAGGTAAAAGTGATATGAAAACAAAAAATGCTGAAAATGCTCAGCTGGTCTGGCAACACCTGAAGAGGGAGAAAAAAATGTCAACACGTTTTCAGCAGATGGGAGGTGATTAAAAATAGTGGGAAGGTCTGTCACAGGGTGGAAGGCAGGAGAAATTAAATGACAAAAGAGTTGTCAATGTGGCGAATGGGACAAGATGTGACCAGAGGAGGTGTGAATCGCAGAATGATGAACAGCTGCTGTCTCAAAGCAGAAACAGGAGAAAAAAGGGTTAAAATCAAAACTTTGCAAAGGAAAAGGAACCAAAATGGGGCCTGAGATAATGATGTAAAATTGTTGAACACGGTGTTGAGTCCGGGATTCTATAATGCGCCTCATCGAAAGTTGAGGCGGTGTTCGTCAAGCTCCATTGGAATAACGCTGATCAAGGACAGAGAGATCAGCAAGACATCAAGGCTAAATGAAGGAGATGCAAGCTGAAATGTTGGACACTGGAATAAAGTAGAGCGACTTCACATGTCGGGGTCATGGATTGGGGGTGGCGGAAAGTGATTGAAGTAAGTTACTGCAAAGTGTCACTAAGCTCAACAGTAGAAGCAGGTCCCCAAAAATATGTGTTTCATTGGAGAATGAAGGTTGAGGAATATTGTCAATCAATAGGGTAACATTCCATAAAATACGGGCAGGTTTATGAGAGTTGATTGTCTTTTCCCTGTCACCTTACTGACTTTGTATAAACATTTTAGAGCACCAATTATTGTTTATTTCCAATTAAGGGGCAATTTAGCGTGGCCAATCCACCTAACCTGCACATCTTTGGGTTGTGGGGGTGAAACCCACTCAGACATGGGGAGAATGTGCAACCTCCACAAGGACACTGACCCAGGGCCGGGATTCGAACCCGGCTCCTCATAGAACATAGAACAGTAGAGCACAGAACAGGCCCTTCGACCCTCGATGTTGTGCCAAGCATTGTCCGAAACCAAGATCAAGCTATCCCACTCCCTGTCATTCTGGTGTGCGCCATGTGCCTATCCAATAACCGCTTGAATGTTCCTGAAGTGTCCAACTCCACTATCATAGCCGGCAGTCCATTCCACACCCTAACCACTCTCCGAGAAAAGAACCTACCTTTGACATCCCTCCTATATCTCCCACCCTGAACCTTATAGTTATGCCCCCTTGCAACAGCTACATCCACCCAAGGAAATAGTCTCTGAACGTCCACTCTCTCTATCCCCCTCATTATCTTATAAACCTCGGTTAAGTCACCTCTCATCCTCCTCCGCTCCAAAGAGAAAAGCCCTGGCTCCCTCAACCTTTCCTCATAAGACCTATCTTGCAAACCAGGCAGCATCCTGGTAAATCTCCTTTGTACCCTTTCCAATGCTTCCACATCCTTCCTATAATAAGGTGACCAGAACTGCACACAATACTCCAAATGTGGTCTCACTGGGGTCATGTATAGTTGCAGTATAACCCCGCGGCTATTAAACTCGAGCCCCCTGTTAATAAACGCTAACACTGTGGTGAACCACTGTAATAGGAGATGTAAGGTAGGACCTGCACTACAGGTTCGCCGGTAGCTCCTGCCGGCTGGCTCCACCCACAGAGAACTGTATAAATATGCATGACCTCCAGTGCCCTGCCATTTCGCCAGCTGCAGCAGGAGGCCACGCATCTGACTGTAATAAAGCCACAGTTGTACCCAATCTGCGTCTTTGTGCAATTGACCGTGCATCAATCTATTACAGTCAGATTTTTCACAGAATGGATATCAGAATTAAGCCCGATTGCCTGCAGCTGGACCGTCACTCGCCCGACGCCAGGGAACACTTTACTCACTGGCTAGCATGTTTTGAGGCCTACATCAAGGCTGCCGCGCTGCCCACCCTTCTACTCCTTCCTACCCCTCCTGGACCCCGCCGACGACCTCCTCAGCTGGGACCCTGCCTTCCCAATACGCCTGCACCGCACGCCGTTGCACGCACCCCAGGGGTCCCCGCTGCTACTTCTGCGGTCAGCAGAAGCACCCCCGCCAACACTGCAGTTTGTAAAGCCTGCAGTAAAAAGGGCCACTTCTTGGCTGTGTGCCAGGCCCGCGCAGCCGCTGCAATCGCGCCCGCTATCGCCCCCTCCCCCACGCCAGACGCACAATGGGAGCCACCATCTTCTCCTCCCGGGTCCATGTGCAACCAATGGGCACTGCCATCTTGTCCCCCTTTGGCCACATGCGCCCCATGGGCGCCGCCATCTTGTCCCAACCCCGCAATGTGCGCACCATGGGCGCCGCCATCTTGTCACGACCCTGCAATGTGCGCACCATGGGCGCCGCGATCTTGTCCCCCACAGGGCCTCCAGACATCGGAACTGCACACGCTCGCCACCCAAAACATGCGAATGCTACCCACAGCTCGCTTCGATGACACTGGACCAATCTCGCCCGCACAACCTGGCCACCGCGTCGACGACGGTTAAAATCAACGGCCACGCGACCTCGTGCCTGCTGGACTCCGGGAGCACCGAAAGCTTCATTCACCCAGATACGGTAACGCGCTGCTCCCTTGTGGTCCACCCTGCCAATCAAAGGATCTCCCTAGCCTCCAGATCCCACTCCGTCCCGATCCGAGGCTTTTGTACAGTCACCCTCACGGTCCAGGGCGTAGAATTTAGCAACTTCCTCCTCTATGTCCTTCCTAATCTCTACGCTGCACTCATGTTGGGCCTGGACTTCCAGTGCAACCTCCAGAGCCTCACCCTCAAATTCGGCAGGCCCTCACCCCCCCTTACCGTTTGCGGCCTCGCGACCCTCAAGGTCGATCCCCCCTCCCTTTTTGCCAATCTAACTGTGGATTGCAAGCCCTTTGCCACTAGGAGCAGACGGTACAGCACCCAGGACAAGACCTTCATCAGATCCGAAGTCCAGTGGCTGCTTAAGGAGGGTATTATCGAGGCCAGCAACAGCCCCTGGAGAGCCCAAGTGGTAGTGGTTAAAACTGGGGAGAAACACAGGATGATCGTGGTCTACAGCCAGACCATTAATCGGTACACGCAGCTCGATGCGTACCCCCTCCCACGCATATCTGAAATGGTCAATCAGATTGCGCAGTACCGGGTCTTCGCAACAATTGACCTGAAATCCACCTACCACCATCTCTCCATCTGGAAGTCGTTCTGGCCATACACTCCCTTCGAGGTGGACGGTCACCTCTACCACTTCCTTAGGGTCCCTTTCGGTGTCACAAATTGGGTCTCGGTCTTCCAAAGAGAGATGGACCGAATGGTCGACCAGTACGGTTTGCGGGCCACCTTTCTGTACTGAGATAATGTCACCATCTGCGGTCATGACCAGCAGGACCACGATGCCAACCTCGATACATTCCTCCGCACTGCCACTCTTCTCAACCTGACCTACAACAAAGAGAAGTGTGTGTTCAGCACGATCCAGTTAGCCATTCTCGGCTATACGGTAGCATAGTGGATAGCACAATTGCTTCACAGCTCCAGGGTCCCAGGTTAGATTCCCGGCTTGGGTCACTGTCTGTGCGGAGTCTGCACGTCCTCCCCATGTGTGCGTGGGTTTCCTCCGGGTGCTCCGGTTTCCTCCCACAGCCCAAAGATGTGCAGGTTAGGTGGATTGGCCATGTTAAATTGTCCTTAGTGTTGGGTGGGGTTACTGGGTTATGGGGATAGGGTGGAGGTGTGGGCTTCGGTAGGGTGCTCTTTCCGAGAGCCGGTGCAGACTCGATGGGCCGAATGGCCTCCTTCCGCACTGTAAATTCTATGAAATTCTATGAAATATAGTCCAAAATGGATTTCTCGGGCCCGACCCCATGCGCCCCCTCATGGAACTTCCCCTCCCCCACTGCCCCAAGGCCTTCAAACGCTGCCTGGGGTTCTTTTCCTACTACGCTCAGTGGGTCCCAAACTATGCGGACTAGGCCCGCCCACTCATTCAGTCCACCCAATTCCCCCTCGCGGCCGAGGCACGACACGCTTTCGCCCGCATCAGAGCAGACATCGCCAAGGTCGGGATGTGCGCAGTGGATGAGTCACTGCCTTTCCAAGTAGAAAGCGATGCTTCAGACGTCGCCCTTGCCGCCACTCTAAACCAGGCAGGCAGACCCGTGGCATTCTTTTCCCGCACCCTTCATGCCTCTGAAATTCGACACTCATCCGTTGAAAAGGAGGCCCAAGCTATCGTTGAAGCTGTGCGGCATTGGAGGTATTACCTGGCCGGTAAGAGATTCACTCTCCTTACGGACCAACGGTCGGTAGCCTTCATGTTCAACAACACACAGCGGGGCAAGATCATAAATGATAAAATCTTGCGGTGGAGAATCGAGCTCTCCACCTATAATTATGAGATCTTGTATCTCCCCGGTAAACTCAACAAGCCCCCAGACGCCCTCTCCCGAGGTACATGTGCCAGCGCACAAGTGGACCAACTCCAGGCCCTACACGACAGCCTTTGTCACCTGGGGGGTCACTCGATTGTACCATCTGGTCAAAGCTCGCAATCTGCCCTACTCCGTCGAGGAAGTAAGGACAGTCACCAGGGACTGCCAGGTCTGTGCGGAGTGCAAACCGCACTTCTACCGACCAGACCATGCACGCCTGGTGAAGGCTTCCCACCCCTTTGAACACCTCAGCATGGATTTCAAAGGGCCCCTCCCCTCCACCGACCATAACACGTACATTCTCAGTGTGGTCGATGAGTACCCCAGATTCCCCTTCGCCATCCCATGCCCCGATATGACATCTGCCACCGTCATCAAGGCCCTCAGCACCATCTTCGCTCTGTTCGGTTTCCCCGCCTCCATCCACAGTGACAGGGGATTCTCATTCATGAGCGATGAGCTGTGTCAGTTCCTGCTGAGCAGGGGTATAACCTCCAGCAGGACGACCAGCTACAACCCCCGGGAAAACGGGCAAGTAGAACGGGAGAATGGGACGGTTTGGAGGGCCGTCCAGCTGGTCCTACGGTCCAGGAACCTCCCAGCCTCTCGCTAGCAGGAGGTCCTCCCTGACGCTCTGCACACCATCAGGTCACTACTGTGCACCGCCACTAATAACACACCCCATGAACATGTTTTTACCTTCCCCAGGAAGTCCGCATCTGGGGTGTCGCTCCCGACTTGGTGCGCTGCTCTAGGATAGGTCCTTCTCTGTGGGCACGTCCGACTCCATAAGGCGGACCCCTTGGTGGACAGGGTTCACCTGCTCCACGCCAACCCTCAATATGTTCCCTGACAGCCGCCAAGATACTGTCTCACTCAGGGACCTGGGACCGTCAGGTTCCACTCCAACACCACCCCCCCACACCAATGTGCCCCCCCCACCTCCCACCGCGCCGCCAATATTGACCCCACCGGACCACCCCCCCTCCCCTTTTCCACACAAGAGGATGAAGAGGACTTCTGCATGCTCCCTGAGTTCCCCGATGACTGGCCAGCATCAGCACCGCCACCACCGCCATCGGCCCCATCTCCACCACCGCCAGCACCGACTTCGCCACCGTTACGCCGCTCCCAACGAAGCACCAAAGCACCGGACCGGCTGAACCTTTGACGAACTCCGGACCGTCAACATGGACTTTTCTTTCCCTACCACTGTACATAATTGCACTAATTGTATATAGTTTCACGTCACCCCCGCCGGACTCATTCTTAACAGGGGGTGAATGTGGTGAACCACTGTAATAGGAGATGTAAGGTAGGACCTGCACTACAGGTTCGCCGGTAGCTCCTGCCGGCTGGCTCCACGCACAGAGAACTGTATAAATATGCGTGACCTCCAGTGCCCTGCCATTTCGCCAGCTGCAGCAGGAGGCCACGCATCTGACTGTAATAAAGCCACCGTTGTACCCAACTTTAGCCTTTGTGCAATTGATCGTGCATCAAACACACTATAAGCCGTCTTCACAGCTCTATCCACTTGAGTGGCAACCTTCAGAGATCTGTGGACATGAACCCCAAGATCCCTCTGTTCCTCCACATTCCTCAGAACCCTGCCGTTGACCCTGTAATCCACATTTAAAATTTTCTACCAAAATGAATCACCTCGCACTTATCAGGGTTAAACTTCATCTGCCATTTTCGGCCCAGCTCTGCATACTATCAATGTCTCTTTGCAGCCTACAACAGCCCTCCACCTCATCCACTACTCCACCAATCTTGGTGTCATCAGTAAATTTACTGACCCACCCTTCAGCCCCTCCTCCAAGTCATTGATAAAAATCACAAATAGCAGAGGACCCAGCACTGGTACACCGCTGGTAACTGGTCTCCAGTCAGAAAATTTTCCATCCACCACCACTCTGTCTTCTCAGTGCCGCGGTCCCAGTGCGAGTTACTGTGCCACATTCCGCCCCTTTCACCTGACTTCAGCAAAACGGTAGGGGCAATATTTAAAAAAAAGTTTTTAAAAAACAATTATAACTAGTTTAACTTAAATGATTAGCAATCTGCTGATATCATCCAGTAAAGTTACTTGAGACTGTTGAAATATGGTAGATAAATACAAATTGATTGTTAGTTACCTTTGTACAGACAAGTTATGCCAAGGTAGTGGGGAAATGGGGTGAGGCCAATTATTTTTCTATAATGAATAGATAAGCGGTTGGGGAGTGGGTTCCTTAAATAAAAGAAGAGGCAAGTTGAGGGAGGCATAGATTATTCAGGGGTTGGGCTATCACTGCTGCCTCACAGCGCCAGAGAACTGGTTTCAATTCCTGCCTTGGTAGATTGTCTGTGTGGCGTTTGTATGTTCTCTCCGTGTCTGCGTGGGTTTCCTCTGCGTCCTCAAGTTTCCTCCCACAGTCCAAGGATGTGCACATTAGGTGGATTGGTCATGCTAAATAGTCCCAGATGTGCAGATTAGGTGGATTGGTCATGCTAAATCGTCCCAGATGTGCAGATTAGGTGGGGTCTCAAGGATTGGGCAGGGGAGTGGGGCTAGATCGGGTGGTCTTTCAGAGGGTCGGTGCAGACTCCCTGGGGCAATTGGCCTCCTTCTACACTGTCGGAATTCTATGGTTTTATAGTTCTATCGGGCTGAAGGTGCAGCATGGCCCAGCAATATTGGACACAAGCAGGCTAGTCAATGAAGCCAATCGATTCACTTTGCTGCAGCAGAAGCAGAGTATCCAGGGGAACATACTAATCCCACAGCCCATCCTGAAGGACATTATGATCTGCTGCACATCACAATATGCAGCATGTGCTTCCATGTCACTTTGTCCTCTTTTCAATATTTGAAGATAATTGGTAAGGGGGTAGAAAAGACCAATGGAGATTTTTATGTACTACAGACTTACATGTACGCTCGGAGGCTGAGACTTCGTCACTTTCCGTCTTGTCTGGGTAGATGGCAGTAAGGGAAACATCATATAAGGTGTCAGGATCCAGGTTATCTAAAACCTGGCTGGTCTCATTCCCATTTATAATCATCTGGAAGAATAGGCATAAAGCGAAGGTCAAGATAGGTTCAGTGCATGAAACCAATTTGTTTTCTGAAAACTGATTCCCTTAATTAAATGGGGATGTTTGAATTTGATATCACTCAGGGGCCACAATGACCTTAAAATCCTTTACCAGCCCTTGGCTGCAGCCACCTTTCCCAGTGGCATTCCCTAGTGGCCATGTGGAGTATTTCTGCAGAAAATTAAATTGAAGGAATAAACTAATTTGGACTGTTTTGGCCATTGCGCCAATGCTCTTCTTTGAGTGGGTCAACTGAGCCCAACATCTTAATACTAAGGAGCATATGGTCCATGCGGAAAGCAGCTTTCTGATCACGGTGTAGTACAGTAATGCCATTCGGAAAGAATGTGCTTATGTTTTTGCAGGTTATGGTTTAAAGAGCTCATCCCACCCAATTGAGTTTTGGCAGATCTCCAAATGTTCCAGTCATTCCCGTCACTTTGCCTGTCCCTGTTGGGAATGGAAAATACCTGCCGTTTTCAATGCGATCATGCCCCCACGACCAGCAGAGAATGCAACTCATTAGCAAGTGTGGAAAGGATGACAAGGATTCAAGGAAACATCTTTGCTGGAAAGGAGGAACATTTTCATACAGAGAGATCTGTCTAACAGCGGTTTTGCTTCACACTCGCATGTTGCAAGGCAAATTTAAAAATCAGCTGGAGCTACCCAGAAGCAGAACGCATGGATTTCATCACCTCTTTTTTGTCCGTTCCCCCAGATGGAACCCAGCTGAGTCTGTAGTGGACCACATCCGGCGATCCATGATCCCAGTTAATCTGGAAACGGTTCCCCCTGATGTCCGAGAAGCGTAGGTTTGATGGTCCTCGGTCAACCACTGTGTGAGAAGAATGAGATCTTAAATGTGCACATGGAGCAGAAATGTAACAGCATCTGACAGAGTAGAAATGGTGAGGGAATAGAGGCCATGAGTAAAGAATTGAGATACTAGCACTGTTCGCCAATAACTTGCATTTATATAGTGCCTTTAATGCAGTAAAATGTCCCGAGGCACTTAAGAAAATAGAACATTGAACATTACAGCGCAATCCAGGCCCTTCGGTCCTCGATGTTGCGCCGACCTGTGAAACCACTCTAAAGCCCATCTACACCATTCCCTTATCGTCCATATGTCTATCCAATGACAATTTGAATGCCCTTAGTGTTGTCGAGTCCACTACTGTTGCAGGCAGGGCATTCCACACCCTTACTACTCTCTGAGTAAAGAGCCTACCTCTGACATCGGCCCTATGTCTATCTCCCCTCAATTTAAAGCTCTGTCCCCTCGTGCAAGTCATCAGCATCCGAGGAAAAAGGCTCTCACTGTCCACCCTATCTAATACTCTGATCATCTTGTATGCCTCAATTAAGTCACCTCTTAACCTTCTCTCTGACGAAAACAGCCTCAAGTCCCTCAGCCTTCCCTCATACACTTTGCTGCAGCAGAAGCAGAGAACCCAGGGGAACATACTAATCCCACAGCCCATCCTGAAGGACATTATGATCTGCTGCACATCACAATATGCAGCATGTGCTTTCCATGTCACTTTGTCCTCTTTTCAATATTTGAAGATAATTGGTAAGCGGGTAGAAAAGACTAATGGAGATTTTTATGTACGACAGACTTACATGTACGCTGGAAGGATGAGACTTCGTCACTTTCCGTATTGTCTGGGTAGATGGCAGTAAGGAAAACATCATAAAAGGTGTCAGGATCCAGGTTATCTAAAACCTGGCTGGTCTCATTCCCATTTATAATCATCTGGAAGAATAGGCATAAAGCGAAGGTCAAGATAGGTTCAGTGCATGAAACCAATTTGTTTCCTGAAAACCGATTCCCTTAATTAAATGGGGGTGTTTGAATTTGATATCACTCAGGGGCCACAATTACCTTAAAATCCTTTACCAGCCCTTGGCTGCAGCCGCCTTTCCCAGTGGCATTCCCTAGTGGTCATGTGGAGTATTTCTGCAGAAAATTAAATTGAAGGAATAAACTAATTTGGACTGTTTTGGTCATTGCGCCAATGCTCTTCTTTGAGTGGGTCAACTGAGCCCAACATCTTTATACTAAGGAGCATATGGTCCATGCGGAAAGCAGCTTTCTGATCACGTTGTAGTACAGTAATGCCATTCGGAAAGAATGTGCTTATGTTTTTGCAGGTTATGGTTTAAAGAGCTCATCCCACCCAATTGAGTTTTGGACGATCTCCAAATTTTCCAGTCCTGCCCGTCACTTTGCCTGTCCCTGTTGGGAATGGAAAATACCTGCCGTTTTCAATGTGATCATGCCCCCACGACCAGCAGAGAATGCAACTCATTAGCAAGTGTGGAAAGGATGACAAGGATGCAATGAAACATCTTTGCTGGAAAGGAGGAACATTTTCATACAGAGAGATCTGTCTGACAGCGGTTTTGCTTCACACTCGCATGTTGCAAGGCAAATTTAAAAATCAGCTGGAGCTACCCAGAAACAGAACGCATGGATTTCATCACCTCTTTTTTGTCCTTTCCCCTACATGGAGCCCAGCTGAGTTTGTAGAGGGCCACATCCGGCGATCCATGATCCCAGTGGACCTGCATACGGTCCGCACTGATGTTCGAGAAGCGTAGGTTTGATGGTGCTCGGCGATCCACTGTGTGAGAAGAATGAGATCTTAAATGTACATATGTAGCAGAAATGTAACAGAATCTGACAGAGTAGAAATGGTGAGGGAAGGGAGGCCATATGAGCAAAGATTTGAGATACGAGCACTGTTCGCCAATAACTTGCATTTATATAGTGCCTTTAATGCTGTAAAATCTCCCAATGCACTTAAGAACATAGAACATAGAACATAGAACATTACAGCGCAGTCCAGGCCCTTCGACCCTCGGTGTTGCGCCGACCTGTGAAACCACTCTAAAGCCGATCTACAGTATTCCCTTATTGTCCATATGTCTATCCAATGACCATTTAAATACCCTTAATGGTGGCGAGTTCATTACTGTTGAAGGTAGGGCATTCCACGCCCTTACTACTCTCTGAGAAAAGAACCTACCTCTGACATCTGTCCTATATCTATCTCCCCTCAATTTAAAGCTATGTCCCCTCATGCTAGATATCACCATCCGAGGAAAAAGGCTCTCACTGTCCAGCCTATCTAATACTCTGATCATCTTGTATGCCTCAATTAAGTCATCTCTTAACCTTCTTCTCTCTAATGAAAACAGCCTCAAGTCCCTCAGCTTTCCCTCATACACTTTTCTACAGCAGAAGCAGAGAACCCAGGGGACAAAGTAATCCCACAGCCCATCCTGAAGGACATTATGATCTGCTGCACATCACAATATGCAGCATGTGCTTCCATGTCACTTTGTCCTCTTTTCAATATTTGAAGATAATTGGTAAGGGGGTAGAAAAGACTAATGGAGACTTACATGTACGCTGGGAGGCTAAGACGTCGTCACTTTCCGTATTGTCTGGGTAGATGGCAGTAAGGGAAACATCATATACGGTGTCAGGATTCAGGTTATCTAAAACCTGGCTGGTCTCTTTCCCATTTATAATCATCTGGAAGAATAGGCATAAAGTGAAGGTCAAGATAGGTTCTGTGCATGAAACCAATTTGTTTTCTGAAAACTGATTCCCTTAATTACATAAGAACATAAGAACTAGGATCAGGAGTAGGCCATCTGGCCCCTCGAGCCTGCTCCGCCATTCAATGAGATCATGGCTGATCTTTTGTGGACTCAGCTCCACTTTCCGGCCCGAACACCATAACCATTAATCCCTTTATTCTTCAAAAAACTATCTATCTTTATCTTTAAAACATTTAATGAAGGAGCCTCTACTGCTTCACTGGGCAAGGAATTCCATAGATTCACAACCCTTTGGGCGAAGAAGTTCCTCCTAAACTCAGTCCGAAATCTACTTCCCCTTATTTTGAGGCTATGCCCCCTAGTTCTGCTTTCACCCGCCAGTGGAAACAACCTGCCCGCATCTATCCTATCCATTCCTTTCATAATCTTACATGTTTCTATAAGATCCCCCCTCATCCTTCTAAATTCCAACGAGTACAGTCCCAGTCTACTCAACCTCTCCTCGTAATCCAACCCCTTCAGCTCTGGGATTAACCTAGTGAATCTCCTCTGCACACCCTCCAGCGCCAGTATGTCCTTTCTCAAGTAAGGAGACCAAAACTGAACACAATACTCCAGGTGTGGCCTCACTAACACCTTATACAATTGCAGCATAACCTCCCTAGTCTTAAACTCCATCCCTCTAGCACTGAAGGACAAAATTCCATTTGCCTTCTTAATCACCTGTTGCTCCTGCGACTCATGCACGAGCACACCCAGGTCTCTCTGCACAGCAGCATGTTTTAATATTTTATCATTTAAATAATAATTCCTTTTGCCGTTATTCTTACCAAAATGGATAACCTCACATTTGTCAACATTGTATTCCATCTGCCAGACCCTAGCCCATTCACTTAGCCTATCCAAATCCCTCTGCAGACTTCCAGTATCCTCTGCACTTTTTGCTTTACCACTTATCTTAGTGTCGTCTGCAAACTTGGACACATTGCCCTTGGTCCCCAACTCCAAATCATCTATGTAAATTGTGAACAGTTGTGGGCCCAATACTGATCCCTGAGGGACACCACTAGCTACTGATTGCCAACCAGAGAAACACCCATTAATCCCCACTCTTTGCTTTCTATTAATTAACCAATCCTCTATCCATGCTCCTACTTTCCCCTTAATGCCATGCATCTTTATATTATGCAACAACCTTTTGTGTGGCACCTTGTCAAAGGCTTTCTGGAAATCCAGATATACCACATCTATTGGCTCCCCGTTATCTACCGCACTGTTAATTAATCAAAAAATTCCACTAAATTAGTTAGGCACGACCTGCCCTTTATGAACCCATGCTGCGTCTGTCCAATGGGACAATTTCCATCCAGATGCCTCGCTATTTCTTCCTTGATGATAGATTCCAGCATATTCCCTACTACCGAAGTTAAGCTCACTGGCCTATAATTACCCACTTTCTGCCTACCTCCTTTTTTAAACAGTGGTGTCACGTTTGCTAATTTCCAATCCGCCGGGACCACCCCAGAGTCTAGTGAATTTTGGTAAATTATCACTAGTGCATTTGCAATTTCCCTAGCCATCTCTTTTATCACTCTGGGATGCATTCCATCAGGGCCAGGAGACTTGTCTACCTTTAGCCCCATTAGCTTGCCCATCACTACCTCCTTGGTGATTTCAATCCTCTCAAGGTCCTCACCTGTCATAGCCTCATTTCCATCAGTCACTGGCATGTTATTTGTGTCTTCCACTGTGAAGACCGACCCAAAAAACCTGTTCAGTTCCTCAGCCATTTCCTCATCTCCCATTATTAAATCTCCCTTCTCATCCTCTAAAGGACCAATATTTACCTTAGCCACTCTTTTTTGTTTTATGTATTTGTAGAAACTTTTACTATCTGTTTTTATATTCTGAGCAAGTTTACTCTCATAATCTATCTTACTCTTCTTTATAGCTTTTTTAGTAGCTTTCTGTTGCCCCCTAAAGATTTCCCAGTCCTCTAGTCTCCCACTGATCTTTGCTACTTTGTATGTTTTTTCCTTCAATTTGATACTCTCCCTTATTTCCTTAGATATCCACGGTCGATTTTCCCTCTTTTTACCGTCCTTCCTTTTTGTTGGTATAAACCTTTGCTGGGCACTGTGAAAAATCACTTGGAAGGTTCTCCACTGTTCCTCAACTGTTTCACCATAAAGTCTTTGCTCCCAGTCTACCTTAGCTAGTTCTTCTCTCATCCCATTGTAATCTCCTTTGTTTAAGCACAAAACACTTGTGCTTGATTTTACCTTCTCACCCTCCATCTGTATTTTAATTTCCACCATATTGTGATCGCTCCTTCCGAGAGGATCCCTAACTATGAGATCCTGAATCAATCCTGTCTCATTACACAGGACCAGATCTAGGACCGCTTGTTCCCTCATAGGTTCCATTACATACTGTTCGAGGAAACTATCGCATATACATTCTATAAACTCCTCCTCAAGGCTGCCTTGACCGACCTGGTTAAACCAATCAACATGTAGATTAAAATCCCCCATGATAACTGCTGTACCATTTCTACATGCATCTGTTATTTCTTTGTTTATTGCCTGCCCCACCATAATGTTACTATTTGGTGGCCTATACATTACTCCTATTAGTGACTTTTTCGCCTTACTATTCCTGATTTCCACCCAAATGGATTCAACCTTATTCTCCATAGCACCGATGTCATCCCTTACTGTTGCCCGGATGTCATCCTTAAATAACAGAGCTACACCACCTCCCTTACCATCCACTCTGTCCTTCCGAAAAGTTTGATACCCTCGGATATTTAACTCCCAGTCGTGACCGTCCTTTAACCATGTTTCAGTAATGGCCACTAAATCATAGTCATTCACGATGATTTGCGCCATCAACTCATTTACCTTATTCCGAATACTACGAGCATTCAGGTAAAGTACACTTATGATGGCTTTTTTACCTCTGTTCTTAATCTTAACACCTCGATCAGTAACCTCTCCTAAGTTATATTTCCTCTCAACCTTTCTCCTAATTTTCCTTGTCGTCGAACCCACATCTTCCTGTAACAACCTGCCGTATCGCTTACCATTAATGTTTTCACTTCCCGTTTTATTTCTTTTAGTATTCCTGGTCCTATTCACTGAGCTCCCCTCAGTCACTGTACCTTGTACTGTCGCCCTTTTTGATTTTTGACTATGGCTTCTCTGCCTTACACTTTCCCCCTTACTGCCTTTTATTTCTGTCCCTGTTTTACTACCTTCCAACTTCCTGCATGGGTTCCCATCCCCCTGCCACATTAGTTTAAACTCTCCCCAACAGCTCTAGCAAACTGCAGCTCTAGGACATCGGTTCCAGTCCTGCCCTGGTGCAGACCGTCCGGTTTGTACTGGTCCCACCTCCCCCAGAATCGGTTCCAATGGCCCAGGAATTTGAATCCCTCCCTCTTGCACCATCTCTCGAGCCACGTATTCATCCTCTCTATCCTGACATTCCTACTCTGACTAGCTCGTGGCACTGGTAGCAATCCTGAGATTACTACCTTTGAGGTCCTACTTTTTAGTTTAACTCCTAGCTCCCTAAATTCAGCTTGTAGGACCTCGTCCCGTTTTTTACCTATATCGTTGGTGCCTCCGTGCACCACGACAGCTGGCTGTTCACCCTCCCCCCCCAGAATGTCCTGCAGCCGCTCAGAGACATCCTTGACCCTTGCACCAGGGAGGCAACATACCATCCTGGAGTCTCGATTTCGTCCGCAGAAACGCCTGTCTATTGCCCTTACAATTGAGTCCCCTATCACTATAATTAAATGGGGAGTTTGAATTTGATATCACTCAGGGGCCACAATGACCTTAAAATCCTTTACCAGCCCTTGGCTGCAGCCGCCTTTCCCAGTGGCATTCCCCAGTGGTCATGTGGAGTATTTCTGCAGAAAATTAAATTGAAGGAATAAACTAATTTGGACTGTTTTGTTCATTGCGCCAATGCTCTTCTTTGAGTAGGTCAACTGAGCCCAACATCTTAATACTAAGGAGCATATGGTCCATGCAGAAAGCAGCTTTCTGATCACGGTGTAGTACAGTAATGCCATTCGGAAAGAATGTGCTTATGTTTTTGCAGGTTATGGTTTAAAGAGCTCATCGCACCCAATTGAGTTTTGGCAGATCTCCAAATTTTCCAGTCCTGCCCGTCACTTTGCCTGTCCCTGTTGGGAATGGAAAATACCTGCCGTTTTCAATGCGATCATGCCCCCACGACCAGCAGAGAATGCAACTCATTCGCAAGTGTGGAAAGGATGACAAGGATGCAATGAAACATCTTTGCTGGAAAGGAGGAACATTTTCATACAGAGAGATCTGTCTGACAGCGGTTTTGCTTCACACTCGCATGTTGCAAGGCAAATTTAAAAATCAGCTGGAGCTACCCAGAAGCAGAAAGCATGGATTTCATCACCTCTTTTTTGTCCGTTCCCCCAGATGGAACCCAGGTGAGTTTGTAGAGGGCCACATCCGGCGATCCATGATCCCAGTGGACCCGCATACGGTCCGTACTGACGTTCGAGAAGCGTAGGTTTGATGGTGCTGGGACAATCACTGTGTGAGAAGAATGAGACCTTAAATGTGCACATGGAGCAGAAATGTAACAGAATCTGACAGAGTAGAAATGGCGAGGGAAGGGAGGCCATGTGAGTAAAGATTTGAGATATTAGCACTGTTCGCCAATAACTTGCATTTATATAGTGCCTTTAATGCATTAAAATCTCCCGAGGTACTTAAGAAAATAGAACATTGAACATTACAGCGCAGTCCAGGCCCTTCCGCCCTCGGTGTTGCGCCGACCTGTGAAACCACTCTAAAGCCCAGCTACACTATTCCCTTATCATCCATCTGTTTAACCAATGACCAATTAAACGCCCTTAATGTTGGCGAGTCCACTACTGTTGCAGGCAGGGAATTCCACGCGCTGACTACTCTCTGAGTAAAGAACCTACCTCTGACATCTGTCATATATCTATCTCTTCTCAATTTAAAGCTATGTCCCCTCGTGCTAACCATCACCATCCAAAGAGAAAGGCTCTCACAAGGGCAGCACGGTGGCGTAGTGGTAGCACTGCAGTCTCACGGCGCCGAGGTCTCGGGTTCGATCCTGGCTCTGGGTCACTCTCCATGTGGAGTTTGCACATTCTCCCCGTGTTTGCGTGGGTTTCACCCCCACAACCCAAAGATGGGCAAGGTAGGTGAATTGAACATGGTAAATTGCCCTTAATTGGAATAAATGAATTGGATACTGTACATTTATTCAGAAAAAGGCTCTCACTGTCCACCCTATCTAATCCTCTGATCATCTTGTATGCCTCAATTAAGTCACCTCTTAACCTTCTTCTCTCTAACAAAAACAGCCTCAAGTCCCTCAGCCTTCCCTCATACACTTTGCTGCAGCAGAAGCAGAGAACCCAGGGGAACATACTAATCCCACAGCCCATCCTGAAGGACATTATGATCTGCTGCACATCACAATATGCAGCATGTGCTTTCCATTGTAGCCACTTAAAATGGCAAACTCCCGATTCAAAATGGCGAACGGCAAAGGCTGATGGGAAAATAAGCCAACAGGACAAAAATGAGCAGCTGCAGGTTGACTGTGTAGTCACCTCTGGGAAGGCCAGACAAGATCGATACCAGTAACCACCAGTATAACAAAACACCAGACATCTGCATATTAATGAGCAATCCCCGGGAACAATAAGCAACATTTATACACACCAAGCCAACCCAGACTCATCGGCGCCAGCAGAAGCCTACACAAAGGGAGGTGAACGATCACCTCAAGACCGCCCATCGATCAAGGAATCGCTCCAGCATTGGCGAAAATCGAACCAAGTGACTTGGAACCAGGTACAGGGTCCGCCCCGAAAGGCGGGAAGCCCCTGGGGACTATAAGAATCAAGCCCAAGTTCAAATCGTTCTTTTTGACCGGATCACTCAGCAACGCGAACCAACCTTTGACAGTGACCGGTCCAGCCACCGCTGATATCCAGTAAGTCTTACTTCAATGCTCGCTACGAGATAGGCGCTCCTAGCTACCAATCTGTACCAACTTCGAATCCCGCAGGCTCAGAACCCGAACAAAAGGCCATTCGTTTCCCTGACCTGGTGGGCCAGTTCCGAGTTAAGTATTGGCCTGTTAGCAGTAGCAGTAGCTTAGACGTAGAATTTATGCATGAGTAGTGATTACTGTGTATAATAAATGTGCTTTGATTTAAATCTTACTGAGCGGTGTATTGGATTATTGATCATTACTCGGACTTGAACCACGTGGCGGTATGAGAAAGATACCTGGCGACTGAAGAGCAAAGGTGATAAAACAGAGCAATTAAACTAAGGCAAAAGTTAGCAACATTATGTCACTTTGTCCTCTTTTCAATATTTGAAGATAATTGGTAAGGGTGTAGAAAAGGCAAATGGAGACTTACATGTACGCTCGGAGGCTGAGACGTCATCACTTTCCGTCTTGTCTGGGTAGATGGCAGTAAGGGAAACATCATATAAGGTGTCAGGATTCAGGTTATCTAAAAGCTGGTTGGTCTCATTCCC